>NC_068447.1:29371665-29710415 GCF_023373465.1 Oncorhynchus keta
CTGCCTGAGCCATTAAACCCCTACAACTCATCCAGAACGCCGCAGCCCGTTTGGTGTTCAACCTTCCCAAGTTCTCTCACGTCACCCCGCTCCTCCGCTCTCTCCACTGGCTTCCAGTTGAAGCTCGCATCCGCTACAAGACCATGGTGCTTGCCTACGGAGCTGTGAGGGGAACGGCACCTCAGTACCTCCAGGCTCTGATCAGGCCCTACACCCAAACAAGGGCACTGCGTTCATCCACCTCTGGCCTGCTCGCCTCCCTACCACTGAGGAAGTACAGTTCCCGCTTAGCCCAGTCAAAACTGTTCGCTGCTCTGGCTCCCCAATGGTGGAACACACTCCCTCACGACGCCAGGACAGCGGAGTCAATCACCACCTTCCAGAGACACCTGAAACCCCACCTCTTTAAGGAATACCTAGGATAGGATAAAGTAATCCTTCTCACCCCCCCCCCCCCCCCCCTTAAAAGATTTAGATGCACTATTGTAAAGTGGCTGTTCCACTGGATGTCATAAGGTGAATGCACCAATTTGTAAGTCGCTCTGGATAAGAGCGTCTGCTAAATGACTTAAATGTAAATGTCTTTCTCGACAATAGAGTACTTCTTGCTCTGGGTATCAGCTTTCGGCTTTCGTACATGATGGGGTGCTCCTCCCCATTGTGTACCTGGGACAGGACGGCCCCTAGTCCCGTGTCACATGCGTCCATCTGGCGTTACGAGAATCGGATGGGAGCACAGCAGATCCTTTAGGCGCCTGAATGCCGCTTCGGTCTCGCCCGTCCATTTCACTGTTTACGGGAGGCGGACACTGGTTAGATCGGTAAGGAGGGAGTCTATAGCCTCAAAGTTGGGGATAAACCAGCTGTAGTATCCTGCCATTCCCAGGAAGGACTTGACGTGTGTCTTGGTACATTGAACGGGCCAGTCACGTACCGCATTGACCTTCCTCTCCTGGGGCTTGACATTCTTCCTGTCCAATCAAATACACCAGGTACTCCACCTCCTCGAAGCCTAGCTTGCATTGTGTGGGGTTTTCTGTCAATCCGGCTTGCCTGAGCACATCCAGCACCGCCTGGAGGTGTCAGGTGCTCTTCCCAACCTTGGCTGTAGATATCATCCAAATAGGCCGCTGAGTACTGTTGGTGGGGTCGGAGGACTCGGTCCATCAGGCGCTGGAACGTGGGCGGGGTCCGAGACCGAAAGGGAGCACCCGGTACTGATATAAGCCCTCCGGTATTGAAACAACTGTCTTCTCCCAGGAGGAGGCTGCCAATGGTACCTGCCAATATCCTTTGGTCAGGTCGAGGGTGCTGATGTACTGGGCCTTTCCTAATTGGTCGATGAGCTAGTCCACCCTTGGAATGGGGTAGGCTTCGAACAATCTGATGTTGTTCACACCCCGGAAGTCATTACAGAACCACAGGCTCGTCCAACACGATGGAGCTGCACCATGTGCTGTGGGACTCTTTGATGTACCCCATCCTCAGCATAGCCTCCACTTCCTGCTTCACTGCCTTCCTTCGGGCCTCGGGGATCCGACATGGCCTCTTTTTCGTACCGTTTCCCCCGAGCTGGGTGCGGACGTGGTGTTCAATGACCGCCGTGTTCCGATCGACGAGCTCCAAGAGCGTTTGCTTCTGGGTCGGGTTGAGATCCTTATTGCTTGTGACCACTACTGGTACCATTGGCATCCTGGGTCCCGACCATAACACGGCCAAGGATGTCCTCTCGTGTCACCTCTTCAATAGGTTAACGTGGAAAATCTGTTGGGGTTTCCGCCTCCCCGGCTGCTATACGAGGCAATTGACGGGTTCCTGCTTCTCGATCACCTCTTCGGCCCGTGCCATGATGCCACGAACATACTTTCTGACGTGGGGATTAGGACCAGCACCTTGTCTCCCACCTGGAATTATTGGGTATGGGTTCCCCGATTGTAGACCTGGGCTTGGGCGCATTGTTGTTCCCTTACCACTGGCCATATGGCTGTCATCTGCTCCCTCGTCATCTCCACGTGTTCTACCACACTGCGTCAGGGGGTCGGTTGGGCTTCCCATACCTTCTTGGCGAGGTCCAGCAGACCAAGTGGCCTCCTCCCATAGAGGAGTTCAAAAGGGGAAAACGCGGTGGATGACTGGGGCACTTCTCTGACCGAGAAAATTAGGTATGGTAGTAGCTGGTCCTAGTTTTTCTCGTCCTGCTCATAACCTTCTGCAGCATTTGATTGAGCGTTTTATTGAACCACTCGACGAGCCCATCCGTCTGCGGGTGAAAGATGGTGGTCCGGATCTGCTTGATCTGCAGGAGAGCAGACAAATCTTTCATTGGGTGGGACATGAACTCGGTACCCTGGTCAGTCAGGATCTCGTTCGTGATGCCTACCCAGCTAAAGAGTGGAACAGCTCCTGGGCGATTCCATTGGAGACCGCCGCCTGTAGGGGAATGGCCTCGAGATACTTGGTGGCATAATCTACTATTACCAAGATGTTCCGGTGTCCTCGTGTCATTTTTACCAGGAGTTCCACTATGTCCATGATGATGCGTTCAAAGGGCAAACCAATGATCGGTAGGGGGACCAGCGGGTTTCGGAAGTGGGCTTTTGGGGCAGTGATTTGACATTCCGGGCAGCTGCGACAATAGTCTTCCACGGCCATCCTCATCCTGGGACAGTGGACCCGGGCGGCAATCCATTCCCGAGTCTTCTCCATTCCCAGGTGCGCCCCCAACAGATGGGTGTGGGCCAGCTGAAGAATGGTTCCCACCTACTGTCGGTGCAGCAACAGTACCTCTCGAAGTTCCCCTTGTGGTGCAACACGTGATACAAAAGGTTATTCTTGATTTGGAAAAGGGGGTATCGCCAGTCACTCACCCCCGAAAGTAGCTGGCCATCCACCGCTATCACTTGGGTCTTTGCTGGTCCCTCGAAATTGATGAGGGGGAGGATGGGCCCCTCCTCCAGTTGTTCACCAGGGGGGTCGGGGTCTGGCACCCCCTCAGACTCAGAATCTGTACATACGGTTTTGTCAACCGCTTGTTTCCGTGCCGTGCAGGCGACGTGTCGTCTCCCGCCGGCTCGTACCTTTTTCCTCAGCTCATGCCTCCACAGCGGACAATCTCGTCCCACAAGGAGAGGTATCGGCAACTCCGGTTCAGCACCAACCATCATCTGGCAGCTCCCTTGTGGCGTCACGATGTTGGCTTGTACGGCCAGATATCGCTTGGTGTCACCGTGGACACAGGAAACGGACATCTCCCTGCCACGTTCAGTCACCTGGGCCAGCAGACTCGTGGCTACGAGCGTAACTACACTCCCAGAGTCCAATAGAGCTTCACTCCTCCTTGTAGCTTCCTGATTTCCTCAACGAGGTGGACATTTTGTAGGCGCTGTTCCTCTGGCGTTTGTTCCTGACCTGCCTGTTGTGCTTGTTGGGCCCAGATGAACTGAGCTATCAACTCGTATGTGCTGATGCTGCGTAAACGACAACCCTGAACTGACCACATTATCAGCCCGCATTCTCCACCACTTGTGGCAGACCAGGGGGCTTGGTCAAGCTGTTTACACAGATCAGACACGGACAGAATTGTATTAGCTCGGTTTCAAGGGTGTATAATTAAATAACAAACAAAGAGAAAATAATAGGCTCCGGGAGACCGTCTTCTGGGCTCCGGGGTCTTGCTTTTCACTATACTCTTTCTCCTCTAGCTTTTGCTTTACTTCAATAAAAATGGCCTCCATCTACGCAATCAACAGTAGCCCAGGCCAAGGTTCCTTTCACTCGCACTCGCTCTCTTCAGCAGCAGGCGCATGTGACATGAGCAGCTGGAAGCAGTTTCAGCTGGACATAAGCTATATGTTTTATTGTGTTGTAATTGGCTTACACAGATAACAAGCTCACGCAGTTTTCATTAACTCACACACATTAAATTAACAGAGGACGAGTCCAATCGGGTCCAGTCAGTACATTTATTTTAATTGCTCATACCTGAAACTCATGGCAATTATATCAGACCCGACCTAGATCCGAGACAAAAGTCTAAATTTAGGAACCGGACCCGCTTGAGTCCCAGGTCAGATCTCAGAATTGAAGACCTCTATTGTGCAGTCTCGCTAAGGGGGACACAGGGACATTCTGCTGCACCTCAACCGCACTTGCTAGGGTCATGGATGACTCTGCCCGGTGACAACTGCTCTCTCTTGCTCTCTCTCTTGTCCTCGTTCCCTCTCTCTCTCACTCTTCCTCACACACATACACACACAGCAACACCAAAACATACAAACAGCGCCACCAATCTATAACTATAACCAATCCATAATAATTGAGTATCAGTATCCACACACACACACACACACACACACACACACACACACACACACACACACACACACACACACACACACACACACACACACACACACACACACACACACACACACACACACACACACACACACATAGTAAAGCTCATAATCTCTCATCTTACTACCCCCACTAGAGGGGGGAGGGCAAGTAGGCCACAATTCGCCCACTGTAGACTGACTTTGCTTGTGTAGACTGACACATTTTCAATTATTCACAGGGTCCTATTAGTGCAATGCTGCTGAGTGAAGATATATATTTAAGCCTTATATGGTGGTAGGGAATACAGGGAGGGGGACAGGCTACAATATACTTATGCAGTGGTAGAACATGAGTTGTTCTCTGACTATGCAGACTGAGCACTAGCAAAATGTAACTATATGGAAACTATACTTTGGGGGGAAAGGATTAGTTGTTTATCAAGTGTTTATCCTCATGATAACACACTGCCTGGTACCCCCACATCTGCTGTTGAGGACAACGACTTATGGAAAGCCATGAGCATCAATGGCCAGTCCACAAGGACACTGAAATACAGTCTGCCACCCTAGAGAATCGACACTCTAGTCGCCATACTAGGGCCAGGATTTCGCACTGGCAACCAAACCCAACTAGGAAAATCTCCTGCTTTTAACCATTAAAAAACAAACACCCCCCTCCAGTCAGGTCACATGTTCAGGAGAAAAACAGCCCCAGATGATCTCTCTTTAGCACACCTCTGTCTGAAACTCTCGACTGATGGACAGAGAGGAGAGATGGGACACACTGTACGTAAATTAAGTTAAATTCTGGCAAATTAGTTCGCAATGAGCCAGGCAGCCCAAACTATTGCATATACCCTGACTCTACATGCAATGAACGCAAGAGAAATGACCATTTCACCTGGTTAATATTGCCTGCTAAACTGGATTAGTAGTTATAACTAGTGATTATGATTGATTGATTGTTTTTTATAAGATAAGTTTAATGCTAGCTAGCAATTTACCTTGGCTTCTACTGCATTCGCGTAACAGGCAGTGCAATGGTTAGAGCTTTGGACTAGTTAACTGTGCGGTTGCAAGATTGGGCGGAAAGGATGGAGCTGACAAGGTGAACAAGGCAGTTAACCCACAGTTCCTAGGCCGTCATTGAAAATAAGAATGTGTTCTTAACTGACTTGCCTAGTTAAATAAAGGTATAAAAATTAAAAATAAATATATATATATATATTTTTTAATCGGAAATCGGCGCCCAAAAATACCGATTTCCGATTGTTATGAAAATTTTAAATCGTCCCTAATTAATCGGCCATTCCGATTAATCGGTCGACCTCTACTTTGTAACCAGCATTAGCACAACAAATTCCACATTAGAATGTTATAATGTCAGCAATATATGCCACCAAACATTAAACTAGACCAATATGAACCAGGATCTAGTGTCCATTACTATATCTGTGTCAATTACATTACCACAAATAACCACAATGGTCAACGATTCCAGTTTCATGTAAGCCACCTGTGGTAGAGAGGCAGTGGAGTAACAACAAAAGACTTGAAACTTCCCATAATCAACTGATCAGAGAGGCTGAAGGACATCAAATAAAATGTCATTGTATTTGTCACATGCTTCATAAACAACAGGTGTAGGCTTACTGTACTTAGAGAAATAATAGACAAATGAGGAATAAATACACAATGAGTAACGATAACTTGGCTATATTACACGGGGTACCAGTAAGGTGTTGATGTGCAGGGGTACGAGGTAATTGAGGTAGATACTATATGTACATATACATGTAGGTAGGGATAAAGTGACTAGGCAACAGAACAGATTATAAACAGTTACAGCAGCGTATGTGATGAGTCAAAAGAGATAGTCCCGCAGGAGGCCTTTTATCTTCTTGTAGGCTGTCATTGTAAATAAGAATTTGATCTTCACTTACTTGCCTAGTTACAAAAAGGTTAAATACAATAGAAAATAAACAATTATATAATAAAAGGGTCAATGCAGATAGTCCGGGTAGCTATTGGTTACCTATTTAAATAGCTATTTAGCTGTCTGATGGCCTGCTTGCCGTGTGGTAACAGAGACAACAGCCTATGACTTGGGTGACTGGAGTACATTTTTAGGGCTTTCCTGTCACGTCCTGACCATAGAAAGCCTTTATTTTCTATGGTGGAGTAGGTCAGGGCGTGACTGGGGGGTGTTCTAGTTTATTATTTCTATGTGTATTCTATGTTTTCTATTTCTTTGTTGGCCGGGTATGGTTCCCAATCAGAGACAGCTGTCTATCATTGTCTCTGATTGGAGATCATACTTAGGCAGCCTTTTTCCACTTGTTGTTTCTGTACGTTCGTTTGTTTGTCTTTATTGTTTTGTTGCTGTTTTGTTTTGTTTCTGGTTCACATTTAAATAAATTATGATGAACCCAAATCACGCTGCGCTTTGGTCCACTCCTTATGACGATTGTGACACTTCCTCTGACACTGCCTGGTATAGAGGTCCTGGATGGCAGGGAGCTCGGCCCCAGTGATGTACTGGGCCGTACACACTATATGTATATGACATTACAACAGTAAACATTTTATAGTCAAGCTCAGACAAAACAATTGGTCTGCAAATCAGTTCTGAACACAGGGAACCACTGTTGCTTCCATTTAGGCCATTTTCCAGGTGCTCAGTTCCTGTTAGTATCAGTGTGGATTAATGAGGAGCTGTGAGGAAGTGGCGAGCCAGGTGTTAGTGCTGCCGCTAAATGGGAATAAAGAGGCCAGGAGCAGTGACCCACTAAGAATTCCCATGGACTGAGCCAAGAGGGTTTAGGGAAGGGAGTGGGAGTCTGTGCGGAAAGGATGGAGAAGGGAAAAGACGGGTCTATGTGGATGCTAGCTACAGCTCTCCATGTCATACAGTAGCTAACACACAAGGCTCAACACTGAAGGCATGCACAACATGATGAACTGTAGCTGCATTAGGGGACAGGGGAAGGGGGGTGACATTAGTAACTGTGTGTCGCCCTTCTTTCGTGACTAGCGTGTCATCAAGGCTCTTCAGTTCCAGTCAGCACAGTATGTTGCAGAGATCGTGTTACACACAACACATGGAAGGCTATGTTAAAGCTGAGTATTATAAATTCTGTAAGAGATAAAGAGGATATATAAAAAATATATATTAAAAAAACGTAATACCTAAAATTGCAATACTATGTTATGTATGGTAAGGTTAAAGGGTAGGTTTTGAAGCTGTATTTGCTCAAATAAAACTATGCACGACAAAGCTAACTCGCCTGTAATGTGTAACATAAACAAATCCACCATTATCTACCGCCCAATAAGTATTTTTAAACTAGAACTAACAATGTGAGAGGGAGAGAGGAATAAAGTTGTGGTGGTCTATCTGCCTCTCTCTCCCTCTCCTTCTTTCTCCATGTCCCCCTCCCCACCACATGACTCCATCTGTCCCTGCATTCCTCCAATATAGAAATCACTCTATTCCTCTCTCGCTCTCTTTCTCTCCATATTTCAATGAAAAGTAGGGCAACGAGGAGGAGAGAGTAGGGCAACTTAGTCCAGCACACATAATCCTTGCAGGCTGCGCCATGCTCTGTACGCCACACTGGATTAAACCTAGGGGACACATCCCTGGGCTTCACTCACTGGGTTTTATGTCACTGTGCCTCCCGCCGCACCCGCAACTCTCAGTCGCACATTTCAAATGTATCCATTTTATGGCCCTGATTCTTCTGCTGCTTTTATATTAACACTGGAAGGGAATTTCCCAGACTTGTGTCATGTTTCACTACAGCACAGAGACCCGCCTGCATTGTAGAATGCAACTAAATGGACCAAATCATCTTGGCTCATGCATGTTCTGCAAAGCCAAACAATCGAATCAAAGGGCAATGTATATGCCCAATTTGGTTATGATTAACCCCAAAGTCGTAAACACGGGCACCCTCATAGATATCATCCTAACCAACTTGCCCTCTAAATACACCTCTGCTGTTTTCAACCAAGATCTCAGCAATCACTGCCTAATTGCCTGCATCCATAATGGGTCAGAAACACTTCAGGGAGCAGGCCTTTCTAATTGACCTGGCCCGGGTATCCTGGAAGGGTATTGACCTCAACCCGTCAGTAGAGGATGCCTGGTTATTCTTCAAAAATGCCTTCCTCACCATCTTAAATAAGCATGCCCCATTCAAGAAATTTAGAACCAGGAACAGATATAGCCCTTGGTTCTCTCCAGACCTGACTGCCCTTAACCAACACAATAACATCATGTGGCGTTCTGCATTAGCATCGAACAGCCTCAGTGAAATGCAACTTTTCAGGGAAGTTAGAAACCAATATACACAGACAGTTAGAAAAGCCAAGGCTAACTCGCACAAGCCTCCCCATTTCTCCTTCTCCCAAATCCAGTCAGCTGATGTTCTGAAAGAGCTGCAAAATCTGGACCCCCACAAATCAGCCGGGCTAGACAATCTGGACCCTTTCTTTCTAAAATCATCTGCCAAAATTGTTGCAACTCCTATTACTAACCTGTTCAACTCCTCTTTCGTGTCATTTGAGATTCCCAAAGATTGGAAAGCAGCTGCAGTCACCCCCCTCTTCAAAGGGGGGGACACTCTTGACCCAAACTGCTACAGACCAATATCTGTCCTACCCTGCCTTTCTAAGGTCTTCGAAAGCCAAGTTAATTAACAAACCGACCATTTAGAATCCCACCGTACCTTCTCCACTATGCAATCTGGTTTCAGAGCTGGTCATGGGTGCACCTCAGCCACGCTCAAGGTCCTAAACAATATCTTATCCGCCATCGATAAGAAAAAATACTGCGCAGCTGTATTCATTGACCTGGCCAAGGCTTTCGACACTGTCAATCACCAGATCCTCATCGGCAGACTCAACAGCCTTGGTTTCTCAAATGATTGCCTCGGCTGGTTCACCAACTACTTCTCCGACAGAGTTCAGTGTGTCAAATCTGAGGGTCTGTTGTCCGGCCCTCTGGCAGTCTCTATGGGGGTGCCACAGGGTTCAATTCTTGGGCCGACTCTCTTCTCTGTACACATCAATAATGTCGCTCTTGCTGCTGGTGAGTCTCTGATCCACCTCTACGCAGACGACACCATTCTGTATACCTCTAGCCCTTCTTTGAACACTGTTAACAACCCTCCAGACGAGTTCAATGCCATACAACTCTCCTTCCGTGGCCTCCAATTGCTCTTAAATACAAGTAAAACTAAATGCAATCTTCAATCGATTGATGCCTGCACCTGCCCACCCGTCCAGCATCACTACTCTGGACGGTTCTGACTTAGAATATGTGGACAACTACAAATACCTAGGTGTCTGGTTGACTGTAAAATCTCCTTCCAGACTCACATAAAACATTTCCAATCCAAAGTTAAATCTAGAATTGGCTTCGTATTTCGCAACAAGGCCTCCTTCACTCATGCTGCAAAACATACCCTCGTAAAACTGACCATCTTACCGATCCTCGACTTCGGCGATGTCATTTACAAAATAGCCTCCAACACCCTACTCAACAAATTGGATGCAGTCTATCACAGTGCCATCCGTTTTGGCACCATAGCAGCACCCACCGTAGCACGCGTTCCAGCAGGTATATCTCACTTGTCACCCCCAAAGCCAATTCCTCCTTTGGCTGCCTCTCCCTTCCAGTTCTCTGCTGCCAATGACTGGAACGAACTACAAAAATCTATGAAACTGGAAACACTTATCTCCCTCACTAGCTTTAAGCACCAGCTGTCAGAGCAGCTCACAGATCACTGTACCTGTACATAGCCCATCTATAAATAGCCCAAACAACTCCTTCTTCCCCTACTGTATTTTTATTTTTATTTTGCTCCTTTGCACCCCAGTATTTCTGCTTTGCACACTCATCTACTGTCAAATCTACCATTCCAGTGTTTTAATTGCTATATTGTATTTACTTCGCCACCATGGCCTATTTATTGCCTTTACGTCCCTTATCTCACCTCATTTGCTCACATTGTATATAGACTTATTTTTCTACTTGTATTATTGAATCTGTGTTTGTTTTACTCCATATGTAACTCTGTGTTGTTATATGTGTCGAACTGCTCTGCTTTATCTTGGCCAGGTCGCAGTTGTAAATGAGAACTTGTTCTCAACTTGCCTACCTGGTTAAATAAAGGTGAAATATATATATATTTTTTTTAAATGATGGTAAGAAATAGTGAAACTGTGCACTGGACAGTTTAGGTTTTACACGTTTTCACAAGTTTCAAAGATTTTTACCAGACGGGGAATGGAGCTTCTAATATCAAAATAAATTAATTACATCTAAGCATGTGATATTGCATTCAAAGTGGGCATATTCAAGACCACAGCTTGTGAATTTAAAAACAGTTTTATGTAATATGACATCTTTAAGATCATTCTCTACTTTCCCAAGAGGAATAATGGTAGATTTCATTGATAGCTCTTGAAACTTGCTGAATAATGGCAGGTTAACTAATTAACAGCATAGCCTTGATCCGACGTGACTTGCTCCAGTTGAAAAGCTTTCTCCACCTCCCTGCCTGAACCAGTGTCCATACTCTCAGTAAGGCTATCCTTCTACTGTGTCAAGACCTAGAACCGAAAAGAACACCAGCAGAGCATTTCTTCACCCTTCTTCTCTGGTATTGGCATTTGTGTGAAAGGCACATTGGATGTCCGTCATTGCCCCATTCCAAGCCATGTCAGGAAAAGAGTTGTGTGCATATGTAGCAGAAGTGATAATGCATACATTGAAGTGAATAGAAATAGTGAAATTACATTTCATCCCAAATAGTTAGCATGTATGATCAATGTGGTAATTCTAAAGAATTTGACAGACCCATGTGGTGCTCCATTCCTTTGGACAACCAGATGCAGTCAACAAGTATCAACCATTTTTGTTTGTGCGTATTCCAGCCCTAAATTTACCTGATGAACTTTAAAGGACATCCCAACAAAGCATTTCTTTCAGCTTCCATGTCCCATGTCAATGTTGGTTGAACAACTCCTACATAACGAATGAAGACAAGCCACCACAAAGTTTGCAAACAAAAACAAGCATGACGTAAGTGATGTAAATGTATCCAGGCATCAAGAAAATACTTAACTGGAAGTGAATGCAACACATGGCTTATCTGAGTTCTTTCAAATCCTTTCATTTGTGGTATGTGGAGGCAAAATACTGTATTGGTCTTAGGTGTTAAGCCAATGGGGGGAAACCTAATCAGTAAAGTTACAGTCAAGTGAACTGAACAAAACAAGAGAAGTTGAGCAATGGGGAACATTTTTCAAAATAGGCTGAAGTACTGTATATCAATTTCCATTCAATGGACAGACAGACGCTGCATGCACTGATTTATAAGGAGTGTCCCAGTTAATGACCTTCTTTAGTATGCTACTGCTCATGGGAGCAGCATCGACATTTTCACACAGAATTTGTCTAATTGGAGAATTGGGACCCATTGATTTTCAAGTGCTCCATTTCTGTCAGTCTCTCTGTACTGTGAGAGGGTTGATGAAATATTGGGGTGAAAAACACTTGACTGATGAGGCTTACAGCACTGACACAATACACTGGATCAAGTACATTGAACTCAAATTAATGTGCAGTTGCAGCTGTTAACACAGATTAACATTGCAACACAAAATGTAAGGCTAAATTGTATCAAAACCTGAAAGTGTTTTCTGCCAAAGGAACCAAGTGTGTGTGCACTCTCCTTCCTATCGGTAACATTCATCGAGTCAAAAAAACATTGTGACTACATGAGTTGAGGGGCTGAAATCTTATGTTCTCCATGTGACTGACATGTGACTGACATGTCGATGTTTGAGTGTTTACACACACAAGTACCTCAAGTTAGTATTTGTCCTTGTATGGTAACATAAACAGGACTTGGGATGATGTTTTATTTATTTAAATAGGCAAGTCAGTTAAGAACAAATTCTTATTTACAATGACAGCCTACCCCGGCCAAACCCTAACCCGGAAGAGACTGGGCCAATTGTGCACCTCCCTGTGAGCCTCCCAATCAATCATTGTGATACAGTCTGGAATCAAACCAGGGTCTGTAGTGATGCCTCTAGCACAAAAATGCAGTGCCTTAGACCACTGCGCCACTCAGGAGCCATGTGACAGAATGACATAAAAAGGATAAATAGAAATTGCAAACAGGTAGCCCACTGGAAATATGGGAGTTCATTGAAGTTGATAAGACTACAATAACAAGGAGGTTTACAGTTTTCCTGCCTCTGTCACTGGAGTGCTCACCTCAGTAAACCTCAGAATATCACCATTCATCAGGATTTCCCACTCTCCAATTGTCAATTACCTTTCAATGATTTTCAAGGAAGAAAATAAAGTTTGTCCCCCACTGGTGATCAAGTCTCAAGTCTCAAATGGACAACATCCTGATCCTGTTCCAATGCAAAATTACTGCTAAGCCATGTATAGGGGTGGCAGGTGTCACTTCCTGATCTGTTTCACCTGTCCATGTGCTTGTCTCCACCCCCCTCCAGGTGTCGCCCATCTTCCCGACTTAACCCTGGGTATTTATACCTATGTTTTCTGTCTGTCTGTGCCAGTTCGTCTTGTTTGTTCCAAGTCAACCAGCGTTTTGTCTCAGCTCCTGCTTCCCCAGTCTCTCTTTTCTCGTCCTCCTGATTTTGACCCTTGCCTGTCCTGACTCTTTGCCTGCCTGCCGTCCTGTGCCTTTGCCCCTACTCTGGATTTACCAACCTCAGCCTGCCTTGACCTGTCAATTACCTCCCCCTGTTGTTGCAATAAACATTGTTACTTCAACACAGTCTGCACTTGGGTCTTACCTGATAGTACAAACTGGCCATGACTGACCCATCAGATTTGGACCAGCTCCGCAATGCTATCTCCTCCCAAGGAGCCCTCATTGGTAGACATGAGCAGATGCTTCGTGGTCCAATGGAAGGGTTCCAGGAAGTGGCCGAACGCCACGATCTAGCATTGGACGCTTTGTGGGAGCAATTCTGTGGGTTGCCTACGAGACGGTAACCTCCCAGCCCCTCAGTAACCCGGCTGGTAACAGTGCCGTCACCCTGGTTTCCCGGGAACCCTGCTTACCTACCCCGTAGCGCTACGATGGAGATTCCAGAACCTGTCGGGCCTATGTCTCCCAGTGCTCCCTTGTTTTCGAGCTGCAGCCTTCTTCATTCTCCTCTTATTGCTCGAAGATAGCATACATATTACACTTATGTCCGGGAGGGCACTCGCCTGGGCCACGGTGGTGTGGGAGCAACAATCCACTGTCTGCCTCAGTCTGGAGGTATTTGTGGCGGAGGTGAGAAAGGTTTTCGAGGCTCCGGGGTCCGGGAGAGAGGCTGGCTGGAAGTTACTTCAGTTTCGGCAGGAGTCCCTCAGTGTGGCAGACTATGCGGTGGATTTCCGCACGCTAGCAGAGGAGGGTGCCTGGAACCCGGAAGCGCTGTATGGATTCCTGCATGGATTATCGGAGGAGGCAAAGGATCAGCTTGCAGCCCAGGAACAACCAATGGATCTTGACTCACTCATCGCTTTAACCATCCGGATCGATGGTTGGCTACAGGAACGTAGGAGAGACAAGACGTCTGATTGCGGTTCCAATCGCTCACTCGAGGATCCCACATTACATCTGATGAACTCCGGATGTCCCCAGCGTTTTGTCCCCGAAAGGATCCGAGCTTACCCGAGTTCCTCCAAGAGCCTCCGAAGACTGCCGATATGCCCTTTCCCGAGCTGATGCAGCTCGGCAGGGCGAGGCTGCCTTCAGCCGAACGTGTACGCAGACTTAACACCCAGAGTTGTCTGTATTGTGGTTCTGCCGGTCATTATGTGTCTACCTGTCCCTTCACGAGACCTAGCTCATTGGTAGGAATGAGTACTCTGGTGTATAAAGGATAATGTTTCTTCTCGCTCCCTTCTCCATGCCACCCTGCTGTGGGGCGACCAGTCTAAGTCTCTCCAGAGACTCATCGACTCGGGGGCCGATATGCGTCTTATGGACGTTACCCTGGCGTCCGAGCTGGGCATCCCCACTCAACCCCTCCTATTAACCTACGAGTGTTGGGGAACCACAGCGAGACAATCTAATTCCTGCTAATTGAGTCTCTGCATTCTCTTGGCTCCAGCGACACAATCCCTTGATTGACTGGTCTATTGGTGCCATCGTGGGCTGGAGCCTGTTCTGCCATGCCCATTGCCTGAAATCAGCTCTGCCTGCCCCGGGATGTCTTCCTGGGGGCTTGGAAATTCCCCCGAACATCTCCGCCATTCCTGCGGATTACCAGGATCTCCGAGAGGGGTTCAGTAAGGCCCGGGCCACTTCGCTTCCACAACACCGACCAGCACTCAAGGAGATTAAGCTGCATGCGCTGGCACGCCGCTATAGCCCCGCAGCTACAAGCCGCGACCTTTCCCCCCCTGCTCCAAAATCAATAGCCCCTCTGCTGTTCATCCTCTGTTGCCCCGTACCCTCTGTCTACTTTCCATGTGTCTAGATCTAAACCCATGTCTCACAGCTCTTTGTCTCCTGTTTCCCCAGTCTCTCTTTTCTCGTCCTCCTGGTTTTGACCCTTGCCTGTCCTGACCCTGAGCCTGCCTGCCGTCCTGTGCCTTTGCACCCACTCTGGATTACCGACCTCTGCCTGACCTGACCCTGGGCCTGCCTGCCATCCTGTACCTTGGCCTCACTACTCTGAATTATCGACCCCTGCCTGCCTTGACCTGTCGTTTACTGTCCCCTGTTGTTGCAATAACCATTGTTACTTCAACACAGTCTGCACTGGGGTCTTACCTGAAACCTGATAGGCAGGTGGCCTAGCAGTTATAGAGGCAAGCCAGCAACCGGAGGGGTGCCAGTTCGAATCCTGTGACCGACGGGAAAAATCAGGAGGAAAGCAAGCTGGCAACAGGAGGGTTGCTGGTATCAAATCCTAGATGCCACTGCCTGCCGTTGTGCCCTTGAACAAGGCACTTAACACCCCACAACAGCTCCCCAGAGGAGTTGGGTTAAAAGCAGAAGTCAAATTTTGGTTGGACCTTATAATTGACCAATAATGTGATCTTAAAGGTGCAGTAAAAACGTGATCTTCCTGTGTTTTATATACAGTATATTTCCACACTACAAGGTTGGAATAATACTGTGAAATTGTGAAAATTATGATAATTCCCTTTTAGTGTAAGAGCTGTTTGAAAAAAAACAGGCATGGAGTTTTGGCCTGCCTAGTGAAATCACCAGGAGGTAAATTAGGTAAATTAGACTAATAAGAAAGGGAGTACCATACCTCTCTGCCAATAACAACTAGTTAGACCACTCCCAGACAGTTCTAGTACAATTATTGCTTGAGAAATTGCTCTTTGCTTAGAAGTTATGTTTTTTTGGGGCATTTTAATTTAACATACACAGTAAGGTACTTAATTGTTTCCCAGAAATGATTTGAAATTGAGATAAAATGGCTGCATTGGACATTTAATCTTAATGTATAAAGACAATTTACTAAGGCTTTTCCACAGTGAAATGTTATACCTGTTGTTATCCAGAGGGAATAAAACATGAAACGTAGAGAAGGAATAAGGTATTGAGGTAAGGTGTAGGGCTATCCAATTTAGAGACATTTTTTAGATAAAAAATTTGTCAATCTTCCACAGGTGCAAACCCTTAATAAATCTGTCCAAGAGGCAGATTTGCTTCTTTGGCGCATGTGCTTGTCCTTCTTACCTGGTGAATGGTTGTCAGGCTATAATTCAACATGGTTACAAGGATAGACCCATAACAAATCTATAACCATAACTAGGGTATATACTGTATAGCCCTATATAGGATGCCGTGAATCTGCGCATAGGAGTCCTAGAAGGCTATAAGGCGAGGCCTGGAAAATAACTGGCAAAATCTTTTAGGGAAGTACTTATTTCCGAAAATCCTCTTACTGAAGGTATATCTATAATCCATAACTCCTTGTCCACCCATCCGGACTGTATAATGTGTGGATATCTGTAAAGAAACCGTCTGAGCCTATCTTTATCCAAACCAGCACCTATAACTTGGCTGTGGTAGACAGCTTGAAAGACATTCTTCCATGTAGCCTACCACTGTCTACCCCGACTGAGTTATAGGTGACGGTTTCTTTACAGATATCCACACATTATACAATCCGGATGGACGGACAAGGAGTTACGGGTTAGAGATTTGCCTTCAGTAACAGGATTTTCAGAATCAAGTACCCCCCTGAGGCTCAACATTATAGCCTTCTAGGACTCCCATGCACAGATGCGGGGCATCCTATATAGCTTGTGACATTTACATATCACTCGCTGTTGAGTGTCTCAGTCATGTAAGCGTAACCATGTTCTCTGAGTTTTGCAAGCCCACCATAGGGCAGAAGGAGAAGTAGGTCATGGGCTGTTTTGATGCTCAATATTTTCTGTCACTGCTCCCAGAGGGGAAAGGGGAAAGAGTACTGCACTGAAGAGCAGCATAACACTGAATATTGATTGTCCTGCACAACAAAATGTCTGCAAAGAGAAATTGTGATTCATGGATTTGATTGAACTTATGTTTAATATAAGGGGTGTGTTTTGTCTGGAACCAATGGCCAGGTATGGCCTGAGCTTAAGGTGGACCAAAATGGACTTAGCCTGGCGCATGTCGGAAGACATTGCTAAAAAATCCCGCTGACTAATGCATGGCATGACTATTTACAGCAGAGTTGTTGTGATATTGCAGAGCTAATTTTTCCTAAAGAAATCTGCTATTTTATTTGACCATGGTAAAAAGTGTATAGATAGATAGAGCAAAGAGGTGGATGGAAAGAAGAACCACTGAACTGCAGTAGCCTACTGCTGCTGTGAACGATTACATACTGTAACACACAGTCCAAGCCTGTAGGCCAGGCGTGGAACAGCAAAGACACCCAGGTACATGACTCTGCCATTACGTGCCAAACATTTACAGTTGCACTCCTCTCCTCTGGATAAAAAATACCTAAATTCACATACATGGGTACCGTCTGCATCTAACTGTTTGTTATGTGTAATCAACCACAACAAAGACCCCACTCAGTGAGATCAAAAAAGGAAGCCATGTCTGTGAAAGAACATAGTGGGGAGAGAGAGAGAGAGTGAGAGAGAGGAGAGAGAGAGAGTGAGAGAGAGGAGAGAGAGAGAGAGAGAGAGAGTGAGAGAGAGAGAGAGAGAGAGAGAGTGAGAGCGAGAGAGAAATCGAATGAGAGAGAGAAAGAAAGAGAGAGAAGCAGAGAGAGAAATAGAAGGAGAGAGAGACAGACAGAGAGAGAGAGAAATAGAAGAGAGAGAGAGAGAGAGAGAGAGTGAGAGCGAGAAGGAGAGAGAGAGATCGAAGTGAGAGCGAGAGCGAGAGAGAAATCGAATGAGAGAGAGAGAAAGAAAGAGAGAGAAGCAGAGAGAGAAATGGAAGAGAGAGAGAGAGACAGAGAGAGAGAGAAATAGAAGAGAGAGAGAGAGAGAGAGAGAGAGAGAGAGAGAGAGAGAGAGAGCGAGAAGGAGATAGAGGGAGAGGGAGAGGGAGAGGGGGAGGGGGGGGGGCAGTCTATGCAGGCCAGTGCTGAGTCGATAGCTCTTGACATGGCTGAAATCGGTCAGGTCTGCCCCGCTTACATAAAGGCTTGGAAACATGGGAGAGAGTGCAGCCCAGCCAGGGGGCGGGAGGGAGGTCTCACTGATGATACAGCGGGACAAGAGAGGACAGCAGGCTGTGAGAGCAGAGAAAACAGACGTCACATGGGCCGAGAGCTGAGAGACAGATATCACATGACCCCACACAACTTCTTATATTTTCGATTGACTGACTGAAGCAAGAGAACATGGTCCCTTAGTAAGAAGGGGGTGAGGGGAATCATTAAAAGGCATCTAGACTTTTCGATTTTAGAACAGTTTTTGTCAGAAGTTTGGTGACATTGTAATAGGCTTGGCATATGTTTGATGTTATGCACAGAAGCACAAAAGTCACACAGTTAGGCAGGCATACTGTTAACCAGTAACACATTTGTTTAGTAATTTTCTGTGATTTCTTATCACATATCTTGATGTATCAAGTTTTAACATGTAAGGTAAAACTTCTCATGAACTTGCCTTTATCCCATGTAGGCTCTATACTGCAACTAGTTCAGTGACCTCTGAGTTAGATCATTTACAATTCTTCTTCATAATAACTTCTGTTATTATGTTTCAAATCTACTTTCAACGTTAAAGGTGCAATTGTGAAAATCACTTCGCCATTTCTTGGTTGCTAAAATTCAAATAGTTTGCCTCATTTCAGTTTATGTGACAAAACAAGCAATGTATAGTGTAGAGAGTCATTTTGCCATCTAAACCGCTGTGAAATATATTTTCAATAACCAAAGATATTTTATTTTCAGCTGTTTGAAGCTGGTGTGCAAAACCGAAAGCAAAAGACACAATAACGAAACGGAAGAATAGAAATAGAGCACATTAAATACATCTACCCCTTCTAGACTTGCTTTGAATGGGAATGACACATCTATAATTCTCATTTCTATGTACATTTGGTCAGGTCGCCCAAAAGGTTACATATTGCAACCGTTGTTACACTGTTGTTACCAAAGCAGTAAATGAAGGAATCTTGAATATCTTTTAAGTTCTTCTGCCATCATATTCTTTAAACTCAGACTAAGTAGCTTTAACTCTCAAACCCTGAAAATCACACCACAGGGCCAGATCAGCTTTTTATTACAAAAAGCCTTTCCAAGCACAACCAATCTGATTTCTTTGGGCTAAATTTGGTAATCATGGGTCAGTTATGCTTCCCCACTTCAAACCCATCTTTCATTAAATACATAAGAAACTTGAACTGTTGTGGAATGACCGAGGGAGCATATAACTTAACTCCAGACCAAAATATCCCATGGATGCTGTTCAGAGTGAATGCTTGCTTTTTTTAAATGACACCTGTACATACAATTGGATATACATATATAATAAACATATATTACCATGTTATTCATCAGACAACAACAGGGGCTCGGCTCCCCTTAGGATGAACATTCCACAGGTTTGTTCCCTCTCTCTCTCTCTCTCTCTCTCTCTCTCTCTCTCTCTCTCTCTCTCTCTCTCTCTCTCTCTCTCTCTCTCTCTCTCTCTCTCTCTCTCTCTCTCTCTCTCTCTCTCTCTCTCTCTCTCTCTCTCTCTCTCTCTCTCTCTCTCTCTCTCTCTCTCTCTCTCTCTCTCTGGATGTGTGTGTGTGTAATTGAATTGCAAGCAAGGCCATGATTCAACGTAACATTTAACATACACTGAGTGTACAAAACATTAAGAATATCGGTCACATAGAGGATTTAGGTACATGAACAAGTACATGTGTAGCACAAATGTATGATAAATGGACACTAAACAATACATGATTCCATTCATCATCTGAGAATTCATAGTTCAAATCTTCTTCTAATTTTGTTTTAATGTTCAGAATAGATGAGGGATGTACCAATGAGATAGAAACATATACACTGAGTATACAAAACATTAAGAACATCTGCTCTTTCCGTGACATAGACTGGCAATGTGAATCCAGGTCAAAGTTCAGATCCCTTATTGAAGTCACTTGTTAAATCCACTTCAATCAGTGTAGATGAAGGGGAGGAGACAAGTTAAAGAAGGATTTTTAAGCCTTGAGACAATTGAGACATGGATTCTGTATGCGTGCCATTCAGAGGGTACATGGGCAAGACAAAACATTTAAGTGCCTTTGAACGGGGTATGGTATTAAGTGCCAGGTGCACCGGTTTGTGTCAAGAACTGCAACGCTGCTGGGTTTTTCACGCTTAACAGTTTCCAGTGTGTATCAAGAATGGTCCACCACCCAAAGGACATTCAGTCAACTTGACACAACTGTGGGAAGCATTGGAGTCAACATGGGCCAGCATCCCTGTAAAATGCTTTTGACACCTTGTGGAGTCCATGCCCTGACGAATTGAGGCTGTTCTGAGGGCAACTACATATGAGGAAGGTGTTCTTAATGTTTCGTGTATAGGCAGTCTATTCGACATTCTCTACTCTCTATTATCGAAGGAATAATACAAACGACTCGCCATGAGCATTGGGTTACAGGGTTTGTTCACTACAAGTATTCCCCTCCCCTCCCCCTGCACACACACACACACACACACACACACACACACACACACACACACACACACACACACACACACACACACACACACACACACACACACACACACACACACACACACACACACACACACACAGCTAGGTGTCTAAACGACATTTTCTACGTATTATAATTATATGCTATGAAACATGTTCATTGCTACAATATTTATGCCTACAGTTTGTTTATGAGTCAAAACTTGTGGTTTGGACTATTAAAATGACTGTAGCACTATTTTACCTATCATTGCTTAAAAGATATACTGCATTTCTTTTTGAGCATTTAATCTAATATAATAGTTTTTTCTCTCAATAGATTTTAATCAGGCTTTGATGCATACAAACATCGGCGTTCCAATGTGACAGTCCCTCAGAAAGCCTTTACTGTCATCAAAAACACTATCAGAATACCACATCATTTCTGTATGTAGGCTACAGGGTATTTGCGGTATACCTTACGCCTACGGAATGAATAATTGACACTGTATAATTAATATATTTTTGCTGAGAGCTTATGACAGTCGTTCATGCACGTTTTAATTATGCATTCTGACGAGATAAAGAAAAAGCAGCGTTCTTACCTTCGACAGCCCCTACCATTGGAAATATCCATACAAAATATAACATATCCATAACAACTGAAATACTTGGCATTTTGGCTGTAAGAAGCCAAGGCATTCATAGAAAACAGGTCCACCAGCGGGCCATTGACAGCGAATTCATCTACAGAAGCGCAAAACCACACACAGCCAATGGTTAGAACGAACCGCTTTTGCAGGGAGAACACGCATAATCTAAACGTTTGGGCGAAACCAACGTGAATCATACAGGGGGCAATGTACACGAAATGGCCAATGGTGTGTGGACACCCCTTCGAATTAGTGGATTCGGCAATTTCAGCCACACACGTTGCTGAAAGGTGTTTAATATTGAGCACACAGCCATGCAATCTCCATAGACAAACATTGACATTAGAATGGCCCGTACTGAAGAGATCAATGACTTTCAACGTGGCACCATCATAGGATACCACCTTTCCAACAAGTCAGTTTGTCAAATTTCAGAGCTGCCCAGTCAACTGTAAGTGCTGTTATTGTGAAGTGGAAACGTCTAGGAGCAACAATGGCTCAGCCACATAGTGGTAAGCCAGACAAGCTCACAGAACGGGACCGCCGAGTTCTGAGGCAGGCAGCGTGTAAAAATCGTCTGTCCTTGGTTGCAACACTCACAACCAATTTCCAAACTGCCCCTGGAAGCAACGTCAGCACAATGACTGTTGGTTGGGAGCTTCATGAAATGGGTTTCCATGGCCAAGCAAGATCATCCTGCCCAATGCCAAGCGTCGTCTGGAGTGGTGTATAGCTCTTCACACTTCACCATCTGGCAGTCGGACGGAAGAATCTGGGTTTGGCGGATGCCAGGAGAATGCTACCTGCCCAAATGCATAGTGTCAACTGTAATGTTTGGTGGAGGAGGAACAATGGTCTTGGGCTGTTTTTCATTGTTTGGGATTGTGCCCTTTGCTCCAGTGAAGGCTAATCTTAATGCTTCAGCATACAATTACATTCTAGACGCACAGTTTGGGGAAGGCCCTTTCCTGTTTCAGCATGACAATGCCCCCATGCACAAAGCGAGGTCTATACAGGAAGGGTTTGGCAAGATCTATGTGGAAGAACTTGACTGGCCTGCATAGAGCCCTGACCTCAACGCTATCCAACACCTTTGGGATGAATTGAAACGTTGACTGCGTGCCAGACTTAAACACCAAACATCAGTGCCCAACCTCACCTATGCTCTTGCGGCTGAATGGAAGCAAGTCCCCGCAGCCACGTTCCAACATGTAGAGGAAAGCCTTCCCAGAAGAGTGGAGGCTGTTAAAGCAGCAAAGGGGGGACTAACTTAATTGTAATGCCCATGATTTTGGAATGAGATGTTCGACGAGCAGGGGTCCACATACTTTTGTAGTGTATCTGTAATTTGGAGATGGCTTCAATCTTCCTTTGCAAGATCCCTCTGATATGCGATTTTAATAATTGTTGTAATTAAATCATCCAATGTGCACTATTATACGGTGGATTTAATCTTTTTGTGTGTACATACTAGCAACAATACTACCACCACCACTATAAGTAGCCTGCCACCAGTTGTAGCTACAATTACATAGAGCATACATTCATAAAATATTTGAATAAAGTGGTTCAATTGTTTGTTTTGTTGATTGACTGAGCCTGTCTTTATAGGACATGTTTTGGAACACACACACACACACACACACACACACACACACACACACACACACACACACACACACACACACACACACACACACACACACACACACACACACACACACACACACACACACACACACACACACACGTTAGGATCACACTGTTGAATGGAGATAAGAGTAGTGCATAGTGTTTCTTAACTAATGGTCATTAAAGCCACTGGCTCTTTGAAGCAGCTGCATGAACATTATTACACCTCTCTGCTCAAATATTAAGACTTTTCAAATGCCTCAGCAGTAAGTATAATTTTTCTAAATGTATATATTTATACTTATGATAATCTGTAGGTGAATAATAAACAAAGAAAAGCATGTAAACTATTTTCAAATGAAAAGGTCAGACATCTTTGGCGCTTCTCCTGAATGTACAGTATCCTTCAAGAACAAGGGTGCCACCGTGAGTAGGAAATACAAACAACATGATATGAGTTGTGGTTTTTTTTAGAAATAATGGTTTCTGGAGAGGTTGGGAGTCAGGTTGACGCCTGGAAACAGAAATGACAGATTGGGCCTTTATAATCATAGAGAGGGTAGACTATTGTCTGAGTCTGCTTAGTGTGATGGATCATCCAATTGGAATGCTAGGATTTGAAATGGTCAGTAAGAAACAAGTGGCCCATTGTCTAGTGCACACTTGGTCTTTGACCCTAACCTGAGAACATCAACAAAGCAATGCATCCTGGAATTAACCCCTATTTAGTCATGGATTAACACTTCCCATTTCTCTAATCAACAGCACTTAAAGTAATGTGACAGACATAGAGCGCAGGGCACCTGATATCAAGCCTTAAAACCCCCTACTGTAAGAACAGTACGTTCATTTCCCAACAACACCTTAATTAAGATCTGCCCATCAATACATTTATTATGATGAGATCATTATTTATTATATTAATTACATTTATTATAAAATAAATAAATTATGATAAGATTGTTGGATACAGTCCTAATTTAATAGTTTGAATAAATGTGTATTTAAGATTATATTTTGTAGTAAAAAAAAAACACCTGCTATTTCTGTTTCCATATTGCATAAAGACAGAATAACACAACCAAAGAAAAAACTATTTAGAATGAAAACAATGAAACCACCCACTGGCCACTGCATTAATCATTTGAATGTTGATCCTACATGAATACGGTATACTATGGGTCTTGATGTACTAGCATCATTTAGCGGCTAGGTGGATCTAACACATCACATCTGTTTGGATTCTGAATTATACATGTTTGATGCACAGGGACACATCAAACACATTGATGTGCTGATCAAAACCATATGCATGTCTATTGTCACTGTACACTCTCAGAGAGTGCGCAGCAGGTTGGCGCTGGATCTGTGTTCCTGTGCTGCCTGTGGACAGCTGAGATCCGCTCAATGAGAAATAACAAAATAATGACAAAGCATCCCAGTCGCGCTTCTGTGTATTTCATATTTACATCTAGAATATTTGCCAACATTAATCATACAATGCATTTTGTGGAAAAATTGATATCTGGCATATTTTTTGAGTATTTCAGTTCAATTATATAGCAGATGAATGTGAAACATGCTGCTGGGATTTCAGTTGGAAAACCAGGCTGATTCACAGCAAAACACAGTAGAGTTTTGGTAGATAAAGATGTAAGGAAGATAAAACAGAGCAGCGCCTGCCGACCAGAGAGGGCGGGAGGAAGTGAGGAGGGGGAGGCAAAGAGGGAGTGGGTCTAGGGTGAGGAAATAGAGCAGAAGATTATGGGACTGACATAAAGGAATCCAGCATAACTCAGTCTCAAGATGAGTGAGGGCTGGAAAACAGCAGATTAGAGGAGCCAGAGGTCGTTCCCATGGAAACCTTTGCACAGGGAGATCGGCCACCCTCTAGTCTGACAATGCGAGCTGATCACAGATTGTAGGTCACACATGGCACCAACAATCCAGTCAGGTCTAATCTGTCTTGATTTATGGGTCATAAATTGAACTTGGAAGCTGGTTCCCTCTCTGGCTTCCTTCACTGATGATGCTCATTTCTTTATTATTTAATGTCGATCCTGCCACACAGCCAAATTTAGCAACACAACCTGACTAGATGGGGAAGTAAAGTCGGCCACAGATTTTTTAATGAATGTTATAAAACTGATCCATGGTCAGCTTATACCCTCAAATACAAAGGGATAAAACACACACACAAACACACAAACACACACACACAGATACGTGCACACATGGTAACACGGTGTACAAAAGACCTACATAACTAGTGTGGTCTTGGATAAAGGTCTTTTTATAGAATTCAATAGTCTATGGACTTACATCATGCATTACGAAAAGACACACACCCACTCACTTCCCTGATTTTCCCCGAGGCAAATGCTGAAGACTCACACTATGATCAAACAACTCCCCTGACCGTTTCCTGCCTGTAATGACAAAACAAAACCATCAGGGATTGGATCATTATGTGGACAAATTGGGCCTCCAGGCAAAAACTAATGCTTGGGAAATAAGTATTTACTAGACAAAAAAAATATTATAATTAATTAATTGCAAAGAATAAGGTTGAAATGGTCAAGGTAACTTTTCGGTGACCCCTGACTATTGCAGTGCAGAGTGAGATAAGTCAGAGTGAGATAAGTCAGAGTGAGATAAGTCAGAGTGAGGCGTGAGGTGAAGAGGTGACAAGGTACATGGTGGATGTCTGAAGATGTCCGAAGATGTCCTAATATGGATGCCGTACTTAATGCCATACTTAATAAATAAAAAAAATCAGTATTTCACCACCACAAATCCTAACTGTTTCCTGAAATGAGAAGTACAGTAAGTAAACACTACACTGACTATTTCCAGTCCCACGCACCCGGTGAACTTGTCCTTGATTATGATGTGTACTGAAGTGCGTCTGGCCTTTCAGGCCTCTGCACTAAATTGAAAAAAATTGACCTTGCTGATGGAGGTGACACGAGCCTGCTCTGGAAGACATTTCCGGAGCTAAATGGTCTCTACAAAGACTGCCACGCAGCTGCAGGAAGAAGCAAATACAGTAGTTAAAAAGTACTTTAATATCTTGTGCCAGACATTGTTCTCCTGAGAATTCATCATCTTTTTATTTTACATTTTTCATAAATGCTGTTTAGAAGAAACTAGCAGAAATAGGCAGTCAGTCATGCATGACTTGTGCCCAAAACCTACATTCTGTAAATTTTGCTTAATCATAAATCTTAATTCAAAAAGTCAATAATAATTCAAGAATGATGTAGAACATATAAATGTCAAGATGACTGTAATTGACATCTCACTTTGACTCCTGTATGATGGCAATGTGAAGAAAAACTATTCACGCTGCATGGGGTTAATGTCTATCTGTCTGTCAGTGACCTTCCACTTTCTCCTGCTTGGCTGCAGTGATGAGGTCACAGCAGAGATAGGAGGGGTCAGAAATGGACAGCAGCAAATAGCATCTTCCTCTTTTCACTCCATCCGGAAGTGGCTTGGCTTGTGGAGTGAGGGTGGAGAGGTGTCTAGAAAATCTCTCATTTGCATTCTCTCTCTCTTTTGCATTTTGGTACATATCTAAGCACATATCTAACACAAATTGTGAATATAAGACAGGCTCTGAGACTTAGGAATTCCTCCTACACTCACATGCAGTAATCCATTCTGAGGATTCACTCTTAGAAAAAAAGGAGCTATCGAGAACCTAAATAGGTTCTTCGGCTGTCCCAATAGGAAAACCCTTTTTGAAGAACCCTTTTTGGTTCCAGCTAGAACCCTGTCGGTTCTACATGGAACCCAAAAGGGCTCTATCTGGAACCAAAAGTATTGTCTTATGGGGATTGCCAAAGAACCCTTTTGGAACCCTTTTTTCTAAGGTTGTTGATTCACTTTGTGTTTTGTCTGTAGCTACTGTATGGCCGACTGCCTGTGATACAAATTAACTTCCAAACGAATAATAATAAAGTTATGTTAGGAAGTTGGAGGTCCTTTGTTCTGGTGAGCAGCACTTCCTTAGTAGTATAAATTAGTTGAATGTTCTTGAAACATTTGGGAAAATATCTGGACGTGAGATGAATCTGCATAAAAGTCAAATATTTTGTATTCTCTCATGATGGCTCCATCAGTTTAGCTGCACTTCCATTCAAAAGGGTTCACATATCTGGGTGTCTCAGTTACCCGCCATTTGAAAGACCTCCTAAAGGCAAACAGAGTTACTATAACATACCAAACAGAGTTACTATAACATACCAAACAGAGTTACTATAACATACCAAACAGAGTTACTATAACATACCAAACAGAGTTACTATAACATACCAAACAGAGTTACTATAACATACCAAACAGAGTTACTATAGCTTACCAAACAGAGTTACTATAACATACCAAACAGAGTTACTATAACATACCAAACAGAGTTACTATAACATACCAAACAGAGTTACTATAACATACCAAACAGAGTTACTATAACATACCAAACAGAGTTACTATAACATACCAAACAGAGTTACTATAACATACCAAACAGAGTTACTATAACATACCAAACAGAGTTACTATAACATACCAAACAGAGTTACTATAACATACCAAACAGAGTTACTATAACATACCAAACAGAGTTACTATAGCTTACCAAACAGAGTTACTATAACATACCAAACAGAGTTACTATAACATACCAAACTAGACTTTGAGAGCTGGAGGCTTCTTTCAAGGTTAATCCATCTATTTCAATGTGTTCCCGTTTTTTAAAAACTAAATCCTTCTTTAACAATCTAGATGAAGTTATTACCTCTTTCATTTTGAATATGAAAACTGCTTGCCTGACTGATGTTGTTGCTATTGTTATTCGTTTTAGGTATGTGGAGGCATGATCTTCTAGCAATGTAAAAATGTCCATGTCCATTACCCATATAAATATATATTGGCTGTTCCACCAGTTTGGTGCCTTTTGAGAAGTATAACTTAGTTAACAAATTAATTTGAACATTCTGTCATGAAGTGCATAATGTCCAACTTAATAAAAAACAAGTTATCCCATCTCAAGAGGTTACATTTGAAAAAGGACTATAGTAAGAGCCTATTAAGTGCCAAATAAAATAACAGGGTTGACCGTAACAGGGTTTCACGATTTAATCTTAAATCAGCCATGAATCCCCATATGAAAGGGGGAATGAAAGCTTGTTGTTGTGTGCAACAAGGAGTGGCAATTAAATGCAAGCTTTACAAAAAAATATGTTTAAAAAGTTGTGTAATGACCCATCTGACTGTATGAATTAATCTGATATTGTAAACCATGAAATGTATATGAAATATGAAGAAGAACTAATGATATATGTAAAGAAGTGTGTGTGTGTGCGGGGTGACATTAGTAAACAAAGACACTGCATAACATTTGCTTTGGGGGGGGTTGATTTAATTCCAGCCTGTAACAGACAAGTTCTAGGATCGGCCAAGGTCAACAAAGACCTGGTATGGAAGGCATGCATCACAAAGTTATCCCAAAATAGACATCAAATGTTAAAGGGTCATAAAATACTAAAAAGTGCTACATTTGATTTATTTTATTTCACCTTTATTTAACTAGGCAAGTCAGTTAAGAACAAATTCTTATTTACAATGACGGCCAACCAAAAGGCAAAAGTCCTCCTGCGGGGACAAAGGTTGGGATTAAAAATGTTAAATATAGGACAAAACACACATCAAGACAAGAGACACCACAACACTACATAAAGAGAGACCTAAGACAACAACATGGTAGCAACACAGCATGGTAGAAACATCACATGACAACAACATGGTAGCAACACAACATGGCAGCAGCACCACATGGTAGCAGCACAAAACATGGTACAAGCATTATTGGGCACAAACAATATCACAAAGGCAAGAAGGTAGAGGCAACAATACATCACGCGAAGCAATGAACAGTGGGACTATATATGCTGCACGCATACAAATAAGTCAAGCCCTTAAATATACTAACCAACACAATATAAAAACACACAATAGTTGTATTCACAATACCTACTATTAACCTTACAAAAAACACACAATAGTTGTATTCAGAATAGCTACTATTAACCTTACAAAAAACACACAATAGTTGTATTCAGAATAGCTACTATTAACCTTACAAAAAACACACAATAGTTGTATTCAGAATACCTACTATTAAAACCTTTAAAAAAACACACAATAGTTGTATTCAGAATACCTACTATTAAAACCTTTAAAAAAACACACAATAGTTGTATTCAGAATAGCTACTATTAACCTTACAAAAAACACACAATAATTGTATTCAGAATAGCTACTATTAACCTTACAAAAAACACACAATAGTTGTATTCAGAATAGCTACTATTAACCTTACAAAAAACACACAATAGTTGTATTCAGAATAGCTACTATTAACCTTACAAAAAACACACAATAGTTGTATTCAGAATACCTACTATTAAAACCTTTAAAAAAACACACAATAGTTGTATTCAGAATACCTACTATTAACCTTACAAAAAACACACAATAGTTGTATTCAGAATACCTACTATTAACCTTACAAAAAACACACAATAATTGTATTCAGAATAGCTACTATTAACCTTACAAAAAACACACAATAGTTGTATTCAGAATACCTACTATTAAAACCTTTAAAAAAACACACAATAGTTGTATTCAGAATAGCTACTATTAACCTTACAAAAAACACACAATAGTTGTATTCAGAATAGCTACTATTAACCTTACAAAAAACACACAATAGTTGTATTCAGAATACCTACTATTAAAACCTTTAAAAAAACACACAATAGTTGTATTCAGAATACCTACTATTAACCTTACAAAAAACACACAATAGTTGTATTCAGAATACCTACTATTAACCTTACAAAAAACACACAATAGTTGTATTCAGAATACCTACTATTAACCTTACAAAAAACACACAATAGTTGTATTCAGAATACCTACTATTAACCTTACAAAAAACACACAATAGTTGTATTCAGAATACCTACTATTAACCTTACAAAAAACACACACTAGTTGTATTCAGAATACCTACTATTAACCTTACAAAAAACATACAGAGACTGAAAAGGGATTGTCAACTACAAACGGAATGTTCACGGACTATAGCTGGAGCGGGGCTTTGCAGACAGCAGGACTGTCCTGGGCTTGCCGTCTCCTGGCTCCAGGAAATGCACCACCATTTTGAGAGAACAGGTGGAGGTGCATTGTTCATAGTCACACCTGGAACCAGTCAGAGCACAGAAACAATTCATTTAAACTGACCAATGGGAGAGCATACACAGTTCATATGACTACTGTAGTTACTCTAACTAGGTCAGGCACCTCCATCCCTTTACAAGCCTTACTTTGAATTATTTTGATATGGCCTCCTTAATTTCTGCACTAAAAGCATACATTAGTTTAGATTTTGTAAGAGCTGTCATGGCATATCTAGAACCTACTCTGAGTAAACTATTAGAGGAAAATGTGTTTTGTTAGACACAATTATATTGTCCTAATAATATTGTTGCTGGCTTAACTCAGATCCTGGAGAAATCCAATCAATCCTTACTGGTGCTTAATGTTGCTATCATGGTTGTTATTACCAAATCCAGTTGTAATCTTTTATGATGTGATGAGTGTACCGCAGCCTGGTTATAGCCACAGTATCTACTGCCCTCTTGTGGTCTGATTGGAATGCGTTATGACTCGAATGTGTCATGCCTGATACATTATGTAGGAAGCTACTGTATCTGTCTCTCTTACGTATTTGAGCTTCCTACCCATCTGCTTCCTACCTGTACTTGTATAACTCATAAACTCTTCCTCATACATATGAACTTATATCTAGTGCTTCCATAAACCTTCTGCAGTCAGCATATGAAATGCCAAATGTCTTTTCTAAGACTGAGAACAGAAAGCTCCACTCCATCCTGTCAAACTCCTTCTCAGCATCCAGTGAAGCCAGCAGGACAGGGGTCTTCTGTGTGTTTAATAATATCAAAAAGACGGTGAATGTTATCAGAAGAGTACCTGTCTCTAATAAATTCAGTTTGCTCCGCTTTTATTATTTTGGGAAGAAGTATGTTTTGTCTTTTGGTGAGCAATTTGGTAATTATTTTGTAGTCAAAGTCGAACAAGTTTACTGGCCGGAAGGACGAGCAGGAGAGAGGGTCCTTGTCTTTTTGAGAAACACTGTAAGGCAGGCTGTGTACATATGGTCTGGGAAAGCTCCGTTTTCCAGAATTGGCATGTATATAGGGCTAAACTGGGGCCAAAAGGCTTTGTAGAATCTGGGAAATCGGTCTGGACCTGGGGACTTGTTAGGTGGCATGGAGATAATTGCCTCTAGGACCTTCTCAGGAGTAAGTGGGAGTTGAGATGTTCTTGGTCGGTCTCTGCACCTGTATGTTTTCTCTCAGAAATATATCATTTGCATGAAAAGTTAAATGTATCTTATTTGGATCATCTGCTGTTTTGATGGCCATGATTGTACAACTTTTTTAAAATTGGTATGCAAGCAATCTTTTAGGCCTATTGCTATACTCATGGTATTCTATTTAGTAAAGAAAAAAGGTTTTTTATCTCTCAAGAATACTCCAAGTTAAGTTTGGCTGTTTTAAGTTGACTTCTGGAGGCTCTGTCTGGGGATTGTTTATGTACTTTTTCACAGCATTCCAGGTCATTTTCAAGATCTAACCTGTGTGCTTCCATTGCTTTTTTCTTAGAGGAAGCATATGCAATCAGATGACCTCTTAGTGTGCCTTTGGCAGAGCCCTGCATTGTGGCCAGAGAAACAGGAGATTTTACATTTTTATTTTACCTTTATTTAACTGGGCAAGTCAGTTAAGAACAAATTCTTATTTTCAATGACGGCCTAGGAACAGTGGGTTTACTGCCTGTTCCGGGGCAGAACAACAGACTTATTTATACCTTGTCAGCTTGGGGATTTGAACTTGCAACCTTTTGGTTACTAGTCCAATGCTCTAACCACTAGGCTACCCACCCCAATGTTTAATTGTCTTGTGTGTAGTTGTCTATCCATGTAGTGACCAATGTATGGTATCCTTTGTTTGATAGCATGGAGATGTTGAATTTCCAGCTATTTGACCTAGGGATGTTTTTATAGAGGTCAAAGCGGAGGCAGACAGAGGCGTGATCTGAAAGTGCAATGGGTCTGATTGTACAAGTGGCAGAATTTATGAAAATCTTAGAGATAAAAATGTAATCTGTACGAGAGAAGGTTTTATTGGAATAGTATGTATAGTCCAGAGATAAGCCATTATTCTCTCTCCAGATATCAGTCCCATCTCTATAGTAAGAAAGTTCAACATCTTTGCTGATCTGGGGTTTGTGGTGGGGAATCACATTGTAGGATTTTTAATGAATTTATTTGCAAATTATGGTGGAAAATAAGTATTAGGTCACCTACAAACAAGCAATATTTCTGGCTCTCACAGACCTGTAACTTCTTCTTTAAGAGGCTCCTCTGTCTTCCACTCGTTACCTGTATTAATGGCACCTGTTTGAACTTGTTATCAGTATAAAAGACACCTGTCCACAACCTCAAACAGTCACACCCCAAACTCTACTATGGCCAAGACCAAAGAGCTGTCAAAGGACACCAGAAACAAAATTGTAGACCTGCACCAGGCTGGGAAGACTGAATCTGCAATAGGTAAGGAGTTTGGTTTGAAGAAATAAACTGTGGGAGCAATTATTAGGAAATGGAAGACATACAAGACCACTGATAATCTCCCTCGATCTGGGGCTCCACGCAAGATCTCACCCCGTGGGGTCAAAATGATCACAAGAACGATGAGCAAAAATCCCAGAACCACACGGGGGGGACCTAGTGAATGACCTGCAGAGAGCTGGGACCAAAGTAACAAAGCCTACCATCAGCAAGGGCATTGAAGATGAAACGTGGCTGGGTCTTTCAGCATGACAATTATCTCAAACACACTGCCCGGGCAACGAAGGAGTGGCTTCACAAGAAGCATTTCAAGGTCCTGGAGTGGCCTAGCCAGTCTCCAGATCTCAACCCCATAGAAAATCTTTGGAGGGAGTTGAAAGTCTGTGTTGCCCAGCAACAGCCCCAAAACATCACTGCTCTAGAGGAGATCTACATGGAGGAATGGGCCAAAATACCAGCAACAGTGTGTGAAAACCTTGTGAAGACAGAAAAGGTTTGACCTCTGTCATTGCCAACAAAGGGTATATAACAAAGTACTGAGATAAACTTTTGTTCTTGACCAAATACTTATTTTCCACCATAATTTGCAAATAAATGAATTAAAAATCCTACAATGTGATTTTCTGGATTTTTTTTCTCATTTTGTCTGTCATGGTTGAAGTGTACCTATGATGAAAATTACAGGCCTCTCTCATCTTTTTAAGTGGGAGAACTTGCACAATTGGTGGCTGACTAAATACTTTTTTGCCCCACTGTAGACATGGGATTACTTGTCACTTGAATAATGTTTACATACTGTATTTTACTGTATTCTAGTCAATGCCACTCTGACATTGCTCATCCTAATATTTAGATATTTCTTAATTCCATTCCTTTACTTTGAGATTTGTATGTATTGTTGTGAATTGTTAGATAACACTGTACTGTTGGAGCTAGGAACACATCTATTTCGTTACACCAGCAATAACATCTGGAAAATCGGCAGTGTATCAAATACTTGTTCTCCCCACTGTATACAGTGCCTTGCGAAAGTATTCGGCCCCCTTGAACTTTGCGACCTTTTGCCACATTTCAGGCTTCAAACATAAAGATATAAAACTGTATTTTTGTGAAGAATCAACAACAAGTGGGACACAATCATGAAGTGGAACGACATTTATTGGATATTTCAAACTTTTTTAACAAATCAAAAACTGAAAAATTGGGCGTGCAAAATTATTACTGTAGCACAGTTGGTAGAGCATGGCGCTTGTAACGCCAGGGTAGTGGGTTCGATTCCCGGGACCACCCATACTGTGACGGCCCTGAATTTTTCTGAACCGTCTCAGTGCAGCTCCTTCCAATAGGGCGCTTTCCCTTTAATTCCCAATTAAATAGCCAGCATCAGCTGCACGAAAGTGGGGTTGTGATGGAGACGTGCATGAGTATGTGTTCAACCCTCAGTTCCGAAGCTTCTCTATTCCGTTGGTTTTGTTGCCGTTAAACGTGTGTTTTGTAGCCTAAGAGAGTTTACCCAGGATCGGATCCACTCTTCGCGTCCCTGGACTACACCTCTCCGTTCTTCGTGGCCTTTCTCCGCTGGAGATCTATTGGCGGATTGGATTGTCTGACCGACTGACTACCACCTTTTTGTATACGGTATTTCATTTGTTTGGATGTGATGTATACTGTGATTTGTGTAGTTAGTGGTAGTTGAGGACTTAATTAAGAGTTGATCCGCTTTAAGGTTCTGTGGTAAAGTAATTGTTATATTGATTGTATGTTTAATACTGGGTTTACGCTACACGGAATGAACGGACAAACATCGCGTGACAAAAGTCACTTGAGTTCACTGAACTCCTTTACCGGGCAGGACTCTTTTTAGGCCCGAGGTACAGGACATTTCTGGAGGAACCAGAACTCATTGTAATATTATTATATGTGTGTGTGTAATCATTGTTGTTGCTAATACAACCCACGCAACAGAATATAGTTGTTTTTGAAGTTATTTTCAATGTTTTAAGGGTTTATGAAAAGTTTATTTCCTCCTGACTTTTACATAAGTCCTTTGTATTGGTGTAGACTTGACGGACCAGATGGGACTCATTCCCACCCAAACTAAAAGGAGAAACCAATGTTTTCTCTGGTAGGCACAACCTACCTGGCACCCCTATAAATAATAACCTCAAGTCAAAACCGTTACAATACGTAGAATGTATGCACACGACTGTAAGTCGCTTTGGATAAAAGCGTCTGCTAAATGGCATATATTATTTATATTATTTATATTAGACAGGCCAGTACATCAGGAGACGTGGAGGAGGCCAACAACCCAGCAGCAGGACCGCTACCTCTGCCTTTGTGCAAGGAGGAACAGGAGGAGCACTGCCAGAGCCCTGCAAAATGACCTCCAGCAGGCCACAAATGTGCATGTGTCTGGTATGAGGGCCCGACGTCCACAGGTGGGGGTTGTGCTTACAGCCCAACACCGTACAGGACGTTTGGCATTTGCCAGAGAACACCAAGATTGATAAATTCGCCACTGGCGCCCTGTGCTCTTCACAGATGAAAGCAGGTTCACATTGAGCACATGTGACAGACGTGACAGTCTGGAGACGCCGTGGAGAACGTTCTGCTGCCTGCAACATCCTCCAGCATGATCGGTTTGGCGGTGGGTCAGTCATGGTGTGGGGTGGCATTTCTTTGGGGGGGCCGCACAGCCCTCCATGTGCTCGCCAGAGGTAGCCTGACTGCCATTAGGTACCGAGATGAGATCCTCAGACTCCTTGTGAGACCATATGTTGGTGCGGTTGGCCCTGGGTACCTCGTAATGCAAGACAATGCTAGACCTCATGTGGCTGGAGTGTGTCAGCAGTTCCTGCAAGAGGAAGGCATTGATGCTACGGACTGGCCCGCCCGTTCCCCAGACCTGAATCCAATTGAGCACATCTGGGACATCATGTCTCGCTCCATCCACCAACGCCACGTTGCACCACAGACTGTCCAGGAGTTGGCGGATTCTTTAGTCCAGGTCTGTGAGGACATCTCTCAGGAGACCATCCTCCACCTCATCAGGAGCATGCCCAGGCGTTGTAGGGAGGTCATACAGGCACGTGGAGGCCACACACACTACTGAGCCTCATTTTGACTTGTTTTAAGGACATTACATCAAAGCTGGATCAGCCTGTAGTGTGGTTTTCCACTTTCATTTTGAGTGTGACTCCAAATCCAGACCTCCATGGGTTGATAAATTTGATTTCCATTGATAATATTTGTGTGATTTTGTTGTCAGCACATTCAACTATGTAAAGAAAAAAGTATTTAATAAGAATATTTCATTCATTCAGATCTAGGATGTGTTATTTTAGTGTTCCCTTTATTTTTTGGAGCAGTGTATATAAATATAAAATAGTAATTAGTAATTGGTTGCCCATACAGTGACCCAGTTAACATAATCAGTTTAGAAAGGTGCAACATTACCCTTGAATAAATATTGTTGGAATTGAGTGCATATTACATATGTCATTCAAATGTAATCCTTCTTCCAAAGCAACATATACAGGCAGTGGTAATCTTGGCACCCCAAACCAAATCTCAGCTACAGTGGCTGTCACGTGAAGAGGTGAATTATAATTTGTCTCTAGCTGGTGTAAATCCTCATCCTCAATGCTGTAAGTACATCACTTCAACCAGAGGCAAACCTAATGGCTTGGTGGAAGTAGAGAGAGACAGTGTGATAGATTAGTGTTACAGAGAGACATTATTACATGTCAAACGTACATGGCCAATTTCTAATTAGAGCACATCTACAATCATCAACGAGTATTTCTCCATATATCTCTAATGGTCACACCAACCATGTGCAATTAAGAGAATGGTATAGATGGTTGATTTGTGTAGTGAATCAATTTGCCCTCCCCCTGTTTGTCGTGAACTGATTTGATTGCTGAGGATGAGAGCTGAGCTTAAGGGTTCCCTCCTCTCCTAGACGTTCTCCAACATGGCTTTACAGCAGAATCTCTGCAGATTATGACATCACATCCCCTAGTTGGCGGACAGGGAATAGAATCACCCGTTCAGGGATCACCGGATGGGATTAAGTGTGGGTAGATAGCAATGGACAGTACATTTGATTGCATTAGCACCTGGGATTGACAGTGTTCTGGTTTGTTTTGCTATTGGTTTGTATTGCTATAGACTGCCATGTGCTTGATGCAACAATATTTTGGTTCAATGTCATGTTTACTTTTGAAAAGATATTAGGCACTGTTGTGTTAATCAGACACTTCTTGTCCACTAACCAATGTATCCTCATCTGCCAAGGAATGCTTAGTTAGGTAAAGTCTTTGATTGAGGAAAATACTTTAAGAGGTGCAATATCTATAAGATAACTGGAGACCAACTTGAATGTATTTTTCATCCACAGGTTGCAGGAGGAATAACACTAGACAATTGTTTTCCCCGCAGCATCGCTAGTCTCTCGAATATCTTTCCGACACTGATGCTGTACAAGCTATGGGAGGAAGGGAAGGTGGCCTTCTTGGATGACTCTCTGGAGAAGTATGCAGCAAACTTCACCATCAAAAACCTGCTGGGGAAGTGGCGGGATGATGTGGATGTGAAGGTTGGTTCAGAGATACCCAGCCTCACTCAAACCTCTGTCACCCTGATGGCCGGACAGCTCTCCTGTAAAGGCACTCTTCCTCATCATGACTTGCTTACCCTGGCCATTACTTGATTAGAGAAGAGAGAGGCTATACTTAGAGGTTAATGAGCTCCTGTCTTGTTAGCCTTTTCTCCTGACCAGATCCCTCTGTATGTGCTGTATTGTACTCTACTGTACTTTCACTGGATTAAACCTGAGGAAAGTTCCCTTGTACATTCCTTTGACTCCAGAACTCAAACTCAAATTTGTGTTTCCATTTCAGGGTTACCGAGGCAGCTTCGGGCAACAAATCGACTGTGGGGTGGAGACACAGAGGTTGCTATAGATCTGTTACAGGATGATGTCCTAATGGCAGACCCAAGCACCAAGTAGGGTACACCTAATTCCCCTTCCTGTCAACATCTTTTCCAGTACATTTTTGTAAAGGGTGGTTGGCCATGGTGATTCTGGGGGCTTACAGCCGGTCCCTCCTCTAACAGGACACCCTAAAGACCCTGCTGACCCCTCTGTTCCGCTGTCACAAGGGCTACTTCACCAACTACACTGGCACACCCTGGGAGGTCAATGAGCAGCTGGGCTATGCGGTGGTCCGTAAGGACGCAGAACAGGACGGCTACGCCGCCACCTTCTCCCTGGTTCTCCGGTTGAAGGTGGGCCTTGTGGTGCTGATGGCCGGAGTGAGGCCGCCAGCAGCAGACAGGGACCTGGTCATGCAGGCCTCCTTGTGTCTTTTTGCCAAATGTCTAATGCTGTTCTTGCCCAGGTAAGTACCAATCCTACTTAGGGAGAATTTAGCTTTAATAAAAATGTACTGCAAGGTCATTGTAGGAAATGAAAACTCAAACAAAAATCATTAAAAAAAGAGACATTGTAAACTGACATAAAATAACTTGAGAAATCTGTTTGAAAAGATACATAAAATAAAAACCATAATCAATTAGATTCAGTTTTAGTATTTTTTTCATCTTAGTTTTGGGCTAAAATCTAATGAGGTTTTTAAGCTTTAAAAAAAGCTTCTGAAGCTGGCAGGGTAAATGCTGCCAGGAGATTGCCATGTTTCAAATAGGCCTAGCTTGTGCATAACGGCCGAGATCAGTAAAGCATGTTGGGGGGTGATGAAACAACAGAAGCCCATTCATTTTCAATGACAAATCGAAGCTCACTATAGCTTCAAGCCCCTACTGGATTGGCTATTGATAAATAGCACTACCTAGCATTCTAGCTAGCTTGCTAGAACCCACAAGAGGGTGACGCTTGCGTTGCTCTCAGAATAGCCAATTAGCGGAAAGAGAGAAGATGGCGATGCGTACTGTAACGGTTTTGACTTGAGGTTATTATTTATAGGGGTGCCAGGTAGGTTGTGCCTACCAGAGAAAACATTGGTTTTTCCTTTTAGTTTGGGTGGGAATGAGTCCCATCTGGTCCGTCAAGTCTACACCAATACAAAGGACTTATGTAAAAGTCAGGATGGAAATAAACTTTTCATAAACCCTTAAAACATTGGAAAGAACTTCAAAAACAACTATATTCTGTTGCGTGGGTTGTATTAGCAACAAGAATGATTACACACACACATATAATAATATCACAATGAGTTCTGGTTCCTCCAGAAATGTCCTGTACCTCGGGCCTAAAAAGAGTCCAGCCCGGTAAAGGAGTTCAGTGAACTCAAGTGACTTTTGTCACGCGATGTTTGTCCGTTCATTCAGTGTAGCGTAAACCCAGTACTAAACATACAATCAATATAACAATTATTTTACCACAGAACTTAAAGCGTATCAACTCTTACTAAGTCCTCAACTACAACTAACTACATCAATCATCACAGTATACCTCACATCAAAACAAATGAAATACCGTATACAAAAAGTTGAACAAATCCTCATGCACGTCTCCATCACAACCCCACTTTTGCGTAGCTGATGCTGGCTATTTAATTTGGAATTAAAGGGAACGCGCCCTATTGGAAGGAGCTGCACTGAGACGGTTCAGAAAACTTAAGGGCCGTCACAGTACAGACGGTAATTTATCTTACTCCAAGTAACCTAAACTTTTATCCTTCTCAAACTGACATAAATGTAACAAAACTCGGTTTATAGTTAACACAACAGAGAACAACACTCAGTAAACTGCTAATTTAATCTGAAACTTGGCTAAAGGGAAGAAAGATATGTGTGAAAAAGCACTCAGCTAATAACCCTGATCCTTCTTGGATGGGTACTTCTAATGTAACTCTATGGCAGCACCCAAGGGGCTTGAATTTTCAAGCTCTACCATTAGACTTGGCGGTGATGTAGTGTCCCCATGAATGACAGAGCCCTGAGCCAATAACAGTGCAACTCTCCGTATATTTTCTGCCCTGAATGACAGGTCGCCAGTCCATACACCTGAGAGACACCGCCACCAGACAAGTTAGCCCCTTCCTCCACAATAAACTACTGTTCTAGATTTTAATTGTGGTGTTATGGTTTACAAGTTGACTTCTGTTAATACATTTATGAAGCATCTTTCTATAGAGAGGGTAGAGTTGAGATTGTATATGATTTTCCTTTCTATTTTGTATATATGGACATGAAGTTTGTAAATCAGTGCCAGGGGGATATGAAACTAGTTGAAGAGGAAAGCATTTCTACGTTTTGTGAGGACTACAATGCAGATCTTGTATTCGTGCAAGAGACACATTCATGCAAAGAGGACTATATTTTTGGGAAAAATCAGTAAGGCAGTGAAATTTTCTGGGCCCACGTGATTAATCATTCAACTGGGGTTGCAATTTTAGCACACAATTTTAACTGTTTTTTTTTACTCAAATGGAAACCAATGGACATTGGCTAGTGGACATATCATTTTTGTTGTGTAATGTACAGTATCAGTCAAAGTTTGGATACACCTACTCATTCAAGGGTTTTATATTTGTACTATTTTCTACATTGTAGAATAAAAAACAACAACTATGAAATACACATATGGAATCATGTAGCAACCAAAAAAGTGTTAAACAAATCAAAATATATTTTAGATTCTTCAAAGTAGCTACCCTTTGCCTTGATAACACCTTTGCACAACCTTGGCATTCTCTCAACCAGCTTCACCTGGCATGCTTTTCCAACAGTCTTGAAGGAGTTCCCACATATGATGAGCACTTGTTGGCTGTTTTTCCTTCACTCTACGGTCCAACTCATCCCAAACCATTTCAACTGGGTTGAGGTCGGGTGATTGTGGAGGCCAGGTCATCTGATGCAGCACTCCATCAATCTCCTTCTTGGTCAAATAGCCCTTACACAGCCTGGAGGTGTGTTGGAACATTGTTATTTTGAAAAACGAATGATAGTCCCACTAACCGCAAACCAGATGGGATGGCGTATCGCTGCAAAATGCTGTGGTAGCCATGCTGGTTAAGTGTGCCTTGAATTCTAAATAGATCACTGACGGTGTCAACAGCAAAGCATCCTCACACCATCACACATCCTCCTCCATGCTTCATGGAACCAAAAATCTCAAATTGGGACTCATCAGACCAAAAGACAGATTTCCATTGTTTGTGTTTCTTGGCCCAGGCAGGTCTCTTCTTATTGGTGTCCTTTATATATTCCGGAGTTCTAAATTGAGCAGCTGCTGAAAAATGAGCTCCTGTATATATTGAGATTTAAATGGTTTTTTAGAGTGAAGTACATCGAAAAAATCAAGAGAAAACTGCAAGACTCAATAGAAGACAAAACAAGGAACAAACCAAAAAAGACAGGCTTTTGAAAAATTAACTATTTTTCATAAAATTGTACAGTTATCTTAGCTAGCTGAATTGCTAGCAGAATTGTTTACTTGTTGCTAAGCAGTTGCTAGGGACTCTCCTGGAAGAAGCTAGCTAGCTTACAAAGAATAACAACAAAAAATATCTAGTTAACAGAAGAAAGGAAGACAAAATAAGGACAAAAGAAGGACAGAAGAAAAGGAAAAGAAAGAGGACAACAAAGTGAAACAGTCAGCACTTCTATTGCAACTTCGTATTTCGTCGTCCTAACGTAGTCTACACTGCTATCTGCCCAGCAGCTAGCCAGCTAGCAAACGTCCACCGTCTACCGAATAGCAGCACTGTAGAAACTATTACACTCAACTGAACGACTTGATTAGTGTAGTGTTAGCTAGCTACATAGTTGTCTTTGCTGTCTTCGTATCCAAGATAATTGTGTAGTTTAGAGCGTGTAGTCTTAGAGTGATTATCTTAATTTACCGAGGTTAGCTAGCCAGCTATTTGTCGTCCTTAACGTAGGAGACACTGCTAGCTAGCCAACAGCTAGCCAACGTCTACTGAATAGAACTTCCGCACTCAACAACCCGGTCGCATTCCGCTTCGCTCCACAGGTAGTATCACATTTTCATTTCATTTCATCACAGCACAACGGTTTGATTTGTTTGATCGTAGCTAGCTACATAGCTAGCTACATAGCCGTCTATGTATCAAAGATAATTGTGTAGTCTAGAGCGATTTTCTAGGTTAGCTAGCCAGCTATTGTCGTTCTTTTAACGCAACGTAACGTAATCAACACTGCTAGCTAGCCAGCTAGCCCCCGAATAGCAGCACTGTAGAAACTATTACACTCAACGGAACGACTTGATTAGTGTAGTGTTAACAACGCAGCCACTGCCAGCTAGCCTACAAAGTCAACAACGCAGCCACTGCCAGCTAGCCTACTTCAGCAGTACTGTATCATTTTAATCATTTTAGTCAATAAGATTCTTGCTACGTAAGCTTAACTTTCTGAACATTTGAGACGTGTAGTCCACTTGTCATTCCAATCTCCTTGCATTAGCGTAGCCTCTTCTGTAGCCTGTCAACTATGTGTCTGTCTATCCCTGTTCTCTCCTCTCTGCACAGACCATACAAACGCTCCACACCGCGTGGCCGCGGCCACCCTAATCTGGTGGTCCCAGCACGCACGACCCACGTGGAGTTCCAGGTCTCCGGTAGCCTCTGGAACTGCCGATCTGCGGCCAACAAGGCAGAGTTCATCTCAGCCTATGCCTCCCTCCAGTCCCTCGACTTCTTGGCACTGACGGAAACATGGATCACCACAGATAACACTGCTACTCCTACTGCTCTCTCCTCGTCCGCCCACGTGTTCTCGCACACCCCGAGAGCTTCTGGTCAGCGGGGTGGTGGCACTGGGATCCTCATCTCTCCCAAGTGGTCATTCTCTCTTTCTCCCCTTACCCATCTGTCTATCGCCTCCTTTGAATTTCATGCTGTCACAGTTACCAGCCCTTTCAAGCTTAACATCCTTATCATTTATAGCCCTCCAGGTCCCCTCGGAGAGTTCATCAATGAGCTTGATGTCTTGATAAGCTCCTTTCCTGAGGACGGCTCACCTCTCACAGTTCTGGGCGACTTTAACCTCCCCACGTCTACCTTTGACTCATTCCTTTCTGCCTCCTTCTTTCCACTCCTCTCCTCTTTTGACCTCACCCTCTCACCTTCCCCCCCTACTCACAAGGCAGGCAATACGCTCGACCTCATCTTTACTAGATGCTGTTCTTCCACTAACCTCATTGCAACTCCCCTCCAAGTCTCCGACCACTACCTTGTATCCTTTTCCCTCTCGCTCTCATCCAACACTTCCCACACTGCCCCTGCTCGGATGGTATCGCGCCGTCCCAACCTTCGCTCTCTCTCCCCCGCTACTCTCTCCTCTTCCATCCTATCATCTCTTCCCTCTGCTCAAACCTTCTCCAACCTATCTCCTGATTCTGCCTCCTCAACCCTCCTCTCCTCCCTTTCTGCATCCTTTGACTCTCTATGTCCCCTATCTTCCAGGCCGGCTCGGTCCTCCCCTCCCGCTCCGTGGCTCGACGACTCATTGCGAGCTCACAGAACAGGGCTCCGGGCAGCCGAGCGGAAATGGAGGAAAACTCGCCTCCCTGCGGACCTGGCATCCTTTCACTCCCTCCTCTCTACATTTTCCTCCTCTGTCTCTGCTGCTAAAGCCACTTTCTACCACTCTAAATTCCAAGCATCTGCCTCTAACCCTAGGAAGCTCTTTGCCACCTTCTCCTCCCTCCTGAATCCTCCTCCCCTCCCCCCTCCTCCCTCTCTGCAGATGACTTCGTCAACCATTTTGAAAAGAAGGTCGACGACATCCGAACCTCGTTTGCTAAGTCAAACGACACCGCTGGTTCTGCTCACACTGCCCTACCCTGTGCTCTGACCTCTTTCTCCCCTCTCTCTCCAGATGAAATCTCGCGTCTTGTGACGGCCGGCCGCCCAACAACCTGCCCGCTCGACCCTATCCCCTCCTCTCTTCTCCAGACCATTTCCGGAGACCTTCTCCCTTACCTCACCTCGCTCATCAACTCATCCCTGACCGCTGGCTACGTCCCTTCCGTCTTCAAGAGAGCGAGAGTTGCACCCCCTTCTGAAAAAACCTACACTCGATCCCTCCGATGTCAACAACTACAGACCAGTATCCCTTCTTTCTTTTCTCTCCAAAACTCTTGAACGTGCCGTCCTTGGCCAGCTCTCCCGCTATCTCTCTCAGAATGACCTTCTTGATCCAAATCAGTCAGGTTTCAAGACTAGTCATTCAACTGAGACTGCTCTTCTCTGTATCACGGAGGCGCTCCGCACCGCTAAAGCTAACTCTCTCTCCTCTGCTCTCATCCTTCTAGACCTATCGGCTGCCTTCGATACTGTGAACCATCAGATCCTCCTCTCCACCCTCTCCGAGTTGGGCATCTCCGGCGCGGCCCACGCTTGGATTGCGTCCTACCTGACAGGTCGCTCCTACCAGGTGGCGTGGCGAGAATCTGTCTCCTCACCACGCGCTCTCACCACTGGTGTCCCCCAGGGCTCTGTTCTAGGCCCTCTCCTATTCTCGCTATACACCAAGTCACTTGGCTCTGTCATAACCTCACATGGTCTCTCCTATCATTGCTATGCAGACGACACACAATTAATCTTCTCCTTTCCTCCTTCTGATGACCAGGTGGCGAATCGCATCTCTGCATGTCTGGCAGACATATCAGTGTGGATGACGGATCACCACCTCAAGCTGAACCTCGGCAAGACGGAGCTGCTCTTCCTCCCGGGGAAGGACTGCCCGTTCCATGATCTCGCCATCACGGTTGACAACTCCATTGTGTCCTCCTCCCAGAGCGCTAAGAACCTTGGCGTGACCCTGGACAACGCCCTGTCGTTCTCAACTAACATCAAGGCGGTGGCCCGTTCCTGTAGATTCATGCTCTACAACATCCGCAGAGTACGACCCTGCCTCACACAGGAAGCGGCGCAGGTCCTAATCCAGGCACTTGTCATCTCCCGTCTGGATTACTGCAACTCGCTGTTGGCTGGGCTCCCTGCCTGTGCCATTAAACCCCTACAACTCATCCAGAACGTCGCAGCCCGTCTGGTGTTCAACCTTCCCAAGTTCTCCCACGTCACCCCGCTCCTCCGCTCTCTCCACTGGCTTCCAGTTGAAGCTCGCATCCGCTACAAGACCATGGTGCTTGCCTACGGAGCTGTGAGGGGAACGGCACCTCAGTACCTCCAGGCTCTGATCAGGCCCTACACCCAAACAAGGGCACTGCGTTCATCCACCTCTGGCCTGCTCGCCTCCCTACCACTGAGGAAGTACAGTTCCCGCTCAGCCCAGTCAAAACTGTTCGCTGCTCTGGCCCCCCAATGGTGGAACAAACTCCCTCACGACGCCAGGACAGCGGAGTCAATCACCACCTTCCGGAGACACCTGAAACCCCACCTCTTTAAGGAATACCTAGGATAGGATAAGTAATCCTTCCCCCCCCCTTTTAAGATTTAGATGCACTATTGTAAAGTGACTGTTCCACTGGATGTCATAAGGTGAATGCACCAATTTGTAAGTCGCTCTGGATAAGAGCGTCTGTTAAATGACTTAAATGTAAATGTAAATGTTTGACATATTATTTTACAACACTGATTCCACAATTGAATGTCAGTAGGTCATACATCTCTTTATTTTATTAGGAAATATGTTCATACACAAATCAAAATGCACCATTTTTATTATCTGATTTGGAAAACCATTTATAATAATTAAAACGTATGCAAAACAAAATGTTTAAAAAATGTAATCGCTACATGTCTGTATTTGATTTGGTCTGTATTTATCCCTCTGGTTGTTCTGATTTTTTTTGTGTTTTGCATGTTACTGTTTAATAAAATAAAAAAAATAGTAGATTACCACTAGCTAACAGTGAATAAATCTGCTAGGTACTTAAGCTAGCCAAAGGGCGCACAGAGCGTGAACAATGGCAGCAGCAAACCCTAAACCACCAGTGTTCGGTCAATAACGACAAGGTTATTATTTTGATTATTTTGAGTACATTGATGAGAGAGACACAAGTAAATGTATTGTCATGTGAGATGGTAGCCTGTGTGGTATAGAGTTCACCTGAACAGCATTAACAAAGAAGAATTCAAATAATTAGAGGAAAAAGACTAAGTGAAACAGCCATCAGGTAGCTACATATCAACTATGCAAATGGGTACCTCTTCCCGCGGACAACAGAACAGAAACCTGGAAACCTCAAATCAATGAGTATAGACAGTGCATTAGGAAAGTATTCAGACCCCTTGACTTTTTCCACATTTTCTTACGATACAGCCTTATTCTAAAATGGATTAAATAGTTTCCCCCCTCATTAATCTACACACAATACCCCATAATGACTAAGCAAAAACAGGTTTTTTGATTTTTTTTGCAATGCTTACACAAATAAGCTGTTTTTCATTTTTTATACATTTGCAAAAATATAAAAACCTGTCTTTGCTTTGTAATTATTGGGTATTGTGTGTAGATTGATGAGGAACATTTTAGAGTAAGGCTGTAACGTAAAATGTGAAAAAAGTCAAGGGGTCTGAATACTTTCCGAATGCATTGTATTTCTCTGTTGCGGTTTTTCCAAAACCACTCCTAGAGAGTGAGCTGGGCACTACTATGCACATGATGCTGCTGCAATGATCAATTTTTGTATTCTATTTTCTCCATAGGAAGCAGACTTCATATTCTCTCTGGAAGTGAAGGGACCGTTAAGCAGAATCTTCATTTGGCGCAGACCAACACAGTGGCTGTGTGTGCCAAGTCTTCTCTAACCGAAGAATTCATGCCTTTGTACCAGGCTAGGTGAGTTGAAGCTGCACTCCATAACATTTTCCACTAGGGGCACTCATGACTAAAACTGGATCAGGGATCCGCAGTTTGGGGTCCAGGTTGGAAACCATGCTAATTAGCAACTAAACTCCCAGACTAATTTTAAAGGAAGTTTGTGGGAGTCACGAGAAGAGGGAGTAACCCGAGGATTGATTGGTATTTTCACATTTATCTTCAAAAGGCTAATAGTGCGGTCTAGTTCATTTGCTGATTAGTGGATTCTTACTGTAATATTGTGAGCACCGATAAATACAGCGCATGCTTGTGTAAATACTGAAGAATAATCTGTAGTAATTTGAATGGTTGTGAACATTTGTGGCTGCCCATCCTCATGACTCTGAGATCTGCATGTTTGCTGCTTGTACCTGCTGTTGAAATAGACAGCTGCCAACCTTTCTAAAATAAGACAGTCTAGATATATTATTTTTCTATACAAATTGTCATCTTCTTCCATAATGTCTGATTGAAAAATATTAATCTTCAATTGCTGTTCTCACGTGTCTTATTTTTATAATACAGTAGAGGAGCATATTTGTGAAAGATATTATTCTATTTTTAAAATCAGCTAGTTGAATAGTTCTTATTAACTGATTATTTGTATGGGATACACCACTCAAAATGTATTTCAATTAAACATTCAAACAGTCAAATCTTTATCTGGATTTGTCACAATTGAATATATTTGTAATAAATGACAGTATGGTCTGGTGAAGAAGAGTAAACACATACCATTTAAATGTTTATTTTTTAAGTACAAAATGTGGTATGAGAGAACTAGTTCCATAACTACAAATACTCAACCAACAAGTTTAGAACTTGAAAAACACGTGAGTTTCTAATGCTAAACATCAGATAAACATGATGCTGCTTTGGTTTAAGCGTTACAACAGGCTTCAATAGTCTATAAATGCCTACTAGACATGTTGCAGTGATGATCAAAAATAAACTAAATTCAGAGCGATTTAAATCTAATAACACCTGCTTTTCCTTGTGTGAACTAACCCTTTAATTCAATACGGAGTACAAAATGGAATGGTGATGGTCTGGTAAATCGATTCCTTTATCATTTTAACCCACCAGTCTATTCAAAATGTCACTGAGGTATTTCATCCACAACAGGTGAGGAAAAATTAAACCTTAATAGTACATCACACAGAATAATTCAAAGTTGGAATGAGAGTTACTTTTTCTGGCTTTCACACAGAGTTCATAATAGTAAATCCATTTCTATTAGCCCTGATTTCTGGAGGCCAGGGTCACGACTGAGGCCAGTTAGGACAGACAATTACATATTGTTTCAGCTTGTCCCTTTGAAAATGGCCTTCACAGAAGTAGGAAGAATATTGAGAAAGTGAACAAAGTAATTCCAATTTACAATCCTCAAAACTGGTTCTGTAGAGAAAATACCAGACATTTTTTTAAAGGATGCAATAATTTGAGAATATTTTGTTGAATTTATATATATATATATATAAAATACTTAATTACAACATTCCAAGGCATGAACTGTAAAATACAGTCCTAGGCAGGTTTTCAATCACTTTCCACCAAGACCAAAATGCCCTAAACAACAACTTCCAGTCAAGAACCAAAAATATATTATCTATGGAAAAGTTATACGATGCAACTACCTCACAATTGTTAGAAACTGACTACGAGTAATGGCATTTCCTTACTTAAGTACCACGTTGTCCACTTAAGAGTCTGGCTGGGTGAGCTACTTGTGCACAGTACAACATCCACAGTACAACTCATACAGTAGCAAACTGTTCCTGCATGGCATGGGAGACAGTCCAGAGTCAAAGCTCTAAAATTCAATAGCGCTGTCTATATCCTGTGGACCATCATCTTCTATGGGACAGAGACACAACCGTCGTCCATCCGCCACCACCCTGGAACGCACCTGCAAGAGCAGTAGGCTTGAGCATGGTCGGAGTTGAGGACAGAGAACATTGCAGAAAAAGACCGTGTGTAGCGACTCCAGAGAGGGGCTACGAGTCTCTCAGCACACTGATCTGGGCAAAGATCTTGAGTGCGGGCCCCAGTTTAATGTTCATTGTGCCCATAAGGTGGTCCTCTTTAAGCAGCAGCAAGGACTGGCCGTCGATCTCCTGGGAGCGGAACTCCTCGGCTATCGCCAGGCAACCTGGGAACAAATCAAACAGCCACTGCATTGCTAGGAAAGAGATTGGAAGCAAGCATTTCACCGTACTGTTTTACACCTGCTGTATCATGTGCAAAATAAACATTAACTTCAACCTCTAAATAAAGTTTGATTTCATTTGGATTTGAACTAAGTTTGTTGGCTGAAGTAGGTGTTTTACTACAGGGCTAAAACAAAAGCCTGCACAACTCCAATACCAAGGTTGGTGACCACTGCTGTATGGGGCTGCTACTCCACCATTTTGGCTGATATTAAGCATCTGTTGGGGTATGTGGAAAATGTGGCAATGCCAACCTGGCAGGGAGCAGATGAACCCGTAGACGTCCTCCACGTTCCACTTGGCTGGATCGCTGGGCAGGAAGTGCTTTGTGAGGTTTTGTCCACAGCCTTCCATGTGCTCGGGCCCTCTGTCCACCTGGGGCCTGTGAACACCGGAGCTGGCAGCAGACAGGGGGGGCGAAGGAGGACCCTCGTAGCTAGACATGTCCGAACACTGGCTGGACTCCCCGTGAGAGGGGTGGCTGGACGTCAACGATCCACCCCCAGTTTGTTGGCCAGTGGTGGGAGTCTGAAAGCACAGGAAGGGTTTAGCTTTTAAGTGATCATATAGGACAGGTCCTGCTTCAACCTGCCTTGCAAAGAGGGCATCAATGGAAATACATTTTTAAAGTCATACTGCATTTATTCTCTATATTTTGAACAGTGCCATTTCACCCGTTTTTTGGTTTCTGAACTTGAGTTCTGTTGGTTTCCATCCAACATTCTTTGCTTCTTCAGTTTCTCCATGGTGGTTTGTCGATTTGGAAAGAGGCCCATTCGCTTTGTACAGCCCACATTATACCTGCACAAAAATGAAATTGTGTGTGGGGGTGGAGAATGGACAATGTATCAACAAGTAGCTTGGGTAATCAAGTATGTCAGAAGCTGAGCAAGCCATTTAATTGTGGGTCTACATTTGTCAGAGAAACAAATTATAGGCTAAAGTAAAGAACAAGCCATTTATTTGTTATTTCTACACATATAAATGTGTACTACTGCTATAATTACTACAGCAACAACTGCTGACAAACATGTCATTCAGAAAGCCAGCGTTGTATTATTTAGACCAGGGGTTCCTAAACTTTTCCAACAATATTGGAAAAAATCCTGCTTCCACCCTGCACACACCATGTCTATTTCTATGGGCACAAGCACTGTTCATGACAACTTGTTGATGTTGAGATTTGTAAGTTTGAAGGTTATTTAGTGCAATTCTTACACATCGTCATGGGGTGCAAATATCCTCTTGCAATTCTATACATTTTGCCAAGTCTATAGTGTATTCATGTGGTACTGTATTTGAGTGACAAAAAAAAAGACAAAAACAGCTGACATGGGCTAGTTGATCTGGACATTTCTGATAGAGCTATTTAACTTAACGTATACAATAACTAACATGACAAGAGGAAATGATGCACTAGCCAATTTCAAAATTGCACATTCTACTATTACAACTTTCAAGAGTAAGTTTAAAGCTGGTACGCCCCCTACAGTTTGTGAACCACTGCATTAGACCACATCTAAGGAAGATGTTTTAAAATGGGAAAAGGAAATTGGTTCGAATAGTCCCTCCCTGTTGCAGTCTGTATCCTTCCATTTGGTGCCTAATGAATACACCTCAGATTTCAGTCCCAGCATGTTCTCTACCCAAGCCTTACCGTTTGGCACATACGGTGGAGCAGAACCTCTTGGATCTCTTGAAGTTGTAGGCAAAGTCCACTCTGCCACATAGCTCACACGTCAGGGTGGGCTCCTCCTGCTGCTTCAGCTCTGCCCAGCAAAACAGATACACATCAACAAACAGGAACCAGGGATGCAATGGTTAAAAATACAGTTGGTATAAACACTGAATCCCAGTTGACATGGCAGGCAGTGAGTGGCATGGTTACATGGCTCAGACATTTGTACAGTATGTGCCACATATCAAGGCACTTATCAAAGTGCCAATTTGTGCCAACAATGAGCCAATGAAATTCCAGCTGAAGTGAGATTATGAAGCCAGGTAGCCAATGACACAATAAGAAACTTGTAGTTCTGGTTTTAGAGTGGGCCAAGCAAGATGTCCTCCTTGGGCTGCACAATAAGGGCAAAATCATTATTATAAAAAATGTAACCAAATATTGCAATTGGGATTTGACTTGCTGACGGGCCACCTCCAGGTGGTGAAGGTAGGAAACAATATCTCCACTTCACTGATGCTTAACACGGGGGCCCCACAATGATGCATGCTCAGCCTTCTCCTGTACTCCCTGTTCACCCATGACTGCGTGGCCAGCTCAATCCTCAAGTTCAGACGACAACAGTAATAGGCCCGATTACCAACAATGACGAGAGCCTACAGGGGAGGTGAGGGCCCGGGCAGAGTGGTGTCAGGAAAATAACTTCTCCCTCAACAAAATTAAAAGTGTAGGAGAAAAACTTCAAGTTCCTCAGCATACACGTCACTGAAAATCTGAAATGGTCCACACAGAGTGTGGTGAAGGCACAATAGTGCCTCTTCAACCTCAGGAGGCTGAGGAAATGTGTCTTGGCCCCCCTAAGACCCTCAAACTTCTACAGAAAGACAATTGAGAGCATCCGGTCAGGCTGCATCACCACCTGGTACAGCAACCGCACCGACCGCAAAGCTCTCCAGAGGGTGGTGCGGTCTGCCCAACGTATCCCCAGGGACACACTGCCTGCCCTTCAAGACACCTACAGCACCGATGTCACAGGATGGCCAAAAAGATCATCAAGGACATCAACCACCCGGGCCACGGCCTGTTCACCTGCTAACATCCAGAAGGCGAGGTCAGTACAAGTGCATCAAAGCTGGGACAGAGACAAAAAAAAAAACTGCTTCTCTCTCAAGGCCATCAGACTTAAATAGCCATCACTAGCTGGCTACCACCTGGTTACTCATCCCTGCACCTTAGAGGCTGCTGCCCTATATACATGGAATCACTGTACACTTCAATAATGGAACACTAGTCACTTTAATAAATGTTTACATACTGCTTTACTCATCTCATATGTATATATTGTGTTCTATTCTACTGTATTTTAGTCAATACCTCTGACATTGCTCGTCCTAATATTTATACATTTCTTAATTACTTTATTTTACTTTTAGATTGGTGTATTGTTAGATACTTTGCACTGTTGGAGCTAGGAAAACAAGCATTTCGCTACACCCACAATAACATCTGGTAAATATGTGTATGTGACCAACACTTGGGTGAACTGGAATCATAAAAATAGCCATTTACATTAAAACAAAAAGTAGAATCGTTCTTGTTTGGAACAATGTGTTGACTGCACTTGACCTATAAGAACATCATGCACATTTATAGTGTATCTAACAGCGAAGAAGAACTACACTGCTTGAGTGAGTGGGGAGGGCTTTATATGTGAGAAGCAGCCGCAAGAAGAGGGAGAGAGACAAAAAACGGATTAAACAAAATATTGCATGCGATATGAACTCTTTCAATATGGATATTGCACATGTCAGTATTGCAATTTTGATGTGAATTTGATTCATTGTGCAGCCCTATGTCCTCCAGGCTGGCCCTTTACCTTCGTGTGATAAGTCCTCCATCTCAGAGTCTGTGGTGCTGTTGGAGGAGGTCGTTTTCTCTGAGTCGGAAAGTGTTTGCTGTTTGTGTTTCTTCAGGTTCTCGATCAGCAATGCCAACGGACGTTCCACCTAAAAGGACAGACACTTTAGACATGCTGCTTTACCCCCATAGTAAAATGCTGAACAGTACAGAATGGAGGGTTTAGTCAAATGTTGTCCACTAGAGGGAAGTGCACTCCTTCTCGTGGACAGGGCTAACTGTGTCCTTATGGTTCAGTTGAAAGCCCACCTTACATATTGTGTGTTTCTGAACAGCCATGTGCCCAGTGGGTGGAAAGCTTCTTCATTATCTTACTACTTACAGGGAAAGGCTCGGCTCCCTCCTGGATCACAAATCCCTCAATGACGTGGGTGAGGATCTGGGGTTTCACTATTGCCTGGGGCGGTTTGCTCTCGCCATTATGAGGGGTGCTGCCGGTCACCGTGGGCGCATTGTTCCCATTCCCCGAGGTCATGACTGGAAGCGAGCCTGCACCTGGTTGCGCATTCAGCCCCTCAGCGTCTCCCTTACCTGCTGGGAATAATAATATTCGAACGCGAGTAAATAAAATTATATATTGATATGTCAAATGACTGACATCATGCAAGAGTCGGTACTGATGTATACAAAAATAAAATGGTTCAAAGTGAATGACCACTCATGTCGTTGATTAATCTGTTAACATTTTATACAGTGGAGAATATTTTCAGCAGAATATCTGGACCACTTAGTAAATTGTTTGTTTACTTTTCTTCCCACTTAATTCTACACCTAGGCCAACAAAAAAACAATTAGTTGTATTTCATACAATGAATGTGTACTATAACAACTAAATGATATTACACGATTTGATTATCCCAAATTCGTATTGTTAATCCATTATAACAAAAAGCAAAGGTTTCGTCGACATCTGCTTGAAAAGTAAATGTGACCACATTTTAACACTAACTTAAATTGAGAAACCTGCCACAAGAAATTACAAATATAGGGGATCTGATAACTGATTCAAACGCCCCGACAATGGTCAACACGGAGCGAAAGAACACCCTTTTGTTCCAATGCTCCAAACAACCTTTCCTTTCATATCCTCTCTGCCGAGGCAACATGAAGCAAACAAATCATGTGCTCAAAAATCTCAAATATTCCGTGGAAATACGCACCCGTTACATCAGTAGAAGTTACACAAGCAATGCAATCATTCCAACGTTTTAACGTGCTTACTTCTGTTTGTTCGGTCGCTATTACCCCTGCAGCAAGCACACAGTACACACTTTAATCGCTTTGTATGCGGGAAGTGAATAGGAAATAAAGCGCCCCCACCATTGGCCCGTGCTATTTGGAATGTGATCCAATGGCGGCGAGTATCTCAAACGGACTTCCTCTCTGATTGGTTGGACTATTTTCACCTCCCACTCATTTCAAGTTTAATCTACCACATTATTTGAGAAATATAGTGTCAAAACAGAAGTGAAAGTCTATGTAAAAATACAATTTTCCTTGATTAGAGACAAATCATTGGAATGGGAATTGTTGAAAGATGGATTTTCTCAACTTTTGAGCTATGGCCCTAGAGGTAGGGCCTCTAATGTTTTCATATCTTATCATTATATATATAAAAAAAACGACATAAATGGTAAAGACAATGTTCATTGTATGTCAGACAAGCAGACATGCTGGGCCTTGAGAATTAGTCCAAGGCACCACTGGTCTTGCTAGATCAAGGCTATAACATGGACCACCTAATAATAACACTTTAGGGTTAGTGCCCTGATCACATGGTGGTCTAACTCGAAGTAGCCAAGTTGCACTGTTGGACACTCTTCAGTATACGCTGAGTAACAGCCTCCTGGCCCTTTGAAAGTACTGTATATCACAGGAGGTTGGTGGCAAGTTTTGGGAAGGACAGGCTTGTGGTAATGGCTGGGGCAGTATAGGTGAAATGGTATCAAATTCATCAAACATGGTTTCCATGTGTTTGATGCCATTCCATTCGCTCCGTTCCAGTCATTATTTTGAGCCATCCTCCCCTCAGAAGCCTCCACTGCTGTATATTATTCATGTTTGAATGTGGATGGGCCTTGCGCGTATACACCTGCCAGACATTACAAGTGCTCCTTTCTTCCCCCTAGCCCATGGGGAGAATGACAAAGCCCGGCCCCTCTCCCCTAATTATGGCTAAAGCTGTCGCGTTCCCCCAAGGGGCAGGGCAGAACAATGGACTCTGGGGCGTGACAGATTTAGTCTTCCGCTTGAGGGGAGTGCTGGAGTGGGGATGGCCATTGTGCCTGGGCTGCCTAGGCCTACAGACGGAATGAGTCTGAGGGAGGGAGGGAGTGTGAACCCCTCTCTGCCATGTGGGTGGACCTTCACATTACTGTATCAAATTGAACAGCGTCAGGGCTTCTGGTCATCCATAAGTCCAATGACTTTGAAATGCAACCTTATGTGAAATATTAAATATACAGTAATATCTACCTCCAGTGTGTGCGGTGGGGCTGCTGGGGTCTGATGGGCATTACTCAGTAGTGATGACCTCAAGGGGCTGTTGGCTGCTGTACGAGGGAAGTTAAACTGTTCTCCGTGACTACCTCAGATGTGGGCAGCTCCTTGCTGGCACTGTCCTGAACCAGCTGAGAGTCCGGGGCAGAAACTGTTGGCTGGATCTGGAGGTTGACTGCAGCTAGCTTCCCTAGCTTAGTATTGTTTCCGGTTCCGGTTGGAGCGAGCGGTCGCATTCGCACTTCGCTCTGCAGGTTGTATAACTTTTTCATTACATTTCATTATAGTACAACGGTTGATTTGTCTAATCTTAGCAATTCTTCTTAGCTAGCTACATAGCCGTCCTTGTATCAGAGATAATTGCATAATTATCGTATTTCGTCGCCCTAACGTAGCCTTCACTGCTATTCGCCCAGGAGCTAGCTAACGCTAGCTAACGCACACTAGCTAACGCACACAGATTAGCATCACTGTAGTGCTATTCACTCAACTGTACGACTTGATTAGTTTACTGTTAGCTAGCTACATAATCTTAGCCATTCTTCTTAGCTAGCTACATAGCCGTCCTTGTATCAGAGATAATTGCATAATTATCGTATTTTGTATTTCGTCGCCCTAACGTAGCCTTCACTGCTTTTCGCCCAGGAGCTAGCAACGCTAGCTAACGCACACAGATTAGCATCACTGTAGTGCTATTCACTCAACTGTACGAGTTGATTAGTTCAGTGTTAGCTAGCTACATAGCGGTCTTTGTTTCCAAGATAATTGTGTAGTTTAGTGTGTGTAGCCTTGGAGTGATTATCTTAATTCACTGAGGTTCGCTAGCCAGCTATTTGTCGTCCTTAACGTAGGAGACTCTGCTAGCTAGCCAACAGCTAACAGCTAGCCAACGTCACCACACACACGTCTACTGATTCGAATTCAATCACCGGTCAGGGAGTATCACATTTTCATTTCATTACAGTACAACGGTTTGATTTGTTTGATCGTAGCTAGCTACTTAGCTAGCTACATAGCCGTCTTTGTTTCAAAGATAATTGTGTAGTCTAGACCGATTTCCTAGGTTAGCTAGCCAGCTATTGTCGTTCTTTTAACTCAACGTAACGTAATCAACACTGCTAGCTAGCCCCCGAATAGCAGCACTGTAGAAATTATTACACTCAACGGAACGACTTGATTAGTGTAGTGCCAACAACGCAGCTACTGCCAGCTAGCCTACTTCAGCAGTACTGTATCATTTTAATCATTCTAGTCAATAAGATTCTTGCTACGTAAGCTTAACTTTCTGAACATTCGAGACGTGTAGTCCACTTGTCATTCCAATTTCCTTGCATTAGCGTAGCCTCTTCTGTAGCCTGTAAACTATGTGTCTGTCTATCCCTGTTCTCTCCTCTCTGCACAGACCATACAAACGCTCCACACCGCGTGGCCGCGACCACCCTAACCTGGTGGTCCCAGCGCGTACGACCCACGTGGAGTTCCAGGTCTCCGGTAGCCTCTGGAACTGCCGATCTGCGGCCAACAAGGCAGAGTTCATCTCAGCCTATGCCTCCCTCCAGTCCCTTGACTTCTTGGCACTGACGGAAACATGGATCACCACAGATAACACTGCTACTCCTACTGCTCTCTCCTCGTCCGCCCACGTGTTCTCGCACACCCCGAGAGCTTCTGGTCAGCGGGGTGGTGGCACCGGGATCCTCATCTCTCCCAAGTGGTCTTTCTCTCTTTCTCCCCTTACCCATCTGTCTATTGCCTCCTTTGAATTCCATGCTGTCACAGTTACCAGCCCTTTCAAGCTTAACATCCTTATCATTTATCGCCCTCCAGGTTCCCTCGGAGAGTTCATCAATGAGCTTGATGCCTTGATAAGCTCCTTTCCTGAGGACGGCTCACCTCTCACAGTTCTGGGCGACTTTAACCTCCCCACGTCTACCTTTGACTCATTCCTCTCTGCCTCCTTCTTTCCACTCCTCTCCTCTTTGACCTCACCCTCTCACCTTCCCCCTACTCACAAGGCAGGCAATACGCTTGACCTCATCTTTACTAGATGCTGTTCTTCCACTAACCTCATTGCAACTCCCCTCCAAGTCTCCGACCACTACCTTGTATCCTTTTCCCTCTCGCTCTCATCCAACACTTCCCACACTGCCCCTACTCGGATGGTATCGCGCCGTCCCAACCTTCGCTCTCTCTCCCCCGCTACTCTCTCCTCTTCCATCCTATCATCTCTTCCCTCTGCTCAAACTTTCTCCAACCTATCTCCTGATTCTGCCTCCTCAACCCTCCTCTCCTCCCTTACTGCATCCTTTGACTCCCTATGTCCCCTATCCTCCAGGCCGGCTCGGTCCTCCCCTCCCGCTCCGTGGCTCGACGACTCATTGCGAGCTCACAGAACAGGGCTCCGGGCAGCCGAGCGGAAATGGAGGAAAACTCGCCTCCCTGCGGACCTGGCATCCTTTCACTCCCTCCTCTCTACATTTTCCTCCTCTGTCTCTGCTGCTAAAGCCACTTTCTACCATTCTAAATTCCAAGCATCTGCCTCTAACCCTAGGAAGCTCTTTGCCACCTTCTCCTCCCTCCTGAATCCTCCCCCCCTCCCTCCTCCCTCTCTGCAGATGACTTCGTCAACCATTTTGAAAAGAAGGTCGATGACATCCGATCCTCGTTTGCTAAGTCAAACGACACCGCTGGTTCTGCTCACACTGCCCTACCCTATGCTCTGACCTCTTTCTCCCTCTCTCTCCAGATGAAATCTCGCGTCTTGTGACGGCCGGCCGCCCAACAACCTGCCCGCCTGACCCTATCCCCTCCTCTCTTCTCCAGACCATTTCCGGAGACCTTCTCCCTTACCTCACCTCGCTCATCAACTCATCCCTGACCGCTGGCTACGTCCCTCCCGTCTTCAAGAGAGCGAGAGTTGCACCCCTTCTGAAAAAACCTACACTCGATCCCTCCGATGTCAACAACTACAGACCAGTATCCCTTCTCTCTTTTCTCTCCAAAACTCTTGAGCGTGCCGTCCTTGGCCAGCTCTACCGCTATCTCTCTCAGAATGACCTTCTTGATCCAAATCAGTCAGGTTTCAAGACTAGTCATTCAACTGAGACTGCTCTTCTCTGTATCACGGAGGCGCTCCGCACTGCTAAAGCTAACTCTCTCTCCTCTGCTCTCATCCTTCTAGACCTATCGGCTGCCTTCGATACTGTGAACCATCAGATCCTCCTCTCCACCCTCTCCGAGTTGGGCATCTCCGGCGCGGCCCACGCTTGATTGCGTCCTACCTGACAGGTCGCTCCTACCAGGTGGCGTGGCGAGAATCTGTCTCCTCACCACGCGCTCTCACCACTGGTGTCCCCAGGGCTCTGTTCTAGGCCCTCTCTTATTCTCGCTATACACCAAGTCACTTGGCTCTGTCATAACCTCACATGGTCTCTCCTATCATTGCTATGCAGACGACACACAATTAATCTTCTCCTTTCCCCCTTCTGATGACCAGGTGGCGAATCGCATCTCTGCATGTCTGGCAGACATATCAGTGTGGATGACGGATCACCACCTCAAGCTGAACCTCAGCAAGACGGAGCTCCTCTTCCTCCCGGGAAGGACTGCCTGTTCCATGATCTCGCCATCACGGTTGACAACTCCATTGTGTCCTCCTCCCAGAGCGCTAAGAACCTTGGCGTGATCCTGGACAACACCCTGACGTTCTCAACTAACATCAAGGCGGTGTCCCGTTCCTGTAGGTTCATGCTCTACAACATCCGCAGAGTACGACCCTGCCTCACACAGGAAGCGGCGCAGGTCCTAATCCAGGCACTTGTCATCTCCCGTCTTGATTACTGCAACTCGCTGTTGGCTGGGCTCCCTGCCTGTGCCATTAAACCCCTACAACTCATCCAGAACGCCGCAGCCCGTCTGGTGTTCAACCTTCCCAAGTTCTCTCACGTCACCCCGCTCCTCCGCTCTCTCCACTGGCTTCCAGTTGAAGCTCGCATCCGCTACAAGACCATGGTGCTCGCCACGGAGCTGTGAGGGGAACGGCACCTCAGTACCTCCAGGCTCTGATCAGGCCCTACACCCAAACAAGGGCACTGCGTTCATCCACCTCTGGCCTGCTCGCCTCCCTACCACTGAGGAAGTACAGTTCCCGCTCAGCCCAGTCAAAACTGTTCGCTGCTCTGGCCCCCAATGGTGGAACAAACTCCCTCACGACGCCAGGACAGCGGAGTCAATCACCACCTTCCGGAGACACCTGAAACCCCACCTCTTCAAGGAATACCTAGGATAGGGTAAGTAAGGGTAAGTAATCCTTCTCACCCCCCTTCTCCCCCAACAAGATTTAGATGCAAGTGGCTGTTCCACTGGTTGTCATAAGGTGTATGCACCAATTTGTAAGTCGCTCTGGATAAGAGCGTCTGCTAAATGACTTAAATGTAATGTAAATGTATTGGGCAGAGGGGCAGCCTGGGTCTGGCACATTGTGGGTAAGGATCTGCTGGCTGGGAACAGGAGCATAAACAGGGGGTTTGGGCAGCACAGGGACAAGGCCCTGCTTGGGCTGGTGCTGGATAAACAGGGCCTGTAGCATCTGGGCTTTAGAGTGGCTGTGGATGGAGGATGTGTACAGCACTAGGGCCTGGCCCCTCAGAGGAAGCTGCTGGGTCTGGTGATGCTGGAACAAACTGCTGCTGTTTATGCTGCTGCAGGATCTGGTGTGTCTGGATTTATGTGTACTCTGTAAAAACAACGCAAATCAACATTAGTCTTTGCTTTAAACTAAGAAATGTCAGGTTTCTTTCACAAAACGAACAATAAACTACAAACAGTCCTTGTACACAATTATAAATTGATCACATTGAGTTAGGATTTGGCCCCAAGTGTGTATGCCTATAAAGCCCCAGGTATATTGTACAATGGTTACCACAGCAATAACTTCCCAAACAGACAGACACCCCCGGGGATGTTTAGTCTTGGCTTTAGTCGGTGAAGCCTGGACTGAGGCTTCCGCTCATAGAAAGTGTTTATAAACCAAACAGTAGATGCCCTGAGGCCTAACACATTATCATGGTCTATGGAATTTAAAGATAATAAACATCTGGGGATAAAGATAAAGATTTAACTGCTTTTAATAAACTGATACTTCAGCTAGCAATATCCTTGTGTAGCCATCCAATGCATACTTCTAACTACCCCCATCCTCGCATAGATTGCTGGGTAACGTAGTCTTCATGTTATTAAGAAATAACACATATTCCTTCCTTTAAAAAAACACATTTTCTCTGTAACTAAACATGTCACATATCAAATCGCACATTTGTTTACTCAACCTGCATAACATACAATTTAGGATCTCATAGGATCGCAGTGCAACTTCTCTCTGCACACACCCTTGCTGCATCCAGGTTCCTGTAGTGATGTCTCAGAGTCATACATGATCTCCAGGTTTCAGTTCAGATAAATGTCTTGCACTGTTGTCATGTCGCTGTTTTTGTTTGTCTTTGTTTTTCCCTTTGCGAGTTTGACTTGTGAGTACCTCTGGGTGTTAGCCTGTCCTCATGGATGGGTAGGTTGGTTCTGATGCAATGTCCCATCAACATTTGTCTGTTCTGCAGCTGTGCGCTGCGGTAGATCAGACTTTTTAGGAAATTCTCCTTTCCATCGTGTGCCTTTTTCATCAGACCTTTGACAATTTTGACTGAACTCTCTGCTAAGCCGTTGGACCTTGGGTAGCTGGGGCTGGAGGTGTTGTGTCGGAATCCCTCGTTGTAAGCGAACGATCAGAATTAGGAACTTGAGAACTGCCATTGCATAATCCAAAATCACCAGGCTGTATTGGTGCCCTCGGATGCTCTTGGGTAGAGGTCCCACCAGGTCTATTGCGATCCTGCTGAAAGGGACTGAAATAATCGGTAGGAGAATTAAGGGGCTGATAAAGTGTGGTTTTGGAGCCACCTGCTGGTACTCCAGGCTACTGCGGCAGTAATCTTCCACTGCTCTCTTCACACCTGGCCAGTAAAATCATGCCTTGATCTGGTCTAAGGTCTTCTCCACCCCTAGGTGAGCCCCAAGAAGGTGTGAGTGTGCCAACTGCAGGGCAGATTGTACAAAGGGATGGAGCACCAACAACAATGCCATACATTCATCATTCTTCTTCATGACCTGATACAGCAATTTCTTCTTTATAGAAAAATGGGGGTAGGTGATCTGACTTACCCCCTCCATGGGCTTTCCATCCACTAAGGTCACCTGCTGGAGAGCGCTGGCCAGGTTAGGATCCTACAATTGGGCCGTGCAGAACCGGACCGCTAGGAAGGCGTGCTCTGGCGCCACCTCATGATCCATCGGGAACATGTCTTCCAGACTCACCACACCTTCCTCCAGTCTTGCTTCACCCAAGTCACCCTCAGAGAGGGGTTCTGTTGACGCCTGGGGGTCCACTTCCTGGAATCCACACATCCGGTCATCCCTCCTTCTGGCATCCCTCCCACCTCTCTGGCTTCCTCGTCCCTTCTGGTACCCCATGTCTCTGGACATACTGGTCCACAGACATACCGGTCCACAATAAGGACCGGCACAGGCAGGTTTGGGACGACTCCCACTGGCCCTATGTGTTGTTCCTTAGTGGTCTGTAGGTGGATGAGTGTGGTAGGGTAGTCCTTGGTCTCACCGTGTATGCATGTGATGGCCACAGTGTCAGACAGGTTCGGGGACTGGGCAAAGTCAGGATTGATCAGGGTCACCATACTCCCGGAGTCCAAAAGTGCTGTGGTGTCCTTTCTGTTGGCTCTTACCGGGGTGACAGGGGAAGGACCACTCTCCTTAGCCCAGCATGCCATCAGCAAGCCGCAGAGACTCCCGGTGGCTACCTTAGTGGCTAAGGCATCGGCATACATCGCGGTATGGACAGTTCCAGGTGATGTGTCCCTGCTCGACACACTTGTAGTTCTTCCTGTTGTCCAGGTTCAGGAAGGGGCGTTGTCTCTGGGAGCTGGCTGTTGTTGGGGGTTCCGGCATGGTCCTTGGCCTGGGTCGCAGCGTTGTCCTCCGCCCTTTTCCGCTCCATTGGGTGAGTGGAGGGTTCAGCCTTCCGTGGTTGTCCGCTGTGCAGGACCTCCAAAGCCACCTGTTGACCTTCCACCAGTTCCACCAGCTGATCTGCGCTCTGTGGGTTAGCTTGCTAACGTTTTAGCTTTGAACTGGATAGAGCGTAGAAATGTATCTATGACCACTTTCTCGATAGGTGTGAGCTTCAGTGGTTCAGCAGTTAGCCAGCTCTTGGCCAGCCTAATTAGGGTGTAACCATACCGGCTCAGGATTTCCTTTTTCAGCCCCTTGTAATGCATCTCCTGGTCAGCCGTCAGATCCTGATAGGTCTTCTGTGCTGCGCCTGACAAGAAGAGTGCTAGCAGGCTGGCCCATTGCTCATGGGGTCATTTCTCCATAGCCACCATCCTCTCAAAGGCTTGGAGGTAAGCCTTGATGTCGTCAGCCTCTGTCAGCTTCAGTATAAACCTACTGAGTTTGGAACAAGAGACTGCTGCGCCTGCAACCACACCAGCCTGGGCGGCTGTCAGCTGGCCGAGTCCAGCTCACAGGAGAGCGGTCTGCTGACGCTGTTCCTCCAGCAGCTACCGATGCATAGCCTGCTGCGCTAGGTTTGCCTCCACCAGCTGTTACACCAATGCTTCCATTGTGCTCTGTGTCTGTTTAGTTATTGAGCTTGGTTTGCCCGCATTCTCCACCACATCTAGCAGGCTTAAGGGGGGTGGGGTTTCCACATCACCAAGTTCAATAACCAAAAACGCACACAAAGCACAACTAGAACACAAATGGGGAATTTATTAGGGAAAATTGCACACTGTAGGAAAGGGGGAATTCAGCAACCAGTTCACAGTCTGTTCTCGTTGTCCGTTCCATTCTCCAGGGGTAATCCTAAAATTCGGCTCCTCAGCCAAACCAGTTCGGTACACAGTGGAAGGGGGTGGGCAATTACACAGCTAATTCTCTCTTCTCACACTCTCCATAACACTCTCAGTCCTCTCCCAATAAGTGCAGCCCGCTTCCTCTTTTATCCCCAAGCACTCCATGACTTAATGATGCAAAGGCTTGACTCGTTGGGGCAGGAAGTCCATATAAGGCACGGGGGTGGAGCCAGCAGGCTGCAAGATATCTCCCTTCAATCACCACTCCCCCCACCTCTCCCTGCCATCTGCCACAATATTTAAAATCAAATACTTTTACTCAAGTAGAATTTTACTGGGTGACTTTCAACTTTTACTTGACTATTGGGTACTTTTTCCACCACTGACATTTTTGGGGCTGCCTCTCGTCCCAGCCGTGCTGCCTCCTCATACCACCGCCTCTCGGCTTTCGCTCCCTCCAGCTCTGCCTTGGGGCGGCGATATTCTCCCGGCTGTACCCAGGGTCCCTTGCCATCCAAGATCTCCTCCCATGTCCAGGAGTCTGGAGATCGCTGCTGCTGCCGGTTACCACGCTGCTTGGTCCTTTGGTGGTGGGTGATTCTGTAACAGTTGTCCTCCTCCTCCTCCTCTGACGAGGAGGAGTAGTAGGAAGGATCAGAGGACCAAGGAGCAGCGTGGTAAGTGTTCATGATATTTATTATAACTCAGAACACTAAAGAACAAAAACAATAAAGTGACTACGAACTAAATGAAACAGTCCTATACGGTGAATATACAAAAACACAGTACAGAAAGTATTCACCCACAACTCAAAGGTGAAACCAGGCTACCTAAGTATGGTTCTCAATCAGGGTCAACGAATGACCGCTGCCTCTGATTGAGATCCATACCAGGCCAAACACAGAAATCCCAAATTATAGAAAAAATAACATAGACTGCCCACCCCAACTCACGCCCTGACCATACTAAAACAAAGACAAAACAAAGGAACTAAGGTCAGAACATGACAATCAAAATATATTGATGCACCGATATGACATTTTTGGCTGATACCGATATCCGATATTTTTCTTGCCAAAAAAACCTGATATCGATGTAAAAAAATGTTTGCGTCCTTTTAAGCATTCTATTACAGTTAAATTGTTAACACACTGTCAAGACGTGCCCTGGGGGGAGGATCATAGCCCCCCTCTCTCTCTCGCTCCACAGTTTTATAACCTTACGACAGGTCATAAATACCTGGTAGAAACTGGCATGCAGCATTGAGAGAGTATAAGATAACAAAGTCCCTCTCTTGGCCAAACTCCTAATCCCCAACATGGGAGAATTAAACAATATTTCTACTTGTGAGAATGTGGGAGTGGTCCGTGGACACTTAGGGGACAGTCATGACGAGTGTGTTTCATTTGGTGATCTCATGAAGGACAGGAAACACACATAACTGTTTCTCTTCAAGTGTACATTTCCCAGCTGTTAGGTTTACATCTAAATATTGTGAAACATATGCGATTAATCATGAAGCTATTTGTGAAAAGATGTAATGTGATGTTAACCTTCTAAATGAGAGTATGGGGTTTCATATAAAGTTAACCAAATCAATGGCCACGCCCATGTGAGCGTAGACATCAGGTTGAGAGCTTCAAATTCCTTGGTGTCCCCATCAACAACAAACTAGAATGGTCCAAACACACCAAGACAGTCGTGAAGAGGGCACAACAAAGCCTATTCCCCCTCAGGAAACTAAAAAGATTTGGCATGGGTCCTGAGATCCTCAAAAGGTTCTACAGCTGCAACATCGAGAGCATCCTGGCCAGTTGCATCACTGTCTGATACGGTAATTGCTCGGCCTCCAACCGCAAGGCAGTTCAGAGGGTAGTGCGTACAGCCCAGTACATCACTGGGGCAAAGCTGCCTGCCATTAAGGACATCGACACCAGGCGGTGTCAGAGGAAGGCCCTGAAAATTGTCAAAGACCCCAGCCACCCCAGTCATAGACTTTTCTCTCTACTATCGCATGGCAAGCGGTACCGGAGTGCCAAGTCTAGGACAAAAAGGCTTCTCAACAGTTTTTACCCCCAAGCCATAAGACTCCTGAACAGGAAACCAAATGGTTACCCAGACTATCTGCATTGTGTCCCCCCTAACCCCTCTTTTTACACTACTGCTACTCCTTGTTCATCATATATGCATAGTCACTTTAACCATACCCACATACCTCATTAAGCCTGACTAACCGGTGTCTGTCTATAGCCTTGCTAGTCTTATTTTCAAATGTCTTTTTACTGTTGTTTTATTTCTTTACTTACCTACACACACACACACACACACACACACACACACACACACACACACACACACACACACACACACACACACACACACACACACACACACACACACACACACACACACACAGTAAGCATTTCACTGTAAGGTCTACCTACACCTCTTGTATTCGGCGCAAGTGATGAATAAACTTTGATTTGATTTGATTACAGTGGCGTCATGGAACCAGCCTTTTCTACTGAAGTGTATTAAACCCACACCTGATGAAATTCACATTAGACTAGAAAACATGTAGCTGAAGCTACGTGTGAAATGGTTTAAAACTACAAGATCGGAGACCATAAAGCTGTAGTTTGGCTACACTGGCTGGAAATGGATAAACTGAGACTATCGATCACTACAGAATAAGAGCAAATCTTAGATGTATAATTACTAGTCTGCAGCTAGAAATTACACAAGCCTAGAACAAGAATACCGACAACCGACGAAGCATCTATCTATTGGAACATTTCCGAATGGTACTCTAAAGTATCCATTCTAACCACCTACAACCACGAAAGACATTGTGACATCTGGGAAAGTTAACCAGAGACTCTGAGACTCTCTTGAAAAAGCCAAACCTTGACCCAGAAAATATAAAAAACTATCGGCCTATATCGAAGCTTCCATTCCTCTCAAAAATCTTAGAAAAGGCTGTTGCGCAGCAACTCACTGCCTTCCTGAAGACAAACAATGTATACGAAATGCTTCAGTCTGGTTTTAGACCCCATCATAGCACTGAGACTGCACTTGTGAAGGTGGTAAATTATATTTTAATGGCATCAGACTGAGGCTCTGCATCTGTCCTCGTGCTCCTAGACCTTAGTGCTGCTTTTGATACCATCGATCACCACATTCTTTTGGAGAGATTGGAAACCCAAATTGGTCTACACGGACAAGTTCTGGCCTGGTTTAGATCTTATCTGTTGGAAAGATATCAGTTTGTCTCTGTGAATGGTTTGTCCTCTGACAAATCAACTGTACATTTTGGTGTTCCTCAATGCTCCGTTTCAGGACCACTATTGTTTTCACTCAATATTTTACCTCTTGGGGATGTAATTTGAAAACATAATGTTAACTTTCACTGCTATGCAGATGACACACAGCTGTACATTTCAATGAAACATGGTGAAGCCCCAAAATTGCCCTCGCTAGATGCATGTGTTTCAGACATAAGGAAGTGGATGGCTGCAAACTTTCTACTTTTAAACTCGGACAAAACAGAGATGCTTGTTCTAGGTCCCAAGAAACAAAGAGATCTTCTGTTGAATCTGACAATTAATCTTAATGGTTGTACAGTCGTCTCAAATAAAACTGTGAAGGACCTCGGCGTTACTCTGGACCCTGATCTCTCTTTTGAAGAACATATCTACGTAACATTGCAAAAATCAGAAACGTTCTGTCCAAAAATGATGCAGAAAAATGTATCCATGCTTTTATCACTTCTAGGTTAGACTACTGCAATGCTCTACTTTCCGGCTACCCGGATAAAGCACTAAATAAACTTCCATTAGTGCTAAATACGGCTGCTAGAATCTTGACTAGAACCAAAATATTTGATCATATTACTCCAGTGCTAGCCTCCCTACACTGGCTTCCTGTCAAGGCAAGGGCTGATTTCAAGGTTTTACTGCTAACCTACAAAGCATTACATGGGCTTGCTCCTACCTATCTCTCTGATCTGGTCCTGCCGTACATACCTACACGTACGCTACGGTCACAAGACACAGGCCTCCTAATTGTCCCTAGAATTTCTAAGCAAACAGCTGGAGGCAGGGCTTTCTCCTATAGAGCTCAATTTTTATGGAATGGTCTGCCTACCCATGTGAGCGACGCAAACTCGGTCTCAACCTTTAAGTCTTTACTGAAGACTCATCTCTTCAGTGGGTCATATGATTGAGTGTAGTCTGGCCCAGGAGTGTGAAGGTGAACGGGAAGGCTCTGGAGCAACGAACCGCCCTTGCTGTCTCTGCCTGGCCGGTTCCCCTCTTTCTACTGGGATTCTCTGCCTCTAACCCTATTACAGGGGCTGAGTCACTGGCTTACTAGGGCTCTTTCATACCGTCCCTAAGAGGGGTGCGTCACTTGAGTGGGTTGAGTCACTGATGTGATCTTCCTGTCTGGGTTGGCGGCCCCCCTTGGGTTGTGCCGTGGCGGAGATCTTTGTGGGCTATACTCGACCTTGTCTCAGGATGGTAAGTTGGTGGTTGAAAATATCCCTCTAGTGGTGTGGGGGCTGTGCTTTGGCAAAGTGGGTGGGGTTATATCCTTCCTGTTTGGCCCTGTCCGGGGGTGCCATCCGATGGGGCCACAGTGTCTCCTGACCCCTCCTGTCTCATTTATGCTGCACTAGTTTATGTGTCGGGGAGCTAGGGTCAGTTTGTTATTTCTGGAGTACTTGTCCTGTCCTATCCGGGGTCCTGTGTGAATTTAAGTATGCTCTCTCTGATTCTCTCTTTCTCTCTCTCTCTCTCTCGGAGGACCTGAGTCCTAGGACCATGCCTCAGGACTACCTGACATGATGACTCCTTGCTGTCCCCAGTCCACCTGGCCGTGCTGCTGCTCCAGTTTCAACTGTTCTGCCTGTGATTATTATTATTTGACCATGCTGGTCATTTATGAACATTTGAACATCTTGGCCATGTTCTGTTATAATCTCCACCCGGCACAGCCAGAAGAGGACTGGCTACCCCATATAGCCTGGTTCCTCTCTAGGTTTCTTCCTAGGTTTTGGCCTTTCTAGGGAGTTTTTCCTAGTCACCGTGCTTCTACACCTGCATTGCTTGCTGTTTGGGGTTTTAGGCTGGTTTTCTGTACAGCACTTTGAGATATCAGCTGATGTACGAAGGGCTATATAAATACATTTGATTTGATGAACCCTACAGAATGATCGAGGATTCCAACAGAGAAGACAACAACGAGATAGAGGAGTAAATATAGATACATTGCAATTATTCTCGAAGTGGCCGTGCATGTGCAAAGGATTAGCATTTAAATTAATGTAATTATAGACTGTGTGCAGTGAATCCACTTGGTCTTTTCCGCTCTTTCTCAGGCCCCATCCCTTTCCTTTGACTAACAAGCCGTCATATCAGCTTAACCCACTAGGGACTTTTCTATCATTGTTCGTAACCAATATGTACTGTTTGTTTGTTATGTAATTCTGTGTGATTATTTAGTTAGTTAGTAAATAAATAAATAATTAAGCCAATTTGTATATTGCTGATTCATTATGGAAACAACGTTTTGTGCAGATAACCATTAATTTTCTGACGTTTGGAATGAGACTAATAAGGTAACGATTCAGAATTCATTAATAGAAGACTAATTGATCAGATATTAAAATATCTGAAGAGTTACATTCGGAAAATTATAACTTTGTAATCAACATTTCCCGTGGTGCCCCGACTTCCTAGTTAATGTTTACATGATTAGTTTAATCACGTAATAATTAAACCTAGAGTACTGATTTGATATACAGTTGAAGTTGGAAGTTTACATACACCTTAGCCAAATACATTTACACTCAGTTTTTCACAATTCCTGACATTTAATACTAGTAAAAATTCCCTGTCTTAGGTCAGTTAGGATCACCACTCACATAATTGAATAGATCATGCTAAACGAGGTTGGAATGTTGTTATATAAAATCAACAAAAGGCAATAATTTGTTAATTTGACAAAAATCTGTTGAAATCACACTGGATGTATTATACTTTAGAATTGCATTGGGGGCATACTTATTTCACTGTACTGCCTTACCTATGGATTGTGGATCAATGACATGAGGTATCAGTCTACTCAGTGACACCCAGAGATCATTAGCATCGTAGCTCTTATTGCGGGACTCTGAAACAACTGTGAATTGAGACACATTTATTGTCAACCTATGTGTATTGAACACTATCCCCGAGGAAAAACAATACTGCGTGGATGGTTTGGAGTCTGATAACTCTGAGGAGGACGTTGGGGAAAAAATATCTTGGGTATTGAGTAGACTGTTACCCCATTTCATTGATCCCCAATCCTTAGGTAAAGCTGTACAGTGCAATATGAATGTCAATACACACAATGGGCTGACTGGGGAGGTGATTTCACACAGTCACTGTCCCGCGATAATTATTGTGGCTAGCTTCACAACACATAACCCGGTCAGGTCACTCCTCACTAGCCAGATGAAGCTAGCTGGCTGCTTATAACGTTAGGTTTGGGCAACAGGGTTGAGTAGCTGCCTAGCTATTTATTTTTCATGAACTAAAGTTACATTTCAATTGGCAAACAACAAGTGGCTACCTAGCTAATACTTACTCACAAGGATTCCAAATTCATTGCTAAGATTAGTGAAAATGACTGCAGTTTCTACTGGTCATTGTTTTCAGGTTGGTTGTATTGTTGCTAGCTAGGTACCCCAAAGCTAGCTACCCCAGAAGTTGTGGTCGAACAAATAATGCTTAATTACCAACGCGGTATTGTAAACACATTGTTTGTGGCCGGTGTTTGCTTGTTTGCAGACTTTTTGTACAGCTTTGACAGTACTACTGATAGTAGTGGTGAGGCTTGCACATGCAAATTCATAACACCCAACTATCTATAATATAACTGTTATTTGATGTGTCAAAATTAAAAGCGAATTTAACACGACAAGTAGTGTTATTGTCAAATATGTTATTTGACATGTATCTTTTTTGACACGCAAAGACCCAAATGGCATTCCATAGTATGTCGTGAAGCTAATAGCAGTGAGCTATTACTGTGTAACTCCGGCAGGGCAACATCTGAACAATAGCGCACTTGGTAACATTAGTGTGTACCGGTGCTCAACCAGTCACGAAAGCCATCACCCACGACAGAACGGTTGATTGTCAAGGGCAATGAATCTCATTATCTTGGCATTAATGGATTTTGTCTTTGTTGTCTCGCTGAAATTTTCTTACTCTTTCAAATGACTGCTCGACTTGTTGACTGCTCGATCCACACTGCAGACATTGTGGGCTAGGTTAGGCATACTGTGTTGCAGCGCAAAATTTTATGTGGCGTCATAACGTCATGTACCTACGTTATATAGGTATGCACGTCAGCTTTGACATCGGTTTATCACAACAGCGTTAAACTAGACAGCGGCCGATACCGATGTTGGCATTTTTAGCTAATATCGTCCGATTCCGATATGTTCACCAATATATCGTGCATCCCTATAAGAAATGCTCCATGGTCGAATTCGTATTGATAAAAGGAATCACTTGAAGCCATTACATATGGTCAGTTCTTTCAGTTTTGACCAAACGATTTTGTTGTTAGTTTGCGCCTCCTTTTCAAAAAGGCCCGCCTTGGGGGAGGGATGGGGGCCAGACCACGAAGCACCGCCCAACACAAGTTGTAGGCTTTCAGAGACTGGAAACAAATGGTCTGCTTGTATATTTAGCAATGAATCCAAATATCGCTGAAATGGCTCTATCGAACAAGGACAATCATATCTACATGCACAAAAAAGTATAGTGCAATTAGTATAACATAGAGCCTTCGCGAAATGCCATAAAGCAGGACTACATTTATTTTTAGATCTCACCCCCCGCAGTATACTTTTGGTTTTACACATATCAATAAATAATCAAATCCAGCACACAATGTTCCATACATGAACCAATTGAGCCTGTTAAAATAACCCAACAAACACAACTAAATCAAAAGCAAATACCACCAAACAATTTAAAGAAAAACAGTAGCGCAACTATCGTGGCATGCATTTTTATCAAAAACAGAGAATCCTGCCTCTGATCTATTGATTTTGGTCCCTGAGATGGGGGGGGGGTTTCCTGTGCGCACATGGTGGCAGAGAGGAAGATGTGCTGCGCTGAATGGCGTGCACCCAGCCAACCCCCATCTGGTATTAGCTGATTTGGAGTACCTTAGCTCGGTTGTGAAGACCCATGGGTCAGGCCTCCGCTGCAAGCTTGTCCTCCTCACCTTTAGCTTCACTACGGAAACAGTCTGGTTCTGCTTAGAGCTTCTTAAAGCTACACTGCTGCAGGAAGGAGGTGATTGTGTAAGACAGTGTTTGGGAGATCCGCTTTATCCCAACTTCTAATTAGATCCACATGAGGAAAAAATTGAGCGGAGAGATTCAGCACAAAACTGTCAACATTTCTAAAGAATTCTACCAATAACAAGAAGGACGGAATTGGATCACTGTCTGCACATAGTGTTGCATACTGGACACAGGCAGTAGAGGTTGAATGTTGATGTTGATGGACTATTGGAAATCTAGTTAAAGTCAAGGAACTCTTCATATTAGAATTATGCTGAGTGTACTGCTGCTGCTGCTGTGTTTTGAAGCTGTCATTCCTCTTGCCATTAAGATACTTTTAGGATTCATCTCTGCCATGTTTGCTCAGTATAGGAGCTGTTACTGGGGTCTGGCTGAGGCTTTCTGACTGATTAGGCTATTTCCCCTTTAAGTCCTGTAATAATAATCCATTTCCTCTGTTAGTGGGTTCACGTGGATAGGGCTGTCTGTCTAATGAAGGGCTGGCATGCATTTACAGAAAAGCCTTTGGATAGGTCTGACAGACAGCCCTGTCCCTGGTGATGTGGTTAGGAAATACTGTAGAACTCAAAAGGCCCTATAGTGGAGACGAGGTTATGGAAGTGCCTTTTGACAAAATGATGAAAGAACGCGTGAAATGTGATGTCTATATCACAAAAGTAAAAAATCAACAGCAGAATGATTCTCTTTTGAATGTGGACACTCATGTTGCTTAACACTTCTCCAAATCTATTCAGCATGGCACAGAAATAGCAGCTCTGGCTGCAGCCACATGCACTACAGTTGTCATGTTTATGAAAACCCATGCTTCTCTGTTATGCTAACCTAATAATGTGTTTGAGCATGGAAGTCCTGACCAGGGTGCTTTGAATGCTATCTACCTGGGTTGACTGCTGACAGCTGTCAAACTGTGTCTCACACTCACCAGGTGGGCACTCAGCTCCATGTGACCCTCACCCTTCTGCCCGCCCTCTGAAGGGGCCTACAGGGGCCCCAGCTGGGCTCCCTGTGGCCCCAGGGTGGGACTCCTGAGCTGGCCAGCCAGGGAGAGCTGGGCCTCTCCAGACATCTGTTTGAGATACAGGCCCTGGAGCTGAGAGGAGGAGGAGGGAGCCTCCTGCTGGCTACGGATGGCAATGTTCTGCACCTGTGGGAATCAGGGTATTTAGAGCGACAATATAGTGTCCATGGTATGTGTGTGGTGAGGATGTGTGTTGTGTGATAATGTGTGTAGCTGTGTCTGTGCATACAGTATGTGTGCTCATTGAGGTTGTGAGTGCACATGGATGTGCATGTTGTGGGGTGAATATTACCTTGCACTATTAGACTGTTGGTTGATGGCGACTGTACGGAGGCCTCTGATTGGACAGTGGCAACAGCTGCAGTTGGGGTGAAGATGAGCTGGGGGGACAAAGAACAACAAATATTGGCACTAACACTGCTCCAAATCAGGACCAGCTAATCCCTCAGCCAAGGTTGTGTTATCCCACTGTGCTAAGACAAAAAATAACAACAGTAACAAAGCTCTTTCAACTGGATCTCGCACTCCATGAACTACATGGCTAAGGCATTTTCTTCCATGGCAGCAATTTTATTTTGAATAAGGCCAGTCATGTGCAGCATTGTACCTATTGTGTTACTCTGATCTAAAAATGGATAGCAACTCAGTGGCACTTGATGGTTACAGATTGCAACATTGTCAAAAAAAAACATTACTCCAAAAATCATACGAGGAACCTCAATATTTCTATCAGGAAAAATATGACTGACACTCAAGTCTTGAGTTTTGTTTTCCACCTAAATTAGCCTCTGCTGTGCCACAGTTCTATACCCTGGCCACATGAAGGAAAACATCATATTGAATCATATGGAAAACAAAAACTAGATGGGGTAGACAGAGTAAGGAAAGTTTTCAGAAAATAAAGCCATATCCAAACTTTCCATCACTATTCAGATGAAGGGTGCCCATCCAGTCATGTGGAGAGGAGATGACTATTGACCTTGGAGAAATAGGAATGAGAAATGTGGAGTGTGTGTGCGTGTGTGCCATTTCCTTACAATCTGAGCCCGCAGATACATCTGAGCTTGGCTGGTGGTGAGGGCGGGACTGGAGGCGTTGCCCAGGAGCATGGCCTGCTGGAGGATACATGTGGGGGCAGAGCTAACATTTTGGGCTCTGCTGATTAGCTGGGCTGCTGCTGGAGGCGTGGCCAGGTTTACCTGGGAGAGGAGGAAGGAAGTGTACTGTTATGACTATACTAACACAATTCCAAACATATTTCTTCAGCACAATATGTTAATGTAATGAACGTTTTGTAAGATTGCCCCTTCATGAACACGCCCTATATATAATCAGTCACAGAAAGTCCTGAAAAAGACACAGAGATGCAGGAACAAACTTACAGACATGGACATGCAGCACACACCAAGATAAACAAGAATACAAGCAGGCAGAAACTGGGACAGTCATTGAACTCAGTGGACTAGCTACAGACAAAGACAGCTATATCACAACAGTTCTACTTACAGTGGTCTGTGTGGAACCTGTCTGCTAAGAAGTGTTCCCACTCAGATTGTAGCTCTGTCGTCCTGCCACTATGGTAACCTGGGAAACGTAGGAAATGAAATGGTTCCAATATCAAAACCATCAATAGATAATTTGTGCCACCCTGCAATATACTAAATATTCATTGATGTTGTCCCTTATAAGTAGGCCATGCTATAGATTAGCGTCCTGTCCAGAGAATGTACTTGTAAGCTGCCTCAGGCTACAGAAACAGGACACGAGCTAATGCTCTATGGACTATTCTGGCTCTGAATGGCTCTACATACTTAATTACTTATATTTGCCACTACATAGGGAAAATCCAATACAGGCCAGAGTAATGGACAGTTTTAGCCCCCAAGTGTAGCCTACGCTTCTCTAATGGAGGGTAAAGACCTTCATAAGGTGTAAGATGAGTGTGCCACCAGGGAGGGACTGACACGTCGGCCATCAAGAGCCCATGTTGACCAGCCTGTCACGCCCTGACCTTCGAGATCCTTATTTATTCTCTATGTTTGGTTAGGTCTGTGTGTGACTCGGGTGGGAGAATCTATGTTTTCTATTTCTTTGTTGTTTTTGCCTAGTGTGGTTCCCAATCAGAGGCAGCTGTCTATCGTTGTCTCTGATTGGGGATCATAAGTTGTGATTTTCCATTTGGGTTTTGTGAGGAGTTATTTTCTGTTTAGCTGTTTTGTTGCCTGACAGAACTGTGCACTTTCGTTTTTTCTACTTTGTTATTTTGTTGCGGTGTTCAGTTAATTAAAAATCACGCTGCACCTTGGTCTCCTTCTTCAACCCACGAGAGCTGTTACCCAGCCAGGCCTCATACTGATGGAGAACCAATTCATGTTATGTTGGGGGAAAATATACGGGAGTCTTAAGTTGGCTAGTTGTGAGCAACCAGTAGTTCTCTTTAGCTATAGCTGTAATGGGGCTCATACATGCTTATAGCAAGTTATAAAGCATTATAGCCCAATTTGTAAGTCGCTCTGGATAAGAGCGTCTGCTAAATGACTTAAATGTAAATGTAATTATGCCGGCAGGCTGTGAAGTGTTACTGCTATAATGACTGCTGTCAATGCTGGACTGTCCATTGTTTTAATCAATGTTGTTAGGAGGATAGATACGCGATTCACTGACCACTGATCAGATAGGTTCATTATTAACCATCCCTACTGAGCACAGGCGGCCGGCGGCACCGTAGCCCTCTCCTGCAGTCAAATGACCATATTGCCCTCTAGTGGCCTCATGTGTAACGTTATTCATATTTTTCATAATTTCATAATTAATTTCATAATTAAACATACATACAAATGTTAAAAATCAAACTATTTTTGTTATATTTCAGTCTTCTGTGATATATATAAAGTGTAATGTTGGGATTCAAATGCTAATGTAATACATTTCAACTCTATATCCGACATGGTAAAGGTTTCCTCTTATTTTAAGCCCATAATCATGTGTGTGAGGTGTATACTTTTGTTTCAAAGTAGATTTATTTAAGACTACCAAGACACTCTGTGACCCTGATTTAGCCCACTGCAGTAAAATGTTAATGGGGAGGACGGCCTCATAGAAATGGCTGGAATGAAATAAATTGAATGGTATCGCACACATCAAACACATGTTTTCCATGTGGTTGATACCATTCCATTTACTCCATTCCAGCCATCTAAACAAAAGTCGATGCCTTGAACCCCAGGATAGTGAGACAGAGACATAGGCAAGGACTCCATTCTCCATTCAACTGACGTGTTAACTTAGACGTACTGCGAGAGTTATCATCTCTGTGTGTTTAGAAAATGGCCGACCTTTGTATTCCTGTTTCTGGACCTTCCCTCGTTTCCCCAAACAAAACAAAACCCTTTCTTTCTAACAAGGTACTGTATATGAAGTATGCTGTGGGTCCCTTGACACTGGTATATGCCTTGTAGTCTCCCAGCTATACATACATTCTCCCTCTGAGCTTTGACAGTGATGAGAGAGAGAGAGAGAGAGAGAGAGGTACTGTAACAATGTACAAACAAATGCAGTGTACAAAAGAGGGCTCTCCATCCATCCATCCATCCACACATTAGCCCACAGGAAGCATTGCCATCGCAGATAAAAATGGAGAGAAGGAAGGCAGCGTGGGGAAGTATTTTTGGCATTCTGTCAGCTAGCAAGTCAATAGCGCACACAACCTATGCCTTGTTTAAAAAATGTCCCTTAAAACCATAAACGCTATAAATGACATGTCACTGTCACACTGTTTTTGAATAGGTTTGTTAGGCTCAAAGAGCACCCCCTATTAGTAAGGTCATTAATATGCACCCTATTTCTAAATAACTTCGAAACAACTAATGCTCTAACAAATACAGACAGACACACACACACAAACACCTGCTGCACAGCGACTAGACTTTGGAACTGAGCGTTGCTTAGTTGCTGCTGCTGTTGGAGGGCTGCTGTCTGTAACATGAAGTGTTGCTGCTGGGCTGCGTACATCTGCTGCAAGTACTGGACTGTCTATGATGCGCCTGTTGCATCACCTGCAAAGAGAGAGGGATAGAAAGAGAGAGCGAGAGAAACAGAAAGAAAGAATGACAGATAAAGAATGAGGGGAGAGAAAGAAAAAACGAAAGAAGGAAAGAAGGAGCATAATAAATATGGAGGCAGGATTTTACATTACATTTAGCACACATCACAGTCGTAGTAAGTACATTACTCCTCAATAAAGAAGTTATCAGCAAAGTCATTTCTAGTTGGAAAAGAGGAACAGCGCAGCAGATAGCTTAGCGAAAAAGAGCATTGGGCCAGTAAACAATAGGTCACTGGTTCAAATCCCAGAGCTGACTAGATGGAAAATCTGTTGATGGCCCCTAGCTAATTGCTCCTGTAAGTTGCACCATATAAGAGTGTCTGCTAAATGACAAAATTATATGAAAGATGGATAATAAGCATAGAGATATGAGTCCTCAACTGGCAGCTTCATTAAATAGTACCTGTGAAACACCAGTCTCAATGTCAACAGTGAAGAGGTGACTCTGGGATGCTGTTCTTCTAGGCAGAGTTGCAAAGAAAAAGACATATCTCAGACTGGCCAATAAAAAGAAAAGATTAAGATGGGAAAAAGAACACAGACACTGGACAGAGGAACTCTGCCTAGAAGGCCAGTGTCGCCTCTTCACTGTTGTCATTGAGACTGGTGTTTTGCGGGTACTATTTAATGAAGCCGTTAAGGACTTGTGAGGCGTCTGTTTCTCAAACTAGACACTCTAATGTACTTGTCCTCTTGCTCAGTTGTGCACCGGGGCATCCGACTCCTCTTTCTATTCTGGTTAGGGCCAGTTTGCGCTGTTCTGTGAAGGGAGTAGTAGATAGCGTTTAACGAGATCTGCAGTTTCTTGGCAATTTCTCGCATGGAATAGCCTTCAAGAATAGAAGAATAGACGAGTTTCAGAAGAAAGTTGTTTGTTTCTGGCCATTTTGAGCCTGTAAATGAACCCACAAATGCTGATGCTCCAGATACTCGGGGCGGCAGGGTAGCCTAGTGGTTAGAGCGTTGGACTAGTAACCGAAAGGTTCGAATCCCCGAGCTGACAAGGTGACAAATCTGTCGTTCTGCCCCTGAACAGGCAGTTAACCCACTGTTCCTAGGCCATCATTGAAAATAAGAATTTGTTCTTATCTGACTTGCCTAGTAAAATAAAGGTAAATTATTTTTTTTTAAATGTAAAAAAAATACTCAACTAGTCTAAAGAAGGCCATTTTTTTGCATCTTTAATCAGGACAACAGTTTTCAGGTCTGCTAACATAATTGAAAATGGGTTTTCTAATGATCACCTTTTAAAATAATAAACTTGGATTAGCTAACACAATGTGCCATTAGCACACAGGAGTGATGGTTGCTGATAATGGGCCTCTGTACTCCTATGACGATATTCCATAAAAAAATCAACAATGTCCAGCTACAATAGTAATTTACAACATTAACAATGTCTACACTGTATTTCGGATCAATTTGATGTTATTTCAATGGACAAAATTTTTGATTTTCTTTAAAAAACAAGGACATTTCTAAGTGACCCCAAACTTTTGAACGGTAGTGTATATATATATAAAAAAATAAATGTTCCTTTTTCAGGACCCTGTCTTTCAAAAATAATTAATAAAAATCCAAATAACTTCACAGATCTTCATTGTAAAGGGTTTCAACACTATTTCCCATGCTTGTTCAATGAACCATAAATAATTAATGAACATGCACCTGTGGAACGGTCGTTAAGACACTAACAGCTTACAGAGGGTAGGCAATTAAGGTCACAGTTATGAAAACGTAGGACACTAAAGAGGCCTTTCTACTGACTCTGAAGAACACCAAAAGAAAGATGCCCAGGGTCCCTGCTCATCTGTGTGAACGTGCCTTAGGCATGGTGCAAGGAGGCATGAGGACTGCAGATGTGGCCAGGGAAATAAATTGCAATGTCCTGCAATGGCCTCGCAAAGGCAGACCACATGTAACAACACCTTCACAGGATCGGTACATCTGAACATCACACCTGCGGGACAGGTACAGGATGGCAACAACAACTGCCCGAGGAACGAACAATCCCTCCATCAGTGCTCAGACTGTCCGCAATAGGCTGAGAGAGGCTGGACTGAGGGCTTGTAGGCCTCTTGTAAGGCAAGTCCTCACCAGACATCACCGGCAACAACGTCGCCTATGGGCACTAAACCACCATTGCTGGACCAGACAGGACTGGCAAAAAGTGCTCTTCACTGACGAGTCGCGGTTTTGTCTTACCAGGGTTGATGGCCGGATTCGCGTTTATCGTCGAAGGAATGAGCGTTAAAGCCAAGGCCTGTACTATGGAGCGAGATGGATTTGGAGGTGGACGGTCCGTCATGGTCTGGGGCGGTGTGTCATAGCATCATCGGACTGAGCTTGTTGTCATTGCCTGCAATCTCAACGCTGTGCATTACAGGGAAGACATCCTCCTCCCTCATGTGATACCCTTCCTGCAGGCTCATCCTGACATGACCCTCCAGCATGACAGTGCCACCAGCCATACTGCTCGTTCTGTGCGTGATTTCCTACAAGACAGGAATGTCTGCCATGGCCAGTGAAGAGCCCGGATCTCAATCCAATTGAGCATGTCTGGGACCTGTTGGATCGCAGGGTGAGGGCTAGGGCCATTCCCCCCTGAAATGTCCTGGAACTTCCAGGTTCCTTTGGTGGAAGAGTGGGGTAACATCTCACAGCAAGAACTTGCAAATCTGGTGCAGTCCATGAGGAGGAGATGCACTGCCGTACTTAATGCAGCTGGTGGCCACACCAGATACTGACTGTTACTTTTGATTTTGAACCCCCCTTTGTTCAGGGACACATTATTCAATTTATGTTAGTCACATGTCTGTGGAACTTGTTCAGTTTGTCTCAGTTGATGAATCATGTTATGTTCATACAAATATTCACACATGTTAAGTTTTTTAATTAATTAATTTTATTTGACCTTTATTTAACCTAGTAGGCCAGTTGAGAAAGAATTCTCATTTACAACTGCGACCTGGCCAAGATAAAGCAGTGCGACAAAAACAAAAACACATAGTTACACATAAACAAACGTACAGTCAATAACACAAAATAAAAATTTTGAAAAATCTATGTACAGTCTGTGCAAATGTAGAAGACTAGGGAGGTAGGCAATAAATAGGCCCGAGGGGCAAAAATAATTACAATTTAGCATTAAATCTTGAGTGATCGATGTGCAGATGATGATGTGCAAGTAGAGATACTGGGGTGCAAAAGAGCAAGTGGGTAAGTTATAATATGGGGATGAGGTAGTCGGTGTGCTATTTACAGATTGGCTGTGTACAGGTACAGTGATCGGTAAGCTGCTCAGACAGCTGTTGCTTAAAGTTACAGAGGGAGTTATAAGACTCCAGCTTCAGAGATTTTTGCAATTTGTTCCAGTCACTGGCAGCAGATAACTGGAAGGACAGGCGGCCAAAGGAAGTGCTGGCTTTGGGGATGACTAGTGAAATATACCTGCTGGAGCACGTGCTACGGGTGGGTGTTGCTATGGTGACCAGTGAGCAAAGATAAGGCGGGACTTTAGCTAGCAAAGACTTATAGATGACCTGGAGCCAGTGGGTTTGGCGACGGATATGTAGTGAGGGCCAGCCAACGAGAGCATACAGGTCGCAGTGGTAGGGCTTTGGTAATAAAATGCATGGCACTGTGATAGACTGCATCCAGTATACTTAGTAGAGTGTTGGGGGCTATTTTTTAAATGGCATCGCCAAAGTCAAGGATCGGTAGGATAGTCAGTTTTACGAGGGTATGTTTGGCGGCATGAGTGAAGGAGGCCTTGTTGCAAAATAGGAAGCAGATTCTAGATTTAATTTTGGATTGGAGATGCTTAATATGAGTCTGGAAGGAGAGTTTACAGTCTAACCAGACACCTAGGTATTTGTAGTTGTCCACATATTCTAAGTCAGAACCGTCAAGAGTAGTGATGCTAGTCGGGCGGGAGGGTGCAGGCAGCAATTGGTTGAAGAGCATGCACTTAGTTTTACTAGCATTTAAAAGCAGTTGGAGGCCACGGAAGGAGTGTTGTATGGCATTGCAGCTCGTCTGGAGGTTAGGGGGTGTCCAAAGAAGGGCCAGATGTATACAGAATGGTGTCATCTGCGTAGAGGTGGATCAGAGAATCACCAGCAGCAAGATCAACATCATTGATGTATGCAGAGAAAAGACTCGGCCCGAGAATTGAACCCTGTGGCACCTCCATAGAGACTGCCAGAAATCCGGACAACAGGCTATCCGATTTGACACACTGAACTCTGTCTGAGAAGTAGTTGGTGAACCAAGCAAGACAGTCATTTGAGAAGCCAAGGGATTCGAGTTGGCCGATAAGAATGTGGTGATTGACAGAATTTAATGCCTTGGCCAGGTTCGATGAATACAGCTGCACAGTACTGTCTTTTATCGGTGGCGGTTATGATATCGTTTAGGACCTTGAGCGTGGCTGAGGTGCACCCATGACCAGCTCAGAAACCAGATTGCATAGAGGAGAAGTTACGGTGGGATTCGAAATGGTCGCTGATCTGTTTGTTAACTTGGCTTTCGGAGACCTTAGAAAGGCAGGGTAGGATAGATATCGGTCTGTAACAGTTTGGGTCTAGAGTGTCACCCTTTGAGGGTGAGGGGGATGACCACAGCAGCTTTCCATTCTTTGGGGATCTCAGAATATGAGAGATGTATTGTCTCTAGAGACACAATTTAAAGGAGAGTCTGTTGAAACCCCCACAGACGGGTCGGTAGACCAGTCATGAAGGATCGGCGGGGCGCCGTGTCAGCAGCAATGGGTCCAGGCCAATTGGCAAAAGAGGTAATTGGAGCCCAGGGATTGCTTGATGGAATCTCTTCGGCTAGCCGGGAGATGGGCCTAGTTCGAGGCTAGCCCCAGGCTAACTGGTGCTTTCTTCGGAACAGAGACATTAGACGGAGTAAAGGTTCAGACCTTGCAGTAGGAATCCGGAGAAGTGGTAGAGAAAAGCAGTCCGATATGCTCTGGGTAGATTTCGCGCTGTGCAGGCTGGCAGGAGTTGTCTGGGTTGAGGCAGCCAGTCCGGGTTAACGGTGATGACCACTAGCAGTAGCTAACTGACTACTAGCTAGTAGCTAGTTAGCTGGCTAGCAGGAGAGTATGTTCAGTCCGTAGATGGAAAATGAGATTTAAAAAAGAATACAAATAATTACAACATATATACGAATAAAAAAATGAGGGTCGGGACAAGACAATTAAAACAGACATCCCCACTGCTATGCCATCTTGGATAAGTTTGCTGAAAATAAATGCAGTTGAGTTTATATATATACATACATACAGTACCAGTCAAAAGTCTGGACACACCTACTCATTCAAGGGTTTTTCTTTATTTAGACTATTTCTACATTGTAGAATAATAGTGATGATATCAAAACTATGGAAAAAACGCATATGGAATCATGTACTAAAAAAAGTGTTAAACAAATCTAAATAGATTTTATACTTGAGATCCTTCAAATTAGTGTTGGAGAATAATCAGAATTAGTTGGTAACATAGGTAAGATGTTTTATATTCATCATATGTTTGTAAGTTACTTCTCATCAGAATGTGTTTGTATAATACTGTGGCAGGGTTGCAGTATCTGTTCTCTGTCAAGACTAAGTTATTTGGGCCGGAGAGAGGGGAGAGGTCAAGCGTGTATCTCTTGGCTCCACAATGTCTGTGTGCCAGTCAATGTGTCTCTGTGATCTTGTCACAAGATAGGATGGATTTGATATATGCCTGTTGATATGGAGGATTTGTTTAGGTTCTGAGTTTGAGAAAAGATAATAGTTTAGGAGACAAAGCTGAACGATAAATTATGCCGATGCTGTCTGGCTATGTGTGTCTTTGCTATAAAGGATCTCAGTTGTAATGTGTAAGGGACTCTCAGAGAATTCATTGATAGACACTGAATTGATCTGAGAGTCACAGGGTTGTGATGGAGCTCATATAATTAAAGATGGACTTTGTGATAACTAACTCTGACTTGTGTGTGGTTTGCTCTCATGATTTGGTAAATAAAGGAAATTTCCACGACATTTGGCGACGAGGATGGGATGTGAATCTTCACTCTGTGACCGTTCCTGACGATCTAGGTAAATAAATCGTGCACGAGGGATACCCTAAACTTGGGATCCTAGGGAAACCACACTTCGGGAACGAAGCAGATGGACCAACCTTTGATCTGAGAGGAAGCGAGCCGAGTGGATACCACAACTCGAACTGAGTTTTTTTTAAAGAAAAAGGTGAGCGAACCACACACAGATTTAAAGTCAAGTTTTTTAATTATGCCTGTTACGTATACTCTGAGCGTGAATTCCTTTGTAAGGAAGGCACCTTGGCGGCGTGAGGGTTAGTGGACTCAAAAGATACTCTGCCACTGTCTGGTTGCCAGTGACCAAGAGCCGTCCTGACACTGAATTGATCACAGTGGGGATTTGGTGAGGTCTGTCGGGGTGAGGGGCCAAAGGGACTGTGCATTCTAGGTGAAAACATGGCATTTGGTGAAGCCCTATTGGAAGAAGGACCTCATTTTGTGCGTCTGTGTGATTGTCTAAATGACCCTCAGAGGTGGTGAATTCCAATTATTTTAAATGTGCTAGCCAGGTATGCCCTGGGTTACTCTGTGTGAGTATTTTGTTATGGGATCACTAGGTAATAGTTGTCGGACTGATCTGTGTGAGCGGGGTAGGTTGACTCTGTGTGGGCAAACCTTTTTATGTTCTGATGTTCTGTGTGGACGTCTGACCAGTTCTGTGTGAACATCTGACCAATCCTGTGTGGGTGATCCTTAAAGTTCTGTGTGAGTACCTAAGATTTCTTAAGTTTTATATGGATTTAGTGAATTATTTGAAATTATGATCAATTGTATGTGTGTATAATCAATTACTAGAGATTTGATAAAGTAATGCTGAGAATGATTAGATACAATTTAAACCACCCATTCGTAGACGTACGTAGGTTTTGAGTTGGTATCTTAAATGGATAATTTGATAAAGATGAGGTTTTAAGCACTATTAAAATAATCTACAAACTCTGGGAAATTGAGCTCTAGAAACTGATTAGAGTGTGTCCACTTTTGGTTATCTTACCCTAACGATGTAACTATAAAACGCATATAGGATTATCTCCGTCTGGGTGAAACATTGGAAATGTAACTGCCCTTAAGGTCTGAACATGTTATATTTTTTCTTCCCAGTATGAGAGAAGTTGTGGAATTTATTGAATAAACTGAATAAAGTTAGAGAGAATTAAGAGGGAATCCCAGTCAATGCGCTGACTGAATTCTGAGTTTTTGATTGTAAAATAATCTATTTGTATATTTTGCCTGGAAAGTTATGGTCGCTAGTGTTTGTATAAGATATAAACTGAACGTTTTAATAGCTTGTCTGGTTCAAATTGATAGAAGGGATAAATTGAACGTTTTCAATCGATTGTTTAGGTTAAATTGATAGACTAATTCAACTTAAAATAATTGACAGAAACAGATCAAATGATAATGTTTTTATACTGTTGCTAAAAAGCCCAGCAATGGAACAGTAAAGTGAATAATTATTATGATCAAATTGAATAAATTATGTGCATTGATACTAGAGATTGAGATCAAACATAATACTTTGGCTAGTTCAATTATCTTTTTTCAAACCACAGACTGGGAACAGGGACATTTTTATTAAAAAACTCAGCAAAAAAGGAAATGTCCTCTCACTGTCAACTGTGTTTATTTTCAGCAAACTTAAAATGTGTAAATATTTGTATAAATATAACAAGATTCAACAACTGAGACATAAAATGAACAAGTTCCACAGATATGTGACTAACATAAATGGAATAATGTGTCCCTGACCAAAGGGGGATCAAAATCAAAAGTAACAGTCAGTATCTGGTGTGGCCACCAGCTGCATTAAGTACTGCAGTGCATCTCCTCCTCATGGACTGCACCACATTTGCCAGTTCTTGCTGTGAGATGTTACCCCACTCTTCAACCAAGGTACCTGCAAGTTCCCAGACATTTCTGTGTTGAATGGCCCTAGCTCTCACCCTGCGATCCAACAGGTCCCAGATGTGCTCAATGGGATTGAGATCCGGGCTCTTCGCTGGCCATGGCAGAACACTGACATTCCTGTATTGCAGGAAATCACGCACAGAACGAGCAGTATGGCTAGTGGCATTGTCATGCTGGAGGGTCATGTCAGGATGAGCCTGCAGGAAGGGTACCACGTGAGGGAGGAGGATGTCTTCCCTGTAATGCACAGCATTGACATTGCCTACAATGACAACAAGCTCAGTCCGATGATGCTATGACACACCGCCTGTTATGAGAATTATGTTCTCAAGGTTCATAAACCAATTCAATTATACTACTCAGTATGCAACCTAGAATTTGTAAGATACTGGTCGAATGAAACAGACGGAGGCCCAGCTAAAATAGTCAAAAAGGTTTATTCACGAGAGCGCTGGTATGTTGTACAAAACCATTCATTTTAAACTGGCTTCTTACGAACATACTTTCACACACAAACATCAGGTATCCTACACACATACTGTCTCCTTACTCCGCCAATATAGATTAGGGAAGGCCGTGAGACCAAATCTCTCAGTGGCCCCCAGCCAAGGTCGGCACCGAATCTTGCTCAGACAGTCTGTGTTTAAGATACTATAATTTACATATTGTACAGATATATTGTTATACCCTAATTCTAATTAAAACTACACTCACGGATATATAATTCCACTGACTAAAACCACACACATCATTAGAATAATCTCATGATTCTAATCAATTTCATACAATCATATGGTTTCAGGGTGGAATATTCTAACCGTTCATTTAAACATATAAATCCCATTAACACCGCCCCAGGTCATGACGGACCCTCCACCTCCAAATCGATCCCGCTCCAGAGTACTGGCCTCGGTGTAAAGCTCATTCCCTTCAACAATAAAAAGCAAATCCGACCATCACCCCTGGTGAGACAAAACCGCGGCTTGAAGAGCACTTTTTGCCAGTCCTGTCTGGTCCAGCAACGGTGGGTTTGTGCCCATAGGCGATGTTGTTGCCGGTGATGTCTGGTGAGGACCTGCCTTACAACAGGGCTACAAGCCCTCTGTCCAGCCTCTCTCAGCCTATTGCGGACAGTCTGAGCACTGATGGAGGGATTGTGTATTCCTGGTGTAATTCGGGCAGTTGTTGTTGCCATCCTGTACCTGTCCTGCAGGTGTGATGTTCGGATGTACCGATCCTGTGCAGGTGTTATTAAACGTGGTCTGCCACTGCGAGGACGATCAGCTGTCCGTCCTGTCTCCCTGTAGCACTGTCTTAGGCGTCTCACAGTACGGACATTGCAATTTATTGCCCTGACCACATCTGCAGTCCTTATGCCTCCTTGCAGCATGCCTGAGGCACGTTCACGCAGATGAGCAGGGATCCTGGGCATTTTTCTTTTGGTGTTCTTCAGAGTCAGTAGAAAGGCCTCTTGAGTGTCCTAAGTTTTCATAACTGTGACCTTAATTCCCTACCGTCTGTAAGCTGTTAGTGTCTTAACGACCGTTCCACATGTGCATGTTCATTAATTGTTTATTGGTCATTGAACAAGCATGGGAAACAGTGTTTAAACCCTTTACAATGAAGATCTGTGAAGTACAAATTATCTTTGAAAGACAGGGTCCTGAAAAAGGGACGTTTCTTTTTTTGCTGAGTTTATGTAATCACTATAGACAAAACATTAGCACACCTTAGAAAGAGGTGAGATGTCTACTACCAAACTGCATAGGGCTTCATATTATATCTTTATTAAAAGCGGCAATATCCCATTTAATTTGCTTGGTGAATGATTGGTTTGAAGAGTGCGGTCCTATAGGCTGTTTGCACAGCGGCCTGCAGTGTCAGTTGATGACAGAGGTGGTAGGGGATGAATGGGAGCTCTGACACACAAACACACACAGACCCTGTGGGATCCAGCCAGGATCAGACAGCTGCCTCTGTCTCTCCCTGCTGCTGTACCACCACCGGCCCTTCAGCCACTCAGATTCCCTCCACTACCAGGTCCATAGGACCAGAGGACCATGTCCACCACAGACGGGGTCAAGACCCCCATCCCTGGCCCCACAGAAGCCACCAGGCTGGTCAGGGGGCCAAGCCAAGAACAGGTAATGGCCCTTCCCGGGGATTCATTTAATCTCTTACAGCTTTTTCATATCATATCTTTTTTTAAAAGGTGTGGGTGGTAACAAGCTAGAGTTTTTTTGGTAGAAAGTGTTTTTATGTTTAAGTATTCCTAGGGGAATGATATTGCCTCATGTTGATGAGCTCGACTGATTGTTTGGGGGTTATCAAAAATGATTTTAATATTGTATTGTGTTACAGCGTTTATTGTGTGTAAGTAGTTGTGTTTTTGCAATACAAAGAAGATTTCATGGCTACATAGATACAGCCGTCTCGGTTGATATAGACCATAGCGCGGTAGCTGGTGTGATTGTGGTATAATCTGATTACAGTATGGTACTGCACGTATGAAGCTGATGACTGAAATTAGGCATGCGCATACTGCGTAATCCCGTTATAGCAGGCTAGTTATGACCTAGCTAGGACCTATTTGTACAATGTATTATATTATGTGTATCCTATCTGCAGCTCTACATTAACTTTTTATCCGACTACAGCATAAACGACATGGCTGGTAGCCTGGAACAATGCTGAGCAATATGTAATCTAATCACAAGTATAGTCCATTAGTGCCACTGAGATGTATTTGTCTGGGGGCCATATTGCTCTTACCTTAATCTGCTAAGAATAGAATAGAATTAATTTTTGTATAGCCTCTGATGGATGAAATGTTTTGAAGTCAATGTCATGACAGAATTTTGGATGAGAAAAAGTACTCTATACTGAATAAAAATATAAACACAACATGTAAAGTGTTGGTCCCATATTTCATGAGCTGAAATAAAATACATCTTCCATGCGCACAAAAAGCTTAGTTCTCTCAAATGTTGTGCGTTAATTTCCTTACATCCCTATTAGTGAGTATTTCACCTTTGCCAAGATAATTCATCCACCTGACAGGTGTGGCATATTAAGAAGATGATTAAACAGCATTACCATTACAAAGGTGCACCTTGTGCTGTGGACAATAAAAGGCCACTCTAAAATGTGAGTTTTGTCACACAACACAATGCCACAGATGTTGCAAGTTTTGAGGGAGCACAATTGGCATGCCTACTGCATCAATGTCCACCAGAGCTGTTGCCAGATAATTGAATGTTAATTTATCTACCATAAACTGCCTCCAACTTCATTAAAATATTTGGCAGTGTGTCCAACTGGCCTCACAACCACAGACCATGTGTATTCATGCCAGCCCAGGACTTCCACATCTGGCTTCTTCACCTGTGGGATGGTCTGAGACCAGTCACCCGGACGGCTGATGAAACTGAGGAGTATTTCAGTCTGTAATAAAGTTTTTTTGTAAGGAAAAACTAATTCTGATTGACTGGGACTAGCTCCAGTGGGTGGGACTATGCCCTCCCAGGTCTACCCATTCTCACATGTTTATTCTACAATTTAGACGTTTTCTGCAATTCCATTTCATCTACTCTTAATATTTAGGAACACAAATTGTGTTTCATGTAGCCTTGTGTTTATCTGTCATCATGTGATAGAGCTGTGAGCGTTAAAGGGAAGTATTTGATTTGGCATCAAAGTAATGGGGAGTTGCTGATTGGCTGATTGGAGGATTTTTGCTTCATAATCTGATAAAGATAACAGAAGAAGGGAGTGTGTGTGTGAACAGTGACCTATCGTGAAATCGTACACCACTACATGCTGTGTACCACTCACTGGCTATGTTGCTCCACCTGTTGCTCCATTCCCTAAATGCATTGACCCTTATCCTGACCTGATACAGCCAAACCTATTTATTGTCCTTAAAAACACATCTGTTTCATTGTATGACGCTTATTATGAAAACCATGTTTTTGAGTTTCTAATAATCTGAAATTAGATTGAATCGAATATATAAGGAAAGTAAATGTTCAATTTTCTAATTTTACTTACTACTGCGGCAAGATCCTATTTTCACATACAAATTAGTTTTATGGCAAACTGTAAATTTGCAGCAACTTGTGATCTTCTGGAAAACAATTCTTGGAAACATTCTATTCGCTGCAAACTCAGCGTGAAAATGCAAATTAGATCTGGTTTTTGGTTACTGTGTGTTAAACATTTAAATGTATCTCCATAAATCAAATCACATGAACTTACTTCAAAGAGAAGAAAAATGTACATCCTAAATGTGGTAAATATACTCAATTCTTTCTGTCTTCAACAGAAAAATACAACTGCAAATACAACTTGAAATCATCAGCATGGTGTCACATCCTGACCTTAGTTCCTTTTTTATGTCTCTGTTTTAGTTTGGTCAGGGCGTGAGTTCAAATCAAATCAAATCAAAGTTTATTTGTCACATACACATGGTTAGCAGATCTTAATGCGAGTGTAGCGAAATGCTTGTGCTTCTAGTTCTGACAATGCAGTAATAACCAACAAGTAATCTAGCTAACAATTCCAAACTAATGTAAGAAATAACACGTAAAAAACTAAAAAAAACTGCATAGTTTCCTAGGAACGCGAAGCGAGGCGGCCATCTCTGTCGGCGCCGGAAGTACTGTTACATAACTGTAACTATTGCAGCAGCAATGCATTTTTGGCAATGATGTTCTACACTGCCTTTTTTTGTGTCCCACATTTATTTATATATAACAAAAAAAAGTGTTAACAACCCAATATTGTTAATCTACCAGGTTGTCACAAAATACATACAATATAATAGTTAATCAATTGTCACGCCCTGACCTTAGTATTCTTTGTTTTCTTTCTTATTTTGGTTAGGTCAGGGTGTGACATGGGTGATATGTGTGTTTTTGTCTTATTCTAGGGTGTTTTACTGTCATGGGGTTTTTGTAGATTTATGGGGTTGTTTTCATCTAGGTGTTTATGTTGGTCTATGGTTGCCTAGGTTGGATCTCAATTGGAGGCAGGTATTTATCGTTGTCTCTGATTGGGAACCATATTTAGGCAGCCATCTTCTTTGGGTATTTCATGGGTTATTGTCTATGTTATGTTGCATGTTAGCACAGTGTTTATATAGCGGTCACGGTCATCCTAATCGTTTTGTTGTTTAAGTGTTCTTCATTCAATAAAGAAGAATGTATTCTAACCACGCTGCGCTTTGGTCCCCTCCATACGACAATCGTGACATTAATAAATGTGGAGAAATAGAAGACCTGCAAAAATGGCTGTTAGAGCTCACTTTGCCATGCATGAGCCCTAGTTAGAGTCCCTGTTGCAGCTTTCACTTTCTTCTGCTACATTGCTGGCAGCGTTGAGATCACGTCTAGCTCACATCTAGTTATGTGATCTAGTGTTGGAAAGTATTCTGTTTTTCAACATTGTGTTGGGTGTTCTTACATTGATATATCTAATGAACAATGGATAAGTAACAATGGATTTGACAGATAGAAATAGTCACTACAGATGTGATCAAGCCTTGCTGTACATCAAAGTTGCCTGAAGCTGAATGGAAAGTACTATGCCCTGACCAGTTATTCAGGAGAAAATCCTCTGTAACTAGACATTTACATAAGTTAACTTACCAGTGTGGACCCAAAACAAACACATTATACCTGTTTAAAGTGCGATTAAAACCATGGTGTTACTGAAGCTTATCTAATCTAATAACCTGACAATGATCCACATCATCTGGGTAGACGATGTGTTATGCAGCAAGACACAACTAACCTTTTTTTAGGGTGAAAACCAGTAATATAAATCACTGTTGTAAGTAGTAAGTAGTAAGGAGTACGTTTTAAGTTCCTCGGCATACACATCACAGACAAACTGAATTGGTCCACTCACACAGACAGCATCGTGAAGAAGGTGCAGCAGCGCCTCTTCAACCTCAGGAGGCTGAAGAAATTCGGCTTGTCACCAAAAGCACTCACAAACTTCTACAGATGCACAATCGAGAGCATCCTGGCGGGCTGTATCACCGCCTGGTCCGCCCACAACCGTAAGGCTCTCCAGGGGGTAGTGAGGTCTGCACAACGCATCACCGGGGGCAAACTACCTGCCCTCCAGGACACATTTACATTTACATTGAAGTCATTTAGCAGACGCTCTTATCCAGAGCGACTTACAAATTGGTGCATTCACCTTATGACATCCAGTGGAACAGCCACTTTACAATAGTGCATCTAAATCTTTTAAGGGGGGTGAGAAGGATTACTTTATCCTATCCTAGGTATTCCTTAAAGAGGTGGGGTTTCAGGTGTCTCCGGAAGGTGGTGATTGACTCCGCTGTCCTGGCGTCGTGAGGGAGTGTGTTCCACCATTGGGGAGCCAGAGCAGCGAACAGTTTTGACTGGGCTGAGCGGGAACTGTACTTCCTCAGTGGTAGGGAGGCGAGCAGGCCAGAGGTGGATGAACGCAGTGCCATTGTTTGGGTGTAGGGCCTGATCAGAGCCTGGAACTGAGGTGCCGTTCCCCTCACTCCGTAGGCAAGCACCATGGTCTTGTAGCGGATGCCTTCAACTGGAAGCCAGTGGAGAGAGCGGAGGAGCCGTGACACCACACCACCCGATGTTACAGGAAGGCCATAAAGATCATCAAGGACAACAACCACCCGAGCCACTGCCTGTTCACCCCGCTATCATCCAGAAGGCGAGGTCAGTACAGGTGCATCAAAGCTGGGACCGAGAGACTGAAAAACAGCTTCTATCTCAAGACCAGCAGACTGTTAAACAGCCACCACTAACATTGAGTGGCTGCTGCCAACACACTGACACTGACTCAACTCCAGCCACTTTAATAATGGGAATTGATGGGAAATGATGTAAAATATATCACTAGCCACTTTAAACAATGCTACCTAATATAATGTTACATACCCTACATTATTCATCTCATATGCATACGTATATACTGTACTCTATATCATCGACTGCATCCTTATGTAATACATGTATCACTAGCCACTTTAACTATGCCACTTTGTTTACATACTCATCTCATATGTATATACTGTACTCGATACCATCTACTGTATCTTGCCTATGCTGCTCTGTACCATCACTCATTCATATATCTTTATGTACATATTCTTTATCCCCTTACACTGTGTATAAGACAGTAGTTTTGGAATTGTTAGTTAGATTACTTGTTGGTTATTACTGCATTGTCGGAACTAGAAGCACAAGCATTTCGCTACACTCGCATTAACATCTGCTAACCATGTGTATGTGACAAATAAAATTTGATTTGATTTGATTTTATATATCCTGTTCTGACCTAATAAGATGAATGTAGGATTGATTTCCTGCGGCCTAGAATTGAGGCCTTTCCCAGTCATAAAGGACGAAACTCGGCCCCTCTTGGTTATCATTGCCGAAGATAGGGTTAGGGGCTATACAATGCATTCGGAAATTATTCAGACCCCTTTACTTTTTCCACATTTTGTTACATTACAGCCTTATTCTACAATGGGATAAATCGTTTTTTTCCCTCATCAATCTCAGCTATCATAGCACAGGTAAATGCATCTTAAAAAATGCTACTCTCTTATTTTGAAATAAATTGTCTTCGTAGCATGTTTTTATTATGACCTTTCTAGACAAAATATGAATGGATTTCTTTGTGATTGTGTATATTAAATGTATATATTAGACTAGCAGCTATTGGTAGGCTACTCATCGAGTCCCAGCTATTCTACTCTTAGTATGCATATGGTGCAGGAAACATCACATGCGTATATTCCCCAGCCCTTTACAATATGAATATGATGGAAAATAACAGAATACAATAGAAATGATATTTTCCCAAAATCGGTATTTGCTGATTGTCATCAGTAGTCATGGAGCTGTGGTTATTCTAGGAAAACATTGTATTTTGAAAGAGAGACCATCTGTAAAATATTTTGTGTTTCGTGGCAAAACTAGGCTCATTAAAAACTGTGGAATATGCTTTTCCGGAGAGGGTATAGCAATCAAAATGTCTGGCTTGCATTTGGAAAAGTAAACAAGCACCAGCAAGCTTCTCAAAGACGCCCTCTGGTGGTCGAACTATCATTAAAGGCAACAGTGGCTGACAGTAAAGACTATGCCGCCATGCATTCCTCCATGCCATATAATTCCCCAGCTTCCCACAAGCTGTGTTATTAAAACCATGGTGTTACTGAAGTTTATATATCTAATATCCTGAATGTATGTCACAACTTTTAAAGGAAACCCCACTTTATGTAAATAAGGTATTTCTGTTTGTTTTTTTCAATACATTTTCTTTGTCATTATTGGGTATTGGGTGTAGATTGATGAAGATTTATTTTTTGGCCTTATCCATTTTGTATATTGCCTGGTTTCTACAGTTAATATAACTGTCATAATCTTGTTGTAGATTTGTCCTTCTGAATCTGGCCAGGTAGCGATCCCTTTTCCTTATGAGGACTAAGATCTGGGAAATGATCTCCCTGACCGCTGTTAGATTCGAATTTGACTCTGACAGCTGGTGCTTAAAGTTAGTGAGGGAGATGAATCTCCAGCTTCAGTGATTTTTGCAGTTCGTTCCAGTCATTGGCAGCAGAGAACTGTAAGGAAAGGTGGCCGAAGGAGGAATTGGCTTTGGGGGTGACCAGTGAAATATACCTGCTGGAGCGCGGGTGGGTGCTGCTATAGTGACCAGTGAGCTGAGATAAGGCGGGGCTTTACCTAGCAACGACTTATAGATGACCTTGAGCCAGTAGGTTTGGCGAAGGATATGAAGCGAGGGCCAGCCATTGAGCGCATACAGGTCGCAGTGGTGGGTAGTATTATGGGGCTTTGGTGACACAACGGATGGCACTGTGATAGACTGCATCCAATTTTCTGAGTAGTGTTGGGGGCTATTTTGTAAATGACATTGCCGAAGTCAAGGATCGGTAGGATAGTCAGTTTTACGAGGGTATGGTTAGCAGCATGAGAGAAGGATGCTTTGTTGCAAAATAGGAAGCCGATTCTAGATTTAATTTTGGATTGGAGATGCTTAATGTGAGTCTGGAAGGATAGTTTACAGTCTAACCAGACACCTATGCCTTGTTAATTTGTGGAATTTCTTTCCTTCTTAATGCTTTTAAGCCAATCAGTTGTGTTGTGACAAGGTAGGAGTGGTATACAGAAGATGGCCCTACTTGGTAAAAGACCAAGTCCATATTATGGCAAGAACAGCTCAAGTAAGCAAAGAGAAATGACAGTCCATCATCACTTTAAGACATGTAGGTCAGTCAATTCTGACATTTTCAGGAACTTCGAAAGGAGTGATCTATCAGCCAGAGTGTTACCAGCTACAATCTCTGTATACTGCTATTGTGCCCATGAGCTTCGCCCAGCCTGTGATGTGTATGTTGTGTGTCAAGTTAAGTCACTGACACTTTCAGTTCAAATGACCAATAAAGCAAGTATGGTAAAATTAAGGCCAGGCTGACTATGGTATCTGTGCGTGTAATGTATCTAGTCCCAAATGGTCTACATGGTTCTAAGAAGTTCTAGTGAAGTTGAGTCTTTCAAGTTTCCATTAAGGTTGTACTATTGGTTATCGATGACAATGTGGAAGAAGTAGATGCTATTTTACATGGGGTCAATGAAAATGTGACTGACTACCTCAATTCGGTCTTACAGTATGTAGCAACATTTGAAATGGTGTTTTACATTGGATAGAAGTAGAGACTCTGAGCTACAAAATGGTATACTTCAGTTGAGGAACCATGGAAAGTAATTTTGCTTTGAAAGTTAAACATGTAACCCCACTTGAGAAAATGGCCCCACCAATTTCTTTAAGGATTCACGTGAGGACTTGTGCTAAACAGAGTGAGTAGGGTAGTAAACAACAAAAGATTTCATGACTAAAAGTGGTAAAAGTAACAGCCTACAATAATCAAATCAAAGTTTGTCACATGCACAGGATATAGGTGTAAACTGTGCAGTGAAATGGTTACTTGCATATTTGCGTAGTAGCAATATCAAAAATAATGTCTCAATGTACAGTACCAGTCATAAGTTTGGACACCTATTCATTGAAGGGTTTTTCTTTATTTGTAATATTTTCTACATTGTAGAATAATAGTGAAGACATCAAACTATGAAATAACAGATATGGAATCATGTAGTAACCATAAAAGTGCCTTTGCCTTGATGACAACATTGCACACACTTGGCATTCTCTCAACCAGCTTCATGAGGTAGTCACCTGGAATGCATTTCAACCAGTGTGCTTTGTTACTATGAAATAACACATGTATCTAACAGCCAAAGATATTAGCACTGAAAATGACTAACTACACTAGCTTACAGTTAGCTAGCAAGCGGTTGTTAGCTAGCTAACGCTCAAGCTAACATTTGCAAGCTACCCAATTATGATACGACAAACTATTTAACCTCAACGACCATCACATGCATAATTCGTAGTGATTGTTCAGTCAGCCAAAACACCCTTGATCAGAATAACGTTAGCCATTTTCCACTCGTCAGTCACTCAGTCACACTAGAACTAGAGTACTTGCAAATATTCTGGTGAACCTCACGTGCTGGTGGCGGGTAAATTAACCCACTGGCTGGGTCAAATATCCATAACCCAGCACCAACAACCAAACCTTGTTGTATTTACAGAAAACAACCCAACGATTGACCCAATGCCTGCAACCCAGCAATTGGGTCATCCAAACAACTCTTACATCTCAAAGCCATGCATGCAAGAAGCCTTACCCTGTCATGTGTACACATACTGTATTTCTCTGTCCTCAGTTTGATTGAAGGCCTATATCTGTATTTTTGCCTTATACCTGATTGCTTCTAGAAAGTGAGAAGGAACAACACATGATCAGGATGAGCTAGCTACTAGTTTAAAGTGATGAAATATCTCATTCTTACAAAGAATGAATATATGGGCTACATTTATGAGAATACACGCATTGAGGTGCTTCAACACCTGCATTGCTTGCTGTTTTAGGTTGGTTAGGTTTCTGTACAGCACTTTGAGATATCAGCTGATGTACGAAGGAATTATATAAATAAATTTGATTTGACTTAGAAATCTTGAAGACGATACACTCATTTATCACTCAAAATAAGTGTTGCGTGAGTGCACCACAAACATATTTCCAGGGTGTTGATGCATCCTCCTCCCAAGCCTCTTCCAACACATCGGGAAGGGAAAGGTATCCATCTGTCAGAATTAAGGTTTGCTTTGATGTCAAATCATATCATATTGTTGCTAGCTAGCTACCTTAGCTGCTGTGTCCAATTCTGTACTACCATTAAAAGGGGGACACATCACAAGCCAACTTCACTGGCATTTCAGGGTCGTAATGCATCAGGACCTGTTCAGATGATATGAGCCGTTTTGCCTCCAGAAATGCATTTTCACACTGCTCTGTCCACCGCCATGTCCTATTCTATTCCAGGAGCTGATATAGAGGCTGGAGTACTGCTGAAAGGTTTGGAAGGAATCTTCTGTAGTAATTGATCAGTCCCATGAAAGATCTCACTTCTGATATTTTGTGGTCGTGGTGCCTGTACCACTGCCTCAATTTTGTCCTGTGTTTTGTGCAATCCATTGCAGTCCATTTCATGTCCACAGAAGACAAGCTTGTCTTTGAAGAACTCACACTTCTGTAAATTTACCTGTAGACCATACTCTTTCAGTCTTTTCAGGACCTCTTTCAGGTTAGCCAGGTGCTCTGTCGGTGCGTCCTGTTATGATCATGTCATCCAGGATACACTGGGTTCCTGGGATTCCTTGCAAAATCTGGTCAATAGTTCATTGCCAAATGGCTGGGGCTGATGCAATGCCAAAAACCAGGCGGTTATACCTGTATAGACCTTTGTGTTTATTGTCAGGTACTGTTTGGAGCTCTCTTCAACCGGTAGCTGCAGGTAAGCCTGTTTCTGATCGATTTTACTGAAGTGTTTCCCACCAGCTAGTGCAGCAAAGATGTCATCCAGATGTGGTAGGGGGTATTGGTCCACATGCAACATTGAATTCAGTTACCTTGAAGTCCCCACACATTCTAACAGACCCGTCTTTCTTCACAATAGGAACTATGGGTGTGGTCCATTCGCTTCTGTCCACTTTCGTCAGGAGCCCTGTATCCTGCAAGCGATCGATTTCCGCTTCCACCTTTGGTCTCAGGGAGTATGGAACAGATCTGGCTTTGCAGAATTTTGGGGTTGCGTCATCTCTTAGTAGAAGTTTTGCTGTGAAGCCTTTTACTGTTCCCATCTGAAAACTGTGTTGTATTTCTTCCGCAAGTGTTCCAGTGTTTGGTCTGTGCCTTTCTCTTTGGACTGGAACATGTGGAGCATTTAAGTCACACCAGTTCAGCTTTATTTTTGAAAGCCATTCCCTGCCAAATAATGGGGGGCCAGTTCCAGGCACCACATACAGCTGTAACTGCTGTGTTTGCCCCCCATAACGCACTCTGACCTGCAACGCCCCCATTGGGCTCAATCTCTCTCCTGAGTAGGTCTTCAGCAACACATTTGTGTTCTTCAGCTTGAAATCATAGACACTGCAGATCCTGTGTCCAGCTCCATTTTGAGGTTTGCCTTCGATATCTGGTGTCACCCATATTATGCTACTGCTGGGAGAAGTCACTGTTAACTCCATTGTACCAATTAATCGTTCATCTGAATCACTGCCACTGTTCTCTGCTAGTGCATTCACAGACCCTTTAATTTTCTCGGTTTTCCTTTTGTGACTGAATTTTGCTTTGCATGCTCTTTGAATGTGCCCCCTTCTACTGCATTTGTCACAAATTTCCTCTTTGAAACGGCAGTCCTCTGCTCTGTGACCATCTCTGTCACACCTGTTGCATTTTTCGGCCACACGGGGTCGCTGTCGGCTGCATGAACTTGTGCAGGGAAATTTGTGACAGGTCAGTACTTCTTTTACTTTGCAACGCAAATGCATCTTTAGTCGCGATTTCCATAGCCACAGCAATTTCAACCGCCTTTGCAAACGTGAGCTCTGATTCTGTGAGCAAACGTTTTTGAATGTCATGGGCAGTGTTCTATGTTATTCTGGTACTAACTCGTTTGAGTAAATGTGAAGCTCCAGTTCAATTACTTTAATTCAGAGTCTTTCTTATTATATAAATGAGTACTAAGTGTTAAATAACTACAATGGCGACCAGGATGATTACCTGCAGTGTGCATCACGAATACAGATTGAGCTCGTAGGAAGAGGAATATTTTGACTATGTAGCACAACAGCTAGCAAGCAGTGAAGACGAGGGGAGAGCTGACGAGAACGAGGCGGCAGATCAAAGACCCGTGGAGCCAGAGGTAAAGAGAACCGCTAGCATCGGGAAAATAGATGTGTTTGACGACACGCAAGAAAACTGGGAAACTTACATTGAACGACTGGAACAGTACTTCATTGCAAATGACATTGCTGATAACAAGAGAGTGCCAGCGTTGTTGAGTTTAATTGGTCCAAAAACATACAGTTTGCTAAGAGATTTGACTGCCCCTCTGAAGCCCTCAAATAAAACATTCACAGAGATTGTGGAGATATTGCAAAATCACCTATCCCCCAAACCACTCCTCATCGCAGAACGTTTTCGTTTCCACAAGAGAGATCAGAATGAGGGGGAGGGTGTTAGTACATATGTAGCAGAGTTGAAGAAACTGTCTGAACATTGCCAGTTTGGAGAGAACCTAAATGACACATTAAGGGATCGATTTGTTTGTGGACTGAAACAGAACAACACTGCACATGACCAAGGGTGCTCCATCCTTAAAGGGGACATCAGTAATTAACAGAACTTTTCTCCCACATTCACCGTAATCATGTTCCCCTCCACACTTGGCACGTCTTTCCCTCCTTTACATTGAAAAGCTCCATTACCCACTCTTTCGCATTTAAAACACCACAATCTCTGACATTGAAACTAAGGAATCCTATCTGTACTTTTCTTGTCCCATAACCTTCTCAAACCTCAGGAGCATTGATAGGCTTTCATTTCTTTGACCCACTTGGCCTCAATCACTCTTCCTCCCTTCAAATTTTCTATAATATCATCTATGGACATAGATATTGGGACCCCAGTAATGACTCCAATCTAGCATAAGCACCAATGACATGGGTTTTTATTTTATTTGTATTTTTTTGCCCCTTTTTCTCCCCAATATCGTGGTATCCAATTGGTAGTTAGTCTTGTCCCATCGCTGTAACTCCCATACGGACTCAGGAGATGCGAAGGTCGAGAGCCGTGCGTCCTCCGAAACACGACCCAGCCAAGCCGCACTGCTTCTTGTGACACAATGCTCGCTTAACCCGGAAGCCAGCCGCACCAATATGTCGGAGGAAACACCGTACACCTGGCTACCGTGTCAGCGTGCATGTGCCCGGGCCTGCCACAGGAGTCACTAGAGCGTGATGGGACAAAGACATCCCGGCCGACCAAACCCTCCCCTAAACTGGACGACGCTGGGCCAATTGTGCGCCACCCCATGGGTCTCCTGGTCGCGGCCAGTTGCGACAGATCCTGGACTTGAACCAGGATCTCTAGTGGCACAGCACCTTAGACCATTGCGCCACTCGGGAGGCCCACCAGGGACATGGCTTTTAAGCTTATTCCCATTAAGCTATTCAATTTTCAGAATCTTCTCTTGCTGAGCCTGGCTTTCACAAATATTAACAATCTACCATTTCCAATGAACTGAGCTAATTTGACTTTCTACTGTCGACCATGCTTGTCCTTGACCATCATCCTCCTGCTCCATACTATCAGAACTGACACCCATATTGTTCACATTCCAGCACAGCTGTTGCTTCACTGACTTTTTCTCAATTTCCTCCATTTTGTCCGCAGTACTCGCCGCCATTTCCCCTTAACAGCTCACGGAATCTCCGCCAGTTCTTTTGTGTCCCTGACCTGTATGAAGCTACCCACAATAAGGATTAGCTTCTGGTAAACTGTTTGCCACTAGTGGCAATAAATGTTGCTGCCACAGGTTTGCCACAGATTCAAATAGAATCTTGAGAGAATTGTCTGCCACAAAAAAAACTCCGGTGAACTGTTTGCCACTAGTGGAATTAACTATTATTGTTGCCAAAGGTTCGCTGCAGATTCACCACTAGTGGCGAACATTTGCAACATTTTTGGCACACGTTTTAGGTTTGCAGCAAATTTGCCACAAACTTGCGTGAAGTTTGCATCAAATTTATTTTTGTAAGGATTGGCTATAGATATAGATGCATGATTGTATTTATACAGTCAAATTAATTGGGATTTCATCATAATGTAGCTTTCCAATATTGTTTGAATAGCTCAATGTTAATATATTCTTATTTTCTGTATTAAATTGCCAGTGTACGTGGCAATATTGTATTAATGTGCAAGACATTTTCTACAATGGCTTTCTGTTCCATGGTGTTCTGTTGGACCAGTATTTGGTCCTGCTTTCCTGTGCTCAAAGTTATAGGTGCTATTCTACACAAGATGGCAGCAGCATACACAAGATGGCAGCAGCATACAGTACTGCTACCAGGTTCCCCTAATAGCTCTGCATAAGTCTATGGAAGGTTGCTGGGGTGCTGCATAAGGGGCCTGTGTTCAAACATTTTCTCACATTGAAAGCAAAGGATCACTTGCTGTGTTCCGACAATGCTTAGTTAAACATCTATTTTCATCTACATCCCTCAAACACAATGACTTCAAATAAATATGCAAATGTCCCATTTGCTGATATGCAAAACTCACCACCTTTCTTTTCACATCCCCTTTAGAGCAACTTCCTGTTGTTTTTATAGGGGCTTGACCAACGTTTTCGATCTTTTCATCTAGGAACCATTTGAACTTTTTTAAGGATTGTTCTGAACTTTCACTCTCGTGGATGGGATTTTATCTCCATCTCTGTTCGATAACTTTAGAAAGATCCTTCAAGGCTGGAACAAGTTATTTTACTGTCACATGTAGATTTCCAGTTGCTGGTGTCAGTCATTAAAATTCCAAAGCTGATGAAGCAGATTCTCCATTTCATTACATAGATTGGTCAGCACATTTACCAGCTTGTCCCTAGCTATGACTCATTGCACTGAATGACTGGTAAAATTCAGGGTGACAGCCTGTTCTCCTATTTGTCCCAGTGGCAGGAAACAAAGAGGCAAAGTTGTCCTAATTGGGAAAGGGAATAATGGCCCTACAGTATTTCGCCAACAGAGCAAACTGAGTACTCTTGCCACATAATTGTGGCTTGAAACTGCATGCACTGTGCTGATGTCATGTCACCATCTTTGTGGGAGTGATGGGTTCCATTTGACACCCCACTTTCATGCTGTGCAACGAACCTTTCGACAGTGTCAACCTCTATTACAAAATGGTACCCTTGATGACAGGGACAAGAGCAGGAGAGAAAGTGAATGTGGGGGTACTTGTTTTGGGTACACTGGTGTCGTGTCTTTGGCTGTGCCGGATTAAGTGATATGACATGCTGTTCTATAAAATAATTTCTCCGTAATTAATATCACCTGATTGAGCTAATCATGTAAATGTAATTAACGAGAGTCGGGGCACCACAAAATAATATTTATAGAGCTGTTATCTTCCAAATAAACTCTTAAAGACCTAGTAATATTTTACATCAATAGCAGTCAATATTTATCGACACCTTAATTCAGTCTCATCTGAAAGTTGTAAATTCTTGGTTATCTGCACGAACCCTGGCTAACAAGTTGAATCAGCAGTACAAAATTGGGTTTAATTATTTATTTACTAAATACCTAACTAATTACACATAAATCATAACTTAATGAATAATTATGTCATAAAGGAAAACGTCCCTAGCGGGCGGAACAGATATGACAGCTTGTTACACAAAAGAAAAGGGGCTGGGTTTGAGTGAAAGAGCGGGAAGAATGAGGAACAAAGGGCGAAGCTGTGCTATCGTAAATACAGTATCTTATACATTCTAAATTACCGCCCATTTGGAACAGGAAAATGCAATAAATATTTACTCTGAGCTGCGCTTCGGTAGGTTGGTGGTAGATGGAAGGCCGTGTTGCCAAACCGAGTCCTTTGAAGAATGACTCTGGTGGTCAATTGGTTACGTTGCAGTAACGTCGTCGTGTGGTAGACAGTAGACTGTCTGTTCCTTCCTAACCTGCGTTTGCAGCTGTTGTTGCTAACTCAACAGCTAGGAGGTATCACTTCTGTAGTGAATAAGAGTTCAAAGTTCATGCCATTCGCAACCAAAGCTCACGCTGATGTTGGCTTCGTTCTGTAGTTATTATCTGAACCATTCTGACATCGAACCGTCATCCTCGGAACCGGAGGTTATATTGTCGTCAAGGCTTTATATAGGAAGGGTGAGGAGGGCGTGTTTGAAAAGTTTTATAGCCCATGTCCCTTCACAGGGGCAGGCCACTGATTGAGCAGCCCTAACCTTATGAAAACCCAAATCTCACATTTAAGAAGCTAAAATCAAGTTTCATCCCATCACGAATAATTTCATATAAAAACATTTAAATTGGACAACAATTTAGAATCCGATACCTCTGTGTAGACATTCCACTGTAGATTTTGTCATCTTATCATTGATAAGAATGTCTTGGATGACAACCGAACATCGTATTCATTAAGTACCACCACATATGTTCAATTGGTTGGATTACCAGAATATAGTTAATTTCCCCCCACCTTCTGATGTTCCCAGAATCTCTATGTTAACCAAGGGTTTTGCAAATCTAACATCAGTAGGGTAGAGAGAGGAAAAAGGGTGGAAGAGGAATTTGACTGTCATAAACCTACCCACAGGCCAACGTCATGACACTGAGTCTTTTGCCGCCACCAACCTCCGGATCAGGTCTTGATCTTCCTGTTTGAACTCAGTGAACTGGCAGATCCCATCCCATTCAACTTTACAGTAGGTCCAGGACAGAGAGAGAGAGTGTCAGAAATGATGGCAGGCAAGGCTACCCAGTAAAAAGTTAAAATCGCCACTACTGTACAATATGCTTGCTAGGCACTGGTTTAAAAGAGTGAATAACCGTAGTTGTTTTGAGGGGAAAAGTCCTTGCACCAGCCTTCCTCAATATTTGTGCTCTGCCATGCCACCTATACATCTTCCTTGACTGTTCTACCCATGGCCTTGTGTGTATTTACTAGGCCTACTTTCATGATTTATTAATTGTGCATAGTGTCTCAAAGCACTTATACCATGTGTCTTTTCTCTGTACTCTGGATTGGCCGGTTTGGATGTCTGTCTCCTGTGCTAGGCTGGGATTGGAGGCAGGATGGAGGCAGGATGCTGGATTAGGCAGCGGGAGTAGGTGGGTGTCAGAGCAGGCAGGTGGGGAGGGGGATCAGGTTCCCGTCATGTGAAGTTGAGTCATCCTGGAGGCAGGGAGTATTCCCATGAGCCAGCAGCACTATGGAGGTCACATGACTGTCTGGATTAGGTGTCATGTTTGTAGCCGAGCTCATCCTCTCTCAAGGGAAGTCGAGGTGGCCATCGGCCAGTTCACACCCAGCCTCAGCCCTCACCAACAACAACTGCAAGACAAAAGTGTGTGTTTCAAACTCGCATTGGTCTCACATGCAAGATGTTCAGCAAAAACAATTGCGCTGGTGCAAAGTTTGAAGTTCTATTTTTTTTCAGAGGGAATCAAATTAAACACAAAGGTAAAATAAACGTTAGGATTGAGGTTAAATGAAAACAATATGGTTTAGCTTTAAGAAATGATTCCCTTCTGAAAATGATAGGTGGCAACTTTGCACAAGTGTAAATGCTTAGTAAATCTGGTCCTAAGACCTGTATGTTACATCCTACCACAGCATCATCCCAGTGTCAGAGGTGCTGGTATCAAAGCATTTCCTTAAAATAGCAACTGTACCCAGGGTGATTACAGTCAGCACTAGGAACTGTCCAGATAAGCACTCTCTCACCTGTACTTAGATGAGAGAAACAATGCGACACTGCCAGGACAGGTGAGAGGGAGGGACAGACATATATTATCAAATGATCCTGGAACAAATGAGTAATGTCATTATTATGAAAGTGCAGACCTTGTTCTTCCTTGTGAACATCAGATGGCTGCCCTAGCTTGTTCTGCTATCCCGGTGAGAGAGTCAGGCTCGTTCATTCCAAATAAAGCTTTTTAGAAGTTTTGTCTCGTCATGAAAAAGCTCTTTGTTTGGCTAGCACACAACTTGGTAAAAACGTAATGGGCTCTCTCTATAACTGTAGCCTCTGTGTGGTGGAAGTCCTTTCAGTGGTAGATGACGCCATGCAGATATTGGATTGCAAACGCCCATTGTGCTCTCCACCCTACTGTTTCCATTCTAGCATTGTGGCCCGTAGTGGGTGTAATGACCCAATACACAAAATATTTATCACAGAAAAAATATATAGCTGCAGTAATAAGTCAAATGTTATTTGGGGGAATTTGTTTACAGGACAAAATGACTAAACTAGACATTGCTTAGCTTATTATGTACGCAGGTGTAGTAGTAGTTCACCAACCAACTAACATGTAAACAGCAATAAGGAAGTCATTTCCTTTCTCTGACTACTAGGCCATACTGTTGTGGATGTGGTCTGTTTATTGTATTTTCTTATCCTGAACTGTTGCTATGTTCACAATGTGTTGCTGTGTTTATCATTGTTGGTCCATCAGTCAGTCAGTCATGGTCGGCTAACTAACTAAGGTGACCCTTGCGAATCCATTAGTCCTATTATCATGACAGAGGAGGACCCCGTGTCTTGCATGCAAGGGCTATCTATATCTTCACTGGTTACAGCACAACCAAAGCAGAAACCCATTCAATAACAACCAGTCTGGTAGGTGGAAAATGGGATTCCTGTTTCTGCTAAATGACTCATTACCTGTCAGTTCTGTCTTTCATTATATACTGTACTAGTTTAATACAAAGCAAACTATCAGCTGTACTGTTTTGTATAAATGTATTTTCCAAACCTGGATGTTTTTGATCATGTTGTTTGGCTTTTGACACAAGGTGTTCGCAATGGCTTGTATTCAAGAATTCTCTTTTGATATATTAAACAATACTGATCCCACCAAACCTCCACCCATTCTTTCTTTTAACATTATTGTTTATGTTCACTTTTAAAAAGTATTGATTAAGTCATATGGACCCAAGTTTTGCATTAATTTGCTCTTGGAGCTGTAGTCTTTGCACGTAGGTCTTTCCTGCACCTCGCGAAAGATGTTTTCTTGATTTTGGGACAGCTCCCTACTGTCAGGAACAAATGTTGGCGTCAATACAGCCAATGATCTCAACACATTTACCCTTTCTGTGGAAAAGTAGTGTACTTCAGTCCCATTTTTTTATTAGTAGTAAGACCAAACCTATTGATATTTTTGTCCTATAGTTAATGTTCCTCTGGTGGCTTTGACCTGTAAACCAGATCTACTCAATGTCCCATCCCTCCACTTGCAAAGCTCCAATCCAGTGTTATTGCTGTGCGTGTCTTTTTGAAGTGTCTTGTACCCATTTATGGAATTGGCCTGTTTTCCTTTTTAATACAAGCAATGACCATTGTTACATTTTACATTTTAGTAATTTAGCAGACACTCTTATCCAGAGCACCTTACAGTTAGTGCCTTCATCTTAAGGTGGCTAGGTGGGACAACCACATCACAGGCATACAGTAGTAAGTATACATTTCCTCAAAGTAGCTATCAGCAAAGTCAGAGCAAAGAGGGGGCGATTCAAGTGCAAGTGCTGTTTTATTTTTTAGGGGGAGGGGTTGAGGTGAGGGGGATTATTTCAGATATTCTTTGAAGAGGTAGGGTTTTAGGTGCTTTCGGAAGATGGGCAAGGACGCTGCTGTCCTAGCTTCAGGTTCCACCATTGGGGTGCCAGGACAGAGAAGAGCTTGGACTGGGCTGAGCAGGAGCTGGCCTCCCGTGGGGGTGGGAGGTCCAAGAGACCTGAGGTGGCAGAAATTATGTGCCTGGGTTGGGGTGTAGGGTTTGAGCATAGTGGTAGGGAGAGACAGTTCCTCTTGCTGCTCCGTAGGCAAGCACCATGGTCTTGTAGTGGATGCGAGCTTTGACTGGAAGCCAATGGAATGTGCGGAGGATCTGGGTAGCATGGGAGAACTTGGGAAGGTTGAAAGCCAGTCTGGTTATAGCATTCTGGATAAGTTGCAGGGGTTTGATGGCACAAGCGGGGAACCCAGCCAGCGTGTTACAGTAGTCCAGACGGGAGATGACAACTGCCTGGATTAGGACCTGTGTGAGGTAGGGTCGTACTCTACGGATGTTGTAGAGCATGAACCTGCAGGAGCGAGTCACTGCTTTGATGTTTGCAGAGAACGTGACCCTGGTGTTGTCCAGGGTCACGACAAGGTTCTTTGCACTCTGGGAAGGCGACACTGTAGAGTTGTCAACCAGGATGGAGAGGTCTTTGAGCAGGCAGGTCTTCTCTGGGAGGAAGAGCAGCTCCGTCTTGTTGATCTTGAGGTGGTGGAACGACATCCAAGCTGAGATACCAGTCGCCTCCTGGGTGTCAGGAGGGAAGGAGAAAAGTAGTTTTGTCATCCACATAGCAATGATGGGAGAGGATATGACAAAGCTGAGTGACTTGGTGTAGAGAGGGAAGAGGAGAGGACCTAGAACCAAGCCCTGGTGGAGACCAATAGTGAGTATTCTTTCCACGTCACATGGTAGGATGCAATCAAAGAGTGTGCAGAGCCTGAGACGCCCAGCCCTGAGAGCGTGGAGAGGAGGATCTGATGTTTCACGGTGTCGAAGGCGGCGGCTAGATCTAGGAGGATAAAAATAGGAGAGTCAGCTTCGACAGTGCGGAGAGCCTCTGTGACACAGAGAAGAGCATTCTCGGTTGAGTGACCCGTCTTGAAGCCTGCCTGGTTAGAGTCAAGAAGATCATTCTGAGAGGGATAACGAGAGAATTGATCAGAGACCGTGTACAATAGTGAAAATTCACTTTGTCTGAGAAATACAATGAATTAATGTAGATGGTCTATGACCCTAATATGATGTACTATCTATTATTGTTTGAAGGCTATAGGCCCATTATCATGTCTAGTTGGTATAGCCAAGGTTGAGAGCCCTGCGTCACCACCCGGAATACTATAAGATGCACGTGCCTAGGTTAAATGTCATGCAATTATTAAGAGGCTCTGGAACAAAGAGCTAATATCTTGCAATGTCCTTCTCAATGTCCTAGCATTAAATAATTTAGTTAACCTTAGCTCAGAGAAGCACAGTTGGAGACCGAGCATACATGCTATGTATATTGCTAATAACATTTACTGCTAGACACTTCACCTAATAATAAGTAGTAGTCCTCAGAAATGTGAGGACTACGGTTCGTATCCATTTAAAGATAATCTGATTTATTACAGTTATGCAATAAGAACACATTTAACAAATGGTACATATCAGAAATCTTTGAGAAAAAGAATACAAAATGTCCTAAGTCTTAGCAGCATAGTGGTGTATTTTCTATGACATACAAATGTACATCAGGAGATCGGTTTTCCTAAGACTCCATAATCAATGTTTAAACCCAGTTTTTATTATTATTCCAAGAGCGCCAAATCCCAGCATCTCCAGTCTAATTAGCATCACTTTGCATGGCCCAAAACATTAAAACAAAGACATGAAAACAACACACAAATTCTTGGATCTAGTCATCACAACTCTTGTCTAAATTATACAGGCACATCCCTGTGTCGCTCCTCTTTGGCGCAGGTCCTAATCCAGGCACTTGTCATCTCCCGTCTGGACTACTGCAACTCGCTGTTGGCTGGGCTCCCTGCCTGTGCCATTAAACCCCTACAACTCATCCAGAACGCCGCAGCCCGTCTGGTGTTCAACCTTCCCAAGTTCTCTCACGTCACCCCGCTCCTCCGCTCTCTCCACTGGCTTCCAGTTGAAGCTCGCATCCACTACAAGACCATGGTGCTTGCCTACGGAGCTGTGAGGGGAACGGCACCTCAGTACCTCCAGGCTCTGATCAGGCCCTACACCCAAACAAGGGCACTGCGTTCATCCACCTCTGGCCTGCTCGCCTCCCTACCACTGAGGAAGTACAGTTCCCGCTCAGCCCAGTCTAAACTGTTCGCTGCTCTGGCCCCCCAATGGTGGAACAAACTCCCTCACGACGCCAGGACAGCGGAGTCAATCACCACCTTCCGGAGACACCTGAAACCCCACCTCTTTAAGGAATACCTAGGATAGGATAAGTAATCCTTCTCACCCCCCCCTTTAAGATTTAGATGCACTATTGTAAAGTGACTATTCTACTGGATGTCATAAGGTGAATGCACCAATTTGTAAGTCGCTCTGGATAAGAGCGTCTGCTAAATGACTTAAATGTAATGTAAATGTAAAATGTTTTAACTAGTCGCCATCCGACAAACAGAATAACGGTTACTCTAACAATAAATCCATAGCACTTACCATACAATGAAACATGTCAAAATTCATAGCTCTTTATGAACTCTTGAAACAATCCAAACATGACAATCTAATTGTTTTAATTAATTTAGTTGGTTCAAGTTGCATCAGTCTTCACCCCTCCTGGCTTCTGTGACCCTAGAACCTCTGTGGTAATGTCTCTTCATTGAGACTGCCACATAAGGTGTTTGACCCCTGTGATAGCCCAAGGATGGTGTCATTCTACCAATACTCAGCGTCAGCAATTCACTAGGCGTATCTTCGCCACTGGCCATCATCGTTCACATTTGTTCACTCTCTTTATATTTCCACTACAACCGCATGCTCAAGTGTTTTGGAAAGAACCTAAAGAAGGGATACAGGTCTATAGTTTTTGACATCAGATGAGTCGAGTGTTGGTTTCTTGAGGAGGGGATTAACTCGGGCCATTTTGAAGTCAGAGGGGACGCAACCAGTGGTCCGGGATGAGTTGATGAAACAGGAGGGAGAAGGATTTAGCAGAAGGGAGAGATGATAGGATAGAAGACGATGGAGTGGTGGGAGAGATTGTGACAGCTCATGACCATCTGGGTAGGGGCTGAGTGGCTAGGGTTGGTGGAAAGGGAGACAAAGGGAAACAAAATAGGGATCAGGGGGGTTGCAGTGAGAATACTAGGTGAACAGCCTCTAGTATTGCTTGCCTTGTGAGCGTATTGCTTGCCTTGTGAGCGTATTGCTTGCCTTGTGAGTTGGAGGGGATTGGGAAAGGGTGAGGTCAAAAGAGTGGAAAGATAATCGAAGGCAGACGTCTATAGAGGTTGAATTCGCCATGAAACAAAGAGTGATGTGCCATTGTAAGGAAATTAGCTTTTCAAGGTGTCAAACTCATTGAGGAACTCTCTAAGGGCACCTATTGGGTGATCGAAGACAACAATGTTAAGCTTTAGTGGACAAGTGACAGCATTGAATTCAAATGAGGAAATGGACAGTTGAGAGAAGGAGAAAATAAAACCTCTTCACTTAGGAGAAATTAGTAGCCCTGTGCCACCACTGCGGCGACCAGATGCACTTGGATGATGAGAGAAAACGTAGTCTGATGAAGAGAGCAGCTGGATTAGCAGTGTTCTCTGGGGTGATCCATGTCTCCGTCAGGGCCAAACATTCAAGGGACTGAGGGGCAGCATAGGCTGAGATGAACTCAACATTCTTGACCACAGATTGGCAGTTCCAAACGCTGCCAGGGACCCATAATTCCACATGGATTGTGTGCGCAGGGTACAATACATTTACATTTACATTTAAGTCATTTAGCAGGTTGCAGCCAATGTGTGTGGAGTGTCTGTAAAGCCTATAGGGAGAAGAGCAAACGGGTATAGAACACACACATAGTTGCAAAGCTACAAAAGTGTCATTAATTTTCAGGCATTTTCAAGACTGAGAATTTACAGTCACCTCGGGCTCCATATTCACATAGTTATATCCATAATGTTCATTATTTGTTTTAAAAGTGGACATTGCCAGGCCACTGACAGTAACATGATGCCGTAGCCTACGCAAACAGATTTTAAGAGTCTATATGAAACATGTAATGTTCATGTGAGGGACAGTTGCTCCTCCTGATGTTAAACAGGTGTAACGAAATTCCTCTTCTTCAGAGGAGGAGTAGAGTAGCAAGGATCAGACCAATGTGCAGCGTGTCCATAATTATATATTTAATAAATCAACAGAACACTGAACAAAAGTACAAACAAACAACCGAAACAGTCCGTATGGTGAAACACTAACACAGGATACAACCACCCACAAAACACAATAGAAAACAGGCTACCTAAATATGGCTCCCAATCAGAGACAACGACTGACACCTGCATCTGATTCAGGACCATACTAGGCCAAACACATAGAAATATAACAGAACAAAACATCGAAAAACAACACAGAATGCCCACCGCAACTCACGCCCTGACCAACAAAAATAAAGACATAAAAAAGGAACTAAGGTCAGAACATGACAACAGGCTCACTTCCAAAAATATTTACAATGCCAATCTTGTATTAGTGGTGTGGCTAATTTGGCAAAGAGGTAGATTTATGTGTTCAGAAAATATTTTGATATCATGCCATCACAGATCTGGCATGTGAGGGCTGTGGCACCCATCTTAAAAATTAAAGGTTGAATAAAAAAATAAATAAACACATCCAGGAAAGAGCAGCTTAGCATTACCACGATGCAGGGAGTAAACAGCATACGACTGACAAGAACAACTCCTATGGAAATTTAGCCGTGTTTTCAACATTATAATTTCTTGCAGTTCTACACTTTTTGTCCAAGGGGTGAAGAGGAAATTGTACAGTTTTAAAGCATACGTCCTGCCAATGTCCTGCCATTCACAGATCACTGCACCTGCACATAGCCCATCTGTAAACAGCCCATCTGTAAACAGCCCATCTGTGAACAGCCCATCTATCTACCTACCTCATCCCCATACAGTATGTATTTATCTTGCTCCTTTGCACCCCAGTATCTCTACTTGCACATTCATCTTCTGCACATCTTCTGCCAGGTCGCAGTTGCAAATGAGAACTTGTTCTCAACTAGCCTACCTGGTTAAATAAAGGTCAAATGAAAAACCATGAGTTATGCAATATTCATATGATATCTGAGTGAGCGTGACAAACAAAATCAATTGGGGCCCACTGGAGGTCAGGGCCCCTGGGCACATGCCTTGCATACTCGGTTAGTAATTCTGCCACTACCAGGTTTAGATTGCTAGGTGAGTCTAGCCAGCTATCTATAAAATGTTCGTTGACATTGCCTAATTAAGTGACTATCAGTGACTGACGCAAGAGAATAACTGCTGCTTTTTCATTTTATTTTTGTTTGGGGTCCCCTAGCGGATGGTTGTTGCTTATGTCTAGAAACGGCACTGCTCAAGACATTGCTGCCAGTACGACTGTTCCTGTCAGTCGTGTGCTGTTTACTCCTGCATCAACGTTCATGCCAAGCTGCTCATTCAAGGATTTGTTTATTTATTTTAGTCAGTCAACCTGTATTATGCTGGCCCAAAACAATGTAGGGAATGTTCTGATCAGTGGTATAGTGGTTGGTAAACACACATAAAACACCCTAGTGACATCTTATCAGAACAATCTGACATTTAGAAAAATCCAGAATAATTATTGTGGGAGTTTGTATATGAATTAAAAGCTCCATCACCTATTTTGGAAGATATCTGCCATGGAGCCAGACCTGCGATTGGCACAATATCTAAATATTTTTATACAATATGTGCCAAATTTGGTGCTTTTATCTCAAAACTGAACAAGTATTATGCTTAGTCACCCCAAGATATGGTCTGATTCATATGTCCTCACTGCTTGAACATTTAATGAATCTAATCCCCAAGTAACTCAACAATGGCCATGTTCCTAAATCAACGCTATGCTACTATTCACTTCCACCAGAGCACATGCCACTCAGTTACTTTCAAACCAGCCCTACATCTAAACAGCTTGTCTGTCTTTATCATTGAACTTCAAATCAAATGTTCACCTTACAGTGAAATGCTTGCTTATGAGCCCTTAACCAACAATGCTTTAAGAAGTTATGAAAAATAAGTGTTAAGTAAAATATTGATATAGGTAAAAATAATAGAAAATAAAAGTAACAAATAATTAAACAGCAGCAGTAAAATAACAATAGCGAGGCAAATACAGGGGGTACCCGTACAGAGTCAATGTGTGGCTAGTCGAGGTAATTGAGGTAATATGTACATGTAGGTAGAGTTAAAGTGACTATGCATAGATAATAAACGGAGAGTAGCAGCATTGTAAAAGAGGGTTCTGGGTAGCCATTTGATTAGCTGTTCAGGAGTCTTATGGCTTGGGGGTAGAAGCTGGTAAGAAGCCTCTTGGACCTAGACTTGGCGCTCCGGTACCGCTTGCCGTGCGGTAGCAGAGAGAACAGTCCATGACTAGGGTGGCTGGAGTCTTTGACAATTCTCGGGCCTTCCTCTGACACCATCCGGTATAGTGGTCCTGGATGGCAGGAAGCTTGGCCCCAGTGATGTACTGCGCTGCACGCACTACCATCTGTAGTGCCATGAGGTCGGAGGCCGAGCGGTTGCCATGCCAGGCAGTGGTGCAACCTGTCAGGATGCTCTCGATGGTGCAGCTGTAGAACTTCATAACAATTTCATGAAAGACATTTGATGAAGGTAGGCTTTATCAAGCCTTTATTTCACCTCATGGATATGCCTCCTTTAATGTATAATACCTTCTGCATACATTGAAGGCTTTACCTTTTTAAAGTAGCCTAACAATACATAATATTACAGTAATAAGTTAGTTACTAATGGATAATTGAATTGCTAATCTATTAACAAGTACTCTTGCCTTAGATACTAGAATTACTTTTTCAAAGTAGCACATGCAACATATAGCTCTGTCCATCAGAACTTTCTTCTACAGTAGTACGCAATGATCTACGTCATCTGCCGAGCTATCCACAGCCAATAATAATCATATTTTACGAACAGGCTCTCTCCCACTCCTCGGAATCGTTCGCTCCGAAGATGCCGACAGTCAATAACATTGAAAGCTGATTGAATAATATTAACCGGTTTATGTTCAATAAGAACGTATCAATGGGAACCTATAACGAACGGTAGGTACACTCGCGTATCATATAATAGATAAGTAAAGACCGCATAATGAAATTGTAATAATGAATTGTGGATTTTCAATGTTTTTTAAAACTTTAATATCCGTATTTACAAAGGCTAACGATGGTGTAGTAAGCACTGGATTGTAGTTTCCCCACTGGAGATAAAAGGATACTAGAAGACTCTTCTGCATAATTGTGTCCTGTCTTCTGCGAGGTATCCCGACAACCATCGATACTTCGTTGATCAATCACCATGGAAGGCGAAGGAAAGGTAATGACAAAGAGAGACCCAGAAACTGGTCAAATTAGCCGAGTAGCCAAAGTATGCTGATGGGCAAAGATAGTCTTGTTAGCATGTACAGTTTGGTTTGTCTACATGATTTATGGATAGTCTACTAATGTTAACTTTTTTTGCAGAGTATATGGAATAGCCTGGGCAGCACTTGGGCGCATGCCATGAAACGACCCGACACAAAGGATGTTTGTAATGTAAACATTTGACAATAACTAATGTGGTTGGGTTAGGGTTCAACGGGATGGTTAAATTTGTTTGTGGGACCAAAGTCTCAAACTTGCATATCAGTCTAAACTGGATCCTTATACTTAAAGCAGAGTCTGATGGATTGTTTATTTTGTGAATTACATAAAACGAAATGCTTACAATTATTTACTTTATTTGAGGTTGACCAAGTGTCAAAACATCTACAGTTGAAGTCGGAAGTTTACAAACACTTAGGTCGGAGTCATTAAAACTCGTTTTTCAACCACTCCACAAATTTCTTGTTAACAAACTATAGTTTTGGCAAGTCGGTTAGGACATCTACTTTGTGCATGACACAAGTCATTTTTCCAACAATTGTTTACAGACAGATTATTTCACTTATAATTCACTGTATCACAATTCCAGTGGGTCAGAAGTTTACATACACTAAGTTGACTGTGCCTTTAAACAGCTTGGAAAATTATAGAAAATGATGTCATGGCTTTAGAAGCTTCTGATAAGCTAATTGACATCATTTGATGTACCTGTGGATGTAATTCAAGGCCTACCTTCAAACTCTGTCTCTTTGCTTGACATCATTGGAAAATCAAAAGGACTCAGCCAAGACAAGAAAACAAATTGTAGACCTCCACTAGTCTGGTTCATCCTTGGGAGCAATTTCCAAACGCCTGAAGGTACCACGTTCATCTGTACAAACAATAGTACGCAAGTATAAACACCATGGGACCACGCAGCCGTCATACCGCTCAGGAGGAGACACATTCTGTCTCCTAGAGATGAATGTACTTTGGTGTGAAAGTGCAAATCAATCCCAGAACAACAGCAAAGGACCTTGTGAAGATGCTGGAGGAAACCGGTACAAAAGTGTCTATATCCACAGTAAAATTAGTCTTATATCGACATAACCTGAAAGGCCGCTCAGCAAGGAAGACGCCACTGCTCCAAAACCGCCATAAAAAAGCCAGACTACGGTTTGCAACTGCACATGGGGACAAAGATCGCACTTTTTGGAGAAATGTCCTCTGGTCTGATGAAACAAAAATAGAACTGGTTGGCCATAATTACAATCGTTATGTTTGGAGGAAAAAGGGGGAGGCTTGCAAGCCGAAGAACACCTTCCCAACCGTGAAGCATGGGGGTGGCAGCATCATGTTGTGGGGGTGCTTTGCTGCAGGAGGGACTGATGCACTTCACAACATAGATGGCATCATGAGGACGGAAAATTATGTGGATATATGTGGATATATTGGAGCAGCATCTCAAGGCATCAGTCAGGAATTTAAAATCAGGAATTTAAAGCTTTAAAGCATACTTCCAAAGTTGTGGCAAAATGGCTTAAGGACAACACAGTTAGTATTGGAGTGGCCATCACAAAGCCCTGACCTCAATCCTATAGAACACTTGTGGGCAGAACTGAAAAAGCGTGTGCAGCAAGGAGGCTTACAAACCTGACTCCGTTACACCAGCTCTGACAGGAGGAATGGGCCAAAATTCACCCAACTTATTGTGGGAAGCTTGTGGAAGGCTACCTGAAACGTTTGACCCAAATGAATTATTCTGACATTTCACATTCTTAAAATAAAGTGGTGATCCTAACTGGCCTTAGACAGAGAATTTTTACTTGGATTAAATGTCAGGGATTGTGAAACTGAGTTTAAATGTATTTGGCTAAGGTGTATGTAAACCTCCGACTATATGTGTGCGTGTTGCCGTCCTATGTCAATGGTGCTTGCATCTCTTCTGACTGACAACATTTTAAACAAATCATGTTATTTTATTACTTATTGCTCACCCTGAGAAATTATAGGCATAATCCTAGTTAGATAAACACCTTATGTTATAATCACCAGTATTCCACTTCATCATCCTTATTCGGTGCATTCGGAAAGTATAATAAGTCAAAGACCCTTTGACTTTCTCCACATTTTGTTACGTTACAGCCTTATTCTAAAATGGATTAAAAATAAATAAAAAACGCAATCTACAAACAATACCCCATAATGAGAAAGAAATCAAGTTTTTTTTTTAGACATTTTGCAAATAATTTAACTTCAGACTCTTAACTCAGTACTTTGTTTCAGCACCTTTGGCAAAGATTACAGCCTCGAGTCTTCGGTATGACGCTACAAGCTTGGGACACCTGTTTTTGGGGAGTTTCTCCCGTTTCTTCTCTGCAGAGCCTCTCAAGCTCTGTCAGGTTGGATGGGGAGTGTCGCTGCACAGCTATTTTCAGGTCTCTCCAGAGATTTTCAAGTCTGGGCTCTGGCTGGACCACTCAGGGACATTCAGAGACTTGTCCCGAAGTTGTCCTAAGTTGCACCGGTCTGAGGTCCTGAGGCCTCTGGAGCAGGTTTTCTTCAAGGATCTCTCAGTACTTTTCTCCGTTCATCTTTCCTTCGATCCTGACTAGTCTCCCAGTCCCTGCCACTGAAAAACAATCCCACATCATGATGCTGCCACAATGCTTCACCTTAGGGATGGTGCGAGGTTTCCTTATTTTGACTGGGCAGCCAGCTCTAGGAAGAGTACTCTTCCATTTAAGAATGATGGAGGGCACAGTTCTTGGACCTTCAATGCTGCAGAAATGGTTTTGTACCCTTCCCCAGATCTGTGCCTCGACACAATCCTGTCTCGGAGCTCTACGGACATTTCCTTCGACCTCATGGCTTGTTTTTTTGCTCTGATATGCACTGTAAACAGGATGCACTTGTGCTCAATTTCGAGTCCCATAGCAAAGGGTCTGATGTTTACCTTTCCGGCAAAGCCCCCCCCCCCCACACATCAAATTTTATTTGTCACACACATGGTTAGCAGATGTTAATGTGAATGTAGCGAAATGCTTGTGCTTCTAGTTCCGACAATGCAGTAATAACCAACGAGTAATCTAACCTAACAATTCCACAACAACTACCTTATACACACACAAGTGTAAAGGGATAAAGAATATGTACATAAAGATATATGAATGAGTGATGGTACAGAACGGCATAGGCAAGATGCAGTAGATGGTATCGAGTACAGTATATGAGATGAGTAATGTAGGGTATGTAAACATTATATTAAGTGGCATTGGTTAAAGTGGCTAGTGATACATTTTTTACATCAATTTTCCATTATTAAAGTGGCTAGAGATTTGAGTCTGTATGTTGGCAGCAGCCACTCAATGTTAGTGGTGGCTGTTTAACAGTCTGATGGCTTTGAGATAGAAGCTGTTTTTCCGTCTCTCGGCCCCTGCTTTGATGCACCTGTACTGACCTCTCCTTCTGGATGATAGCGGGATGAACAGGCAGTGGCTAGGGTGGTTGTTGTCCTTGATGATCTTTATGGCCTTCCTGTGACATCGGGTGGTGTAAGTGTCCAGGAGGGCGGGTAGTTTGCCTCCGGTGATGCGTTGTGCAGACCTCACTACCCTCTGGAGAGCCTTACGGTTGTGGGCGGAGCAGTTGCCGTACCAGGTGGTGATAAAGCCTGACAGGATGCTCTCGATTGTGCATCTGTAAAAGTTTGTGCTTTTGGGGACACGCCAAATTTCTTCAGCCTCCTGAGGTTGAAGAGGCGCAGCTGCGCCTTCTTCACCACGCTGTCTGTGTGGGTGGACCAATTCAGTTTGTGATGTGTACGCCGAGGAACTTAACTTTCTACCCTCTCCACTACTGTCCCGTCGATGTGGATAGGGGACTGCTCCCTCTGCTGTTTCCTGAAGTCCACGATCATCTCCTTTGTTTTGTTGACGTTGAGTGTGAGGTTATTTTCCTGACACCACACTCCGAGGGCCCTCACCTCTTCCCTGTAGGCCGTCTCGTCGTTGTTGGTAATCAAGCCTGCCACTGTAGTGTCGTCCGCAAACTTGACGATTGAGTTGGAGGCGTGCGTGGCCACACAGTCGTGGGTGAACGGGGAGTACAGGAGAGGGCTCAGAACGCACCCTTGTGGGGCCCCAGTGTTGAAGATCAGCGGGTTGGAGATGTTGTTACCTACCCTCACCACCTGGGGGCAGCCCTTCAGGAAGTCCAGTACCCAGTTGCACAGGGCGGGGTCGAGACCCAGGGGGTGCTGGGCCATGTTGACTACAATGCTTCCCACAGTTGTGTCATGTTGGCTGGATGTCCTTTGGGTGGTGGACCATTCTTGATACACACAGGAAACTGTTGAGCGTGAAAAACCTGGATTCACTTGTCATGGAAAAAGCAGTTGTTCCTAATGCTTTGTACACTCAGTGTATATTGCTGTTGAACTGGATGGTTAAATTTGTCTGTGGGACCAAAGTCTCAACTGGCTCCTGATACCTAAAGCAGAGTCTGATGGTTTGTATATTTTGTGAATTACATGAGGTGAAATGCTTAGACAGAGATTCATGTCGATGTGAGTTTGAGGGAAACTTAGTGTGACTGCAACTATTTCACATCTTGGAGGGGGTGTCACTCACTAAGAAGAGCCTACGCACTTAGGTGTGATTCTTACGTAAGTTTAAGTGTTCGCGTGTGGCTTTGCACCGTGTGGCCTGTGTAAGCAAGCTGTCCTGTTAGCTTGCCTTGGTTCTGATGTTCCTCATTCCTTAAGGGGATTATACTGAATGGACCACCAGTCTCAGCCAGTGCTTACCATAGTGTCACAATGGTGGTGCACCTGCGAAGCTCAAGGATATGACAGTTGTCCAGATCAATTAATACTTTTAATAAAGCGGATACTCTTTGTGAACAGTTTAGTCTTCAGATGTATTGTTCCAACATTAGACATTGCTAGAACATTTGTCATCAACAGTTCCTAAGGGGATTACACTGAACGGACCACCTGTGTAAGCCAAGTGTTACCGTAGAGTCACTATCACTTGTAAGTATGTTAACACAGAGTCCAAGTCAGGTCTCAATTTCTTGTGCACATTTATTAAGTCTTAGTCCCAATTCACCTGTCATCTCATCCAAGTCCAAGACCTCTTAAATAAAAATCAGATTAGGCTAAATATACCCTCTCTCAAAGATAGTAAAAAAATATATATATATTACTTGTAGGCTAATGCTTTAATGCATGTGTTCTGAAGGCAGATGGAACACTTTAGCTATTCTTTGTTAAACTGAAGAGATCTTTGTTTTTCCTCTGTGCCCACAGGGGTTGACGCTCCAGCTGATGATGGCAGTGGGAACAGCTGTGATTGGCTCGCTGCAGTTTGGCTACAACACAGGGGTCATCAATGCTCCCCAAAAGGTGAGTGAGAAAAAGAGTTTCAAATGGCACCCTAATCCCTATATGGTGCACTATTTTTGGACAGAGCCATAGAGGCCCTGTATAGAGAATCAAGTTACATTTTTTTATGCATATTCTATGTTTGTGATCCTTAGAAGCCTGTCCAAATCCATTGAATGCGAAAACAGTATTGTTCCTATTCTTTCTTGATACCTCTGACTAGCTCAGCAGGTTAAGATGTTCCTCAGAGATGCATGGCGCTCATAGATCTCCTTCCCAAAGGTGCCGTAATGCATGTTCCGACAGATTGCATCTCATCTCTCCAGCAGGAGCCCTGCCAGGTCAATCGAAGGTGATACATCACATACATGTAGGATCTTTGACTGACGTGGTGAGACTCGCTGGTGAGATGCAGTCCTTCTACTGAATTTAACACTTGGCTAAGTGACAGTCTGGCAGATATACTGGAGAGACTCTGGTACTGTATGTACTTCACGCCAGCAGCTTCTTAAGAAAGTTCCTCGAGGTTTCGCTGATGCCTGCTCTGTAAATAAGAATTTTCCTGAAATCCCAGTTGGAGGAGTCACAGATTTCCATCTTATTCCAGGAAGCCTTCAACTGGGAAGTTTGGGAAAGGTTTACCATTGTGATCAATTCACTTGTGGTGTGTCCATTACACCTGGTAGAGATAACAAGGATTACTGTCAAATACACAGGATTTAAGGGGAGGCTAGAGGAGTGTAATTGAGTTGTCCGATGAAACGAATGTCTTTTGCATCCCTCTGATTTTTTAAGTTGACATTGTGCACCAATATAGCATTTTAAAAGCCGGTTATATTAAATGAAGTGCCCTTCTATAAATCTCATTCAGCATTTTGACATGTCCTTCTGTGTGACTTCTGGGAACATCTTAACCCACTTAACGAAAAATGTTACCATGTCATTGGATTTAAGTTCAAAGTTGGGTGAAAAAAAAAGATTAAATTAACTATTTTGGTTGAAACATGCTCCAATGTTTTGTCACGATCATTTGGACAAATCACAATATTGCAGATGTTTGCATTGTTCCAATTTCGGAAGGGGAGGGGACATTTGACACAAACTTGCAAAGAGGGGGGGGGTGGAGCGTCCACCCTACTTCTGCTCCTCGTTCTAGTATCTTTTATAACACATCTGCCCCTAGAATTTAAACAAGCACCTGACTCAATTATGCAAGATTTTAGTTCTGGGTAATACCTATAATTTCACTGTATTGTTGGTAATTTACTATAAAGTGAAATGTGACTGTGTATGTATGTATGATCATTATATTATTTAACGTCTCCATCAACCTTCAATGATGACTATAGTTTATGTATATTCTTCATGTGTTATGTTGTATTGTACCGTAGATCATCGAAGGCTTCCTGAATGACACGTGGAACAGCAGGTACTCTGAGCCCATCCCTACTACTTCCCTAACCACCCTGTGGTCCATATCCGTGGCCATCTTCTCTGTTGGGGGCATTTTCGGCTCCTTCTCCGTGGGCCTCTTTGTCAACCGCCTGGGCAGGTAAAACTGCAGTGTTAATGTATTTTAGGCTGGTATTCATATTAAAAGGTGATTTTAGCATGTAAATCTTGGTGGGCCAAACTCAACAACAAAAAATGTGATGCATGCCAACAAGACCCACGACACAACACAACACTAAACAATACATTAATTACTGTCAAGGGTGTGTACAGGAGGCGGAGTCAGGTGCAGGACAGCAGAGTGTAGTGAACAGGTGCACTTTAATTCCGTTCCAGAAAATATAGCACATAAACACAATAACGTGCCAAAAACACGGAACATGGCAAAAGTAAAGCGCCCGACAATAATCCACATCACAAACAAACAATTACACACAAAGACATGAGGACTAAATACATTCAGTAATTATGGAATGAACACCAGGTGTGTAATGCAACAAGACAAAACCAATGAGATATGAGAAATGGAGCGGCGATGGCTAGACTGCCAGTAACGGCGAACACCGGCCGAACGCCGGCCGAACAAGGGGAGAAGCCAACTTCAGTGGAAGTCGTGACAGGGCCCCCTCTCCCCCTTGACGCGCTGCTCCAGTGGCGTGCCGACACCGGCCTCGTGGACGACCCGGAGGGCGAGGCGCAGGGCGATCCTGCCGGCAACGGTGAAACTCCCACAGCAGTTCGGGGTCCAAGACATCCGCAACTGGAACCCAACACCTCTCCTCCGGACCGTACCCCTCCCATTCCACGAGGTACTGAAGGCCCCCTGCCTGACACAAATCCAGGATGGAATGAACGGAGTACGCCGGGGCCCCCTCGATATCCAGAGGGATCTCCCGCACCTCAGACTCCTGGAGCGGACCAGCCACCACCGGCCCGAGGAGAGACACATGGAACGAGGGGTTAATACAGTAATCAGAGGGAAGCTGTAATCTGTAACACACCTCGCTCACCCTCCTCAGGACTTTGAATGGCCCCACAAACCGCGGACCCAGCTTCCGGCAGGGCAGGCGGGGGGACAGGTTTCGGGTTGAGAGCCAGACCCGGTCTCACTGCGGTGACAGTCCGCACTGTTCTTTTGGCGAAGCACAGCTCGCTGGAGGTGAACATGGGCGGCCTCCCATGTCTCCTCCGTGTGCCTGACTCAGTCATCCACTGCAGGAGCCTCGGTCTGACCCTGATGCCATGCCGCCAGAACCGGCTGGTACCACAATACGCACTGAAAGGGGGAGAGGTTAGTGGAGGAGTGGCGACACGAGTTCTGTGCCATCTCGGCCCAGGGCATGAACGCCACCCACTCCCCGGGCCGGTCCTGGCAATAGGACCGCAGAAACCTGCCCACATCCTGGTTGACTCTCTCTGCCCGTTACACTCGGGGTGAAAACCTGATGATCGAGACCCCCAGACGATCCATGAACGCCTTCCAAACTCTCTATGTGAAATGGGGACCCCGATCAGACACTATATCCTCAGGCACCCCGTAGTGCTCGGAAAACGTGAGTAAACAGGGTTTCCGCAGTCTGTAGGTTCGTAGGAAGCCCGGGCAGAGGGAGGAGACGAAAGGACTTAGAGAAACGATCCACAACAACCAAGATAGTAGTGTTTCCCTGCAAAAGAGGCAGATCGGTTAAAAAATCCACAGATAGGTGTGACCAAGGTCGTTGTGGAACGGGTAAGGGGTGTAGCTTACCTCTGGGCAGGTGTCTCGGAGCCTTACACTGGGCACACACTGAGCAGGAGGAGACATAAACCCTCACGTCCTTAGCACTGTCCGACCGATCCCCGGATGACCAGAGGGAGACGCGTGGGCCCAAGAGATCATCTGGTCATGGACAGCAGACGGAATGTACACACGCCCTACGGGACACTGGAGGGAAGCGCGCTCTGTACACAACACCTGCTCAATGTCCGCATCCAGATCCCACACGACCGGTGCTACCAGGCAGGAGGCCGGGAGTATGGGAGTCTGATCCATGGGCCGCTCCTCTGTGTCATACAGTCTGGACAGTGCGTATGCCTTCTTATTCTGGGAACCTGGCCTGTAGGATAAGGTAAACAGAAAACGAGTAAAAAAACATGGCCCACTTTGCCTGACAATGATTCAGTATCCTCGCTTTCCGGATGTACTCCAGGTTGCGGTGGTCAGTCCAGATGAGAAAAGTGTGTTTAGCCCCGTCAAGCCATTGTCTCCATGCCTTCAACGCTTAAACGCAGCCAAAAGCTTCCGGTCCCCCACATCATAGTTGCGCTCCGCTGGGCTGAGCTTCTTTGAGAAGAAAGCACAGGGGCGGAGTTGTGATAGCGTACCCAAGCACTGTGAGAGCACGCTTCCTATCCCAGCCTCGGACACGTCCACCTCCACTATGAATGACAAAGAGGGATCCGGATGGGCCGGCACGGGAGCCGAAGTAAACAGAGCGCTTAGCTGCCCAAAAGCCCTGTCCGCCTCAGCCGACCACCGCAACCGTACAGGACCCCCCTTCAGCAGTGAGGTAATGGGAGTGTCCACCTGGCCAAAACCCCAGATAAATCTCCGGTAGTAATTGGCAAACCCTAAATATCGCTGCACCTACTTTATAATGATGGGAGTCTGCCAATTATGCATGGCTGCAATGCGGTCACTACATCTCCACCCCTAATGTGGAAATGCGGTATCCTAGGAAGGAGACGGACTGCTGAAAGAACAGGCATTTCTTGGCCTTGACATACAGGTCGTGCTCCAACAGTCGTCCAAATACCTTGCGTACCAAGGACACATGCTCGGCGTGTGTAGCGGAGTATATCAGAATGTCATCGATATACACCACAACACCCCGCCCGTGCAGGTCCCTTGTCTACAAAGTATTGGAAAACTGATGGAGCATTCATCAACCTGTATGGCATGACTAAGTACTCATAATGGCCTGAGGTGGTATTAAACGCTGTCTTCCACTCGTCCCCCTCCCGGATATGCACCTGGTTATACGCACTCCTGAGATCCAGTTTTGTGAGGAAGAGCGAAACAGTTCATTCAGCCTCATTTACTGCCTTTTAAAAAAACATAGCTGACATGTCTGCCGTGCTTAAACAAATGTGGTTTCTACTGACAATTGAGATGTACAAACTATGGCATAAGGTGATGACGAGTGGATAAGAGGCAAACCGTATTTTCGATTAAGACATTAACCTGTTGCAACGAGCCATCCCGGATCCGGGATCGTGAATACAGCCTCAAGCTCATTACCATAACGCAACGTTAACTATTCATGAAAATCGCAAATGAAATAAAATCAATATGCTTGCTCTCAAGCTTAGATTTTTGTTAACACTGTCATCTCAGATTTTCAAAATATGCTTCTTAACCTTTGCAAAACAAGCATTTGTGTAACACTATTGATATCTAGTGTAGCATTTAGCGTAGCATTTAGCGTTAGCATTCAGCAAGCAACATTTTCACAAAAAACAGAAAAACATTCAAATAAAATCATGTACCTTTGAAGAACTTCAGATGTTTTCAATGAGACTCTCAGTTAGATAGCAAATGTTCAGTTTTTACAAAAATATTATTTGTTTCGGACAAATCGCTCCGTTTTCTGCGTCACGTTTAGCTATGAAAGAAACCTGTATCCAGGATTGTGTAAATCTATCCGCAAGCTCATTAGCATAACGCAACGTTAACATTCATGAAAATCGCAAATGAAATTAAATAAATCTATTTGCTCTCAAGCTTAGCCTTTTGTTAACAACACTGTCATCTCAGATTTTCAAAAATATGCTTCTCAACCATTGCAAAACAAGCATTTGTGTAACACTATTGATAGCCTAGCATAGTATTATGCCTGACATGCCTGACATTCAGCAAGCAACATTTTCACAAAAACCAGAAAAACATTCAAATAAAATCATTTACCTTTGAAGAACTTTGAAGAACTTCAGATGTTTTCAATGAGGAGACTCTCAGTTAGATTGCAAATGTTCAGTTTTTACAAAAAGATTATTTGTGTTGACAAATCGCTCCGTTTTCTCCATCACGTTTGGGTAAGAAAAAAATGAAAATTAAGTCATTAAAACGTGAACTTTTTTCCAAATTAACTCCATAATATCGACCGAAACATGGCAAACCGATGTTTAGAATCAATCCTCAAGGTGTTTTTCACATATCTATCGACGATAAATCCATCGTGGCAGTTGACTTTTTCTTCTGAAGAAATGGAACGCACATGGACCTAGAGATTACGCAATAATTTCGACACAGGACACCGGGCGGACCCCTGGTAAATGTAGTCTCTTATGGTCAATCTTCCAATGATATGCCTACAAATACGTCACAATGCTGCAGACATCTTGGACGAACATTTCTCTAAAACAGGCTATAGGCTACATGTGCACCATCAAGTCAGAACAGTAGGCTGTTATGAGGGACGAAATGGATCAAATTATTAGGGTGAGGCACATGGGCTAACAGCTTACTACACAACATACACTTAGTATTACTTTCTTGGCTACAGTACATATGTCCCTGGCATATTACATCATTCATGCAGCAGCATACAATACATTTTTGGACTCACTTTGTTGTGCTGTGCTCACTTGAACAGGAAGGTGGCCCGGCAGTCCTTCTTGTGGGCTCCAGAAAGAGGTCCAAAATTCAGTTGGTTAACAGTCATTTTATTTTCCCAGTCGGAGCTGGTTCCCAGTTGTCTTGAACTGAAGTCTGAGATTTCCCGGTTCTGAGTTTCCAGTTGATTTGAATGCGAAAGAAACTGATGTTGGATTGACAGCATGGCAAATGTTTTCAAACTTTTCTGGCCCATGGCGTTACTCCTTTATTCGTGATATCCAATTGGTAGTTACAATCTTCTCTCATCGCTGCAACTCCCCTACCGACTTGGCGAAGGTCAAGAGCCAAGCCGCACTGCTTCTTGACACACTGCTCGCTTAACCCGGAAGCCAGCCACACAATGTGTCGGAGGAAACAATCGACCTGACAACTGAGGTCAGCTTGCAGAAGCTCGGCTCGCCACAAGGAGTCGCTAGAGCGCAATGAGACAAAGACATCCCGGCCTGCAAAACCCTCCCCTAACCCGGATGACACTGGACCAATGGTCACTGCCGGCTGTGACACAGCCTGGGATCGAACCCCGAGCTGCAGTGGCGCCTTAGCACTTATTCTTGAATTTGCAATTTCCAACTTGTGTAATGTTTATGTCCAATGGCCGATGAGCACCTATACGCTTTATCTATAATTTCTCTTCATATGACAAGGATTGAAAAAGTTTTGCCAGTAGATTGTCGACTTGATTCATGATGAATGCTAGCTAAGATTTTTAAAGTATGATGTTGACATGATCAGTCCAATCAAGGCTACTGTAGATATAATGTGATTTGATGTCATTTTAACTGTGGCCAATGACCTTGAGCCTTCTTGGATTGGCACTTCTAATGTAAGTCTATGGCAGCACCCAGGGGGCTTGTATTTTCTAGCTCTACCCATAGATTTTGCGGTGACGTAGTGTCCCCATGAGTGACAGAACATTGAGCCAATCACGGCGCAACTAGAGAACTGGCTGTCTCACCACCACAAAAAAGCACTGAGCTAGGCTGAATCACCTGCAAAAAAGAGACCATGTTTGTATGCGTCTTTATTAACTCAATTATTATATATTTTTTTACATTGTTTGCAAACTGATATGTGACACGTATTAATGGCAAAATAATATGCTAAACAGGCAAAAAAACAATATATATATATATATATATTAGCTAAACAGGTGGGGTTCCCACCTGCCATGAATGATGCGTCGCCGCTGGTGGTAATCATGGGTAATTTGGGTTTGTTGTGCTGTCCTATGCACCTCAACAACAGTATAGCGTTGTTGTGCCTTTAGGAAGTGAAGACGACCTCTGTGAATGATTTGCAGGAGAAACTCGATGCTTATTGCCAACGTGCTGGCGTTCATCTCCGCCGGGTTCGTGGGCTTCTCAAAGCTGGCGGCGTCGTGGGAGATGCTGATTATCGGGCGCTTCATTGTGGGGCTCTACTGCGGCCTGTCCACTGGCTTCGTACCCATGTACGTGGGGGGGAGATTGCTCCCACCTCGCTCCGCGGGGCGCTGGGCACTCTGCACCAGTTGGGCATCGTCCTTGGCATCCTCATGGCACAGGTAGGCACTGGCCGTCGGGTGACTTTAAAGCTAGTGATACAGCACAGTACTCAAGTACCCTCACAACCTTACCACAGTGTATTTCCATGGTAGTTTATCTTTCATTGACAGCATAATTACAGTGTAGTTAAATATTGTTTCTTACAGGTGTTTGGGATCGAGTCGATCATGGGGAACTCCACTCTGTGGCCCTTCCTGCTGGGCTTCACATTCATCCCAGCCATGCTGCAGTGTATCCTGTTACCCTTCTGCCCCGAGAGCCCCCGCTTCCTCCTAATCAACCGCAACGAGGAGCTCAAGGCCAGAGAAGGTAAGCCTCTGACCAGCTACTGCTACACCCTACACCCCTCAAACTCAACTCTGGACCTCAAAGCCAGTTCCACTGCATTTTTTCATTGTTCCCCTTTTATTCAGGGACTGATTTAGACCTGGGACACCAGGTGTGTGTAATTAATTATCAGGTAAAACAGAAAACCAGCAGGCTCCAGACCCCGTATGGTAACACAAGGTCACGAAAAGCAAGAGAGCTCTTGGGTGTGCTGGCTTTTGTTGCAGCCCTGCTCTAACACACCATTGAACTTGTCAAGGTCCTGACCAGAAGCTTATTAATAGAATCTAGTGTGTTAGATTAAGACTGTAACAAAGGGCTTCACCTCGAGTAGCTCTCCAGGAGGGAATGGAGCTGAGTTTATTTCCCTGCAGTGCTGGAGAAGCTGCGAGGCACTGAGGAGGTGGGCGCCGACATGCAGGAGATGAAGGAGGAGGCCAGGCAGATGATGAAGGAGAAGAAGGTGACCATCCTGGAGCTGTTCCGCTCGCCGCTCTATCACCAGCCCATCTTCATCGCCGTCATGCTCCAGCTCTCCCAGCAGTTGTCTGGCATCAACGCTGTGAGTGTGGGACACTCTGGGAGACGCACACTGACTTGCAAATACACACATGCTAACTCGGGCACAAACACACACACACACACACACTTCAAACTATATGGTCCAGTCAATTATTACATTTTTGTGCAGGTTTTCTACTACTCCACCAGGATCTTTGAGAAGGCGGGAGTCTCTCAGCCAGTCTATGCTACGATTGGTGCCGGAGTGGTCAATACAGCCTTCACTGTTGTGTCTGTAAGTCAGAAACACTGTACAACATCCATAAACAGGAGCCCAGTCCCAGTGATCATATGAGCATCTCAACAATGAGTATTACGATTTTTGGGTGGGAATGGAATTTATCAAATATGATTATTGTTTCCATTATGATATATTCTGAGATAAATGTATAGTCCATCTGACTGTAACAGAAATTAATCCACTTCCCAACCCCCACAAACACCACCGTTCTTCTCTTCTTCCTCTCTCTCTTTATTTAGCTATTCGTCGTGGAGCGTGCTGGGCGAAGATCCCTTCACCTCACTGGGTTGCTGGGGATGGCATTCTCAGCTGTCCTGATGACAATCGCTATGGCACTACTGGTATGTATAATGGCGCAATAAACATTTTTTTTATATCACTGGATTTGCGTATATCATATTTTATGTAGACGACTACCTCAGCCAGCCTCCTCCACTGATGTTCCCCTGTGTTTTTCCTCAGGACCAGCTGCCATGGATGTCCTACGTCAGCATCGTAGCCATCTTTAGCTTTGTGGCCTTCTTTGAGATCGGCCCAGGCCCCATCCCCTGGTTCATCGTGGCTGAGCTCTTCAGCCAAGGTCCTCGGCCCTCTGCCTTTGCCGTTGCTGGATTCTCCAACTGGTCGGCTAACTTCATAGTGGGCATGACCTTCCAATACGTTGAGGTAAGAAAAAAAACTCTCAGATTTTGGGGTTATTGCCTTGATGGCTCTATTACATATGTACCGGTATATCAATTATTACAAACCGTGTAGTTTGTGTCCTGGGTGCTGATTGGCTGAAACAGCATATCAGCCGTGTCTATATCCAACAATATACCACAGTTATGAGACAAAAATAGTTGTTTCCTATTCTATTTATGTTGGTAACCAGTTTTATAATAGCAATAATGCATCTTGGTTTGTGGTATGACATAGCGTCGTGCCTAAGAACAGCTCTTAGCCGTGGTATATTAGCCATACTGCTTAAATATACCACACCCCCTCTGGCCTTTTTACTTAAATATACGCAGAGTATACAAAAGATTAAGAACACCTGCTTTTCGATGACATAGACTGACCAGACGAATCCAGGTAAAAGCTATGATCCTTTATTGATGTTACTTGTTAAATCCCCTTCAATTAGTGTAGATGAAGGGGAGGAAACAGGTTAAATATGGATTTTTAAGCCTTGAGACAATTGTGACATTGATTGCGTATGTGTGCCATTCAGAGGGTGAATGGGCAAGGCAAAAAATGTAAGTGCCTTTGAACGGGGTATGGTAGTAGGTACCAATCACATCTGTCTGTCTCAAGAACTGCAACGCTTCTGGAGTTTTTTCAACAGTTTCCTGTGTGTGTCATGAATGGTCCACCACCTAAAAGACATTCAGTCAACTTGACACAACTGTGGAAATCATTGGAGTCAACATGAGCCAGCATCCCTGTGGAAGGCTTTCAACACTTTTTAGAGTCCCATGTCCCGTCGAATTGAGGCTGTTCTGAGGGCTAAAGGGGGTGGGGGTGCAACTCAATATTAGGAAGGGGTTCCTAATGTTTGGTTTACTCAATGTACATTGATAGTACAGTATATATTATATACCTGTAGTTTATAATAGCCCTGATGACTTCCATTTTCAATTTGAATTTGAAGTCCAATTTATGAATGGAAAAATGTGAAAATAATGTTACTTTCTGTCTTCTCTGTAGCAACTGTGTGGCCCCTACGTCTTCATCATCTTCACTGTGCTACTGCTGGGCTTCTTCATCTTCACTTATTTCAAGGTGCCCGAAACCAAGGGACGGTCGTTTGACGAGATCTCAGCCGGCTTCCGCCATGAGGCCGGACAGTCAGGGGAAAAGTACGCTCCTGATGAGATGAACAGCCTTGGGGGAGCCGACTCTCAACTCTAAGATCTCCGACAACACCCCCAACCTCCTTCAATACTACTGATAGACTGGGTGGGCAACATACGCCTGGGCATTTCTAGTTTAGGGACGAGTGCCACTCCTATAGGCCTTCAGAGTCCCACCTCTCCTGCTCTCTGTGGTAAACTGATGACTGCAGTATGCATGGGGTTCCAGGAGGGCGCAATGAGAGACTGCAAATTCACAATAGAGATGTGTAGAGATCGCAACGTTGTATGTTTCATTATGGTGTCTGTGGCAGCATGGGCAGCACCATTGAGGCCAACTCCATTTTAAAGTAGTACATTTTCTTCTTTTGATGTTTAAAAAAAGTGAAATGCTATTGTGATTTACCACCACCTGCAGTGCTGTAGTCTTGAAACAAATCTGGGGTGTCATTCATTTATTATGTCAACCAGATGGCTGTGATATAGCTTAAAAGCCTGTTACAAACTAGACAAAACAATTTGAAGACAATGCTCTGATCATTGAGAGAATCTCAATTGCATTGTCCTCGCGTCCTCTCGTCTCCTTTTCAAAATCCATTGGAAGAGGTCAGAGGCGAGGGACCTCTGACTTTTTCATCCAATGGGTTTTGAGAAGGAAGAGAGGAGAGAGAACGCAATTGAGATTCTCCCATTGGCCTTCCCCACCCAGCTGACTACTTTAAAATGGTGGAAGACCTCAATGGCACTTGGTTATTTCCAAGTAGCGATCTCTATACATCTCTATAGTATTCACGGGAAGTAGAGGCTCTCCTTGTAAACCCTTGGGTAATATTGGCAGATATCCATATCAGAGATGGAAGAGAAAGCGAGACATCTCACAGGCAAATTCTTTCATCTCCGATCGGGTGGCGCAAACGGGGGAGAGGGGAATAAGTAGACCAGAGCCAGCTGTTATAAAAGGGCATTTAAGACATCTTCATTATCTTGTTGGTTTAAATCCTCATCAGCCTGAAAGGGAAAATAGCTCTCTATCCTCTTTTGGTCTCTTCCTGCAGCTTAAAAGGGCTGACTTGGTTGCTATTAAGATAACAAAGTGAAACACTGAATTAAACAATGCTTTCCATTCCACTTATCCAATCCTTAATATCACCACAGACTATGCAGTTAGTGAGACACATTCTCAATTCCAACTGTTCATCCACAATTTACTTCAGCAAACTCTGACAATAAAAACAAAAACCCCCGACCAATCTTATTGACAAAAGGTTATAACAAGGCACCATATCCCTGACCAAGCCGAGATATTGTAAAATGTATGTCAATATTTGACTTATTTGTGTCTTGGCTCTTCTGTTACTGAGGAGCAATATGAACAATCTTTGCTAAAGCATTCTATTTACGCCATGAGAAATTAATGAATTATGAAGCCAACTCTATTCATGGTGGTTTGATTTATATATCCCTCAATTATTTTCTTTATTTGGTGAAGTGTTATATTGTATCTTAATATATGACTCTGGTAGGAGTGCTTGTATGTAATGGAATACCAACGGTAATGTCTTTTTAATCCCTTTATTTAATTAATTAACTTCATTTCAAGTTTTACAATAGTCGTGATCTTTGCACAAAACCTTCCTTCGACTAAGTGGGACTTAGTAGTTTTAGCACACCATTCCCTGAAAATAACCTTACATTTTCTAAACCACTTTTGGCATAATAATACTGCACATTTGGTTTGAAATGAAATGTCAAACTATACTAGCAACAGTGGTATAGTGGAGGGTAAACGCAAGTAAACACAGTTTACCCAGCTTTTTTTGCCCAACAGTTTACCATGGTCTTGTCAAATTGTTGAACTAGATCACATTTTATAATTATTTAATCTGTTTTTTTCTCTCAACACAATTGATTTACAGTATATAAAACAATAAAATAGAAACTTTTAAATTATATTGCATAATTAGATAATGTCAACTAACCAGGCCTATCAAGTGTATTATTGAACTATATTTATATTATTTCTGTATCTGCCCTTTGATCTGTTTAACAAATTGTAGCTGTTCGTTGATCCTCAATGTTACTTTTGAAATATGCATTTAAATGAATGAAATCTCGCGTCTTGTGACGGCCGGCCGCCCAACAACCTGCCCGCTTGACCCTATCCCCTCCTCTCTTCTCCAGACCATTTCCGGAGACCTTCTCCCTAACTCTCTCTCCTCTGCTCTCATCCTTCTAGACCTATCGGCTGCCTTCGATACTGTGAACCATCAGATCCTCCTCTCCACCCTCTCCGAGTTGGGCATCTCCGGCGCGGCCCACGCTTGGATTGCGTCCTACCTGACAGGTCGCTCCTACCAGGTGGCGTGGCGAGAATCTGTCTCCTCACCACGCGCTCTCACCACTGCTGTCCCCCAGGGCTCTGTTCTAGGCCCTCTCCTATTCTCGCTATACACCAAGTCACTTGGTTCTGTCATAACCTCACATGGTCTCTCCTATCATTGCTATGCAGACGACACACAATTAATCTTCTCCTTTCCCCCTTCTGATGACCAGGTGGCGAATCGCATCTCTGCATGTCTGGCAGACATATCAGTGTGGATGACGGATCACCACCTCAAGCTGAACCTCGGCAAGACGGAGCTGCTCTTCCTCCCGGGGAAGGACTGCCCGTTCCATGATCTCGCCATCACGGTTGACAACTCCATTGTGTCCTCCTCCCAGAGCGCTAAGAACCTTGGCGTGATCCTGGACAACACCCTGTCGTTCTCAACTAACATCAAGGCGGTGGCCCGTTCCTGTAGGTTCATGCTCTACGACATCCGCAGAGTACGACCCTGCCTCACACAGGAAGCGGCGCAGGTCCTAATCCAGGCACTTGTCATCTCCCGTCTGGATTACTGCAAAGAGCTGTTGGCTGGGCTCCCTGCCTGTGCCATTAAACCCCTACAACTCATCCAGAACGCTGCAGCCCGTCTGGTGTTCAATCTTCCCAAGTTCTCTCACGTCACCCCGCTCCTCCGCTCTCTCCACTGGCTTCCAGTTGAAGCTCGCATCTGCTACAAGACCATGGTGCTTGCCTACGGAGCTGTGAGGGGAACGGCACCTCAGTACCTCCAGGCTCTGATCAGGCCCTACACCCAAACAAGGGCACTGCGTTCATCCACCTCTGGCCTGCTCGCCTCCCTACCACTGAGGAAGTACAGTTCCCGCTCAGCCCAGTCAAAACTGTTCGCTGCTCTGGCCCCCAATGGTGGAACAAACTCCCTCACGACGCCAGGACAGCGGAGTCAATCACCACCTTCCGGAGACACCTGAAACCCCACCTCTTTAAGGAATACCTAGGATAGGATAAGTAATCCTTCTCACCCCCCCCCCCCTTTTAAGATTTAGATGCACTATTGTAAAGTGACTGTTCCACTGGATGTCATAAGGTGAATGCACCAATTTGTAAGTCGCTCTGGATAAGAGCGTCTGCTAAATGACTTAAATGTAAATGTAAATGTGTTCACCACCCCAATATAAACGCAGCAAAAAAAGAAACGTCCTCTCACTGTCAATTGCATTTATATTCAGCAAACTTAACATGTGTAAATATTTGTATGAACATAAGATTCAACAACTGAGACAAACTGAACAAGTTCCACAGACATGTGACTAACAAAAATGGAATGTGTCCCTGAACAAAGGGGGTGTCAAAAGTACCAGTCAGTATCTGGTGTGGCCACCAGCTGCATTAAGTACTGCAGTGTATCTCCTCCTCATGGACTGCAGCAGATTTGCCATTTTTTTCTGTGAGATGTTACCCCACTCTTCCACCAAGACATTTCTGTGGGGAATGGCCCTAGCCCTCACCCTCGGATCCAACAGGTCCCAGATGTGCTCAATGGGATTGAGATCGGTGCTCTTCGCTGGCCATGGCAGAACACTGATATTCCGGTCTTGCAGAAAATCACGCACAGAACCAGCAGTATGGCTGGTGACATTGTCATGCTGGAGGGCCATGTCAGGATGAGCCTGCAGGAAGAGTACCACATGAGGGAGGAGGTCTTCCCTGTAATGCACAGCGTTGAGATTGCCTGCAATGATAACAAGCTCAGTCCGATGATGCTGGGACACACCGCCCCAGACCATGACGGACCGTCCACCTCCAAATCAATCCCTCTCCATAGTACAGGCCTCTGTGTAGCGCTCATTCCTTTGACAATAAATGCAAATCCGACCGTCGCCCCTGGTGAGACAAAACCGCGACACGTCAGTGAAGATAACTTTTTGCCAGTCCTGTCGGGTCCAGCGACGGTTGGTTTGTGCCCATAGGCGACGTTGTTGCCGGTGATGTCTGGTGAGGACCTGCCTTACAACAGGCCTACAAACCCTCAGTCCAGCCTCTCTCAGCCTATTGCGGACAGTCTGAGCACTGATGAAGGGATTGTGCGTTCCTGGTGTAACTCGGACAGTTGTTGCCATCCTGTATTTGTCCCGTAGGTCTGATGTTCGGATGTACAGATCCTGTGCAGGCTTTGTTACACGACGTCTGCCACTGCGAGGACGACTAGCTGTCCATCTTGTCTCCCTGTAGCGCTGTCTTAGGCATCTCACAGTATGGACATTTATTGCCCTGGCCTCATCTGCAGTCCTCATGCCTCCTTGCAGCATGCCTAACCACATTCACGCAGATGAGCAGGGACCCTGGGCATCTTTCTTTTGGTGTTTTTCAGAGTCAGTAGAAAGGCCTCTTTAGTGTCCTAAGCTTTCATAACTGACCTTAATTGCCTACCGTCTGTAAGCTGTTAGTGTCTTAATGACCGTTCCACAGGTGCATGTTCATTAATTGTTTATGGTTCATTGAACAAGCATGGGAACAGTGTTTAAACCCTTTACAAGATTTTACGAATTATCTTTGAAAGACAGGGTACTGAAAAAAAAAATGTTTTTGCTGAGTTTATAATAATACAATGGGGTGTTCACAGGGTAACCTTAACAAATGAAATATTGAGCAATAAAACCTTTTATTACGGTATTTTCTCATCTATACACCATAGACTAAGTATCAACATTCGTAAGAAGGACAATGATATCAGCAAATGTGAATATATACTTTTACTAGTAAATGTTACATACACTCCACTTGAACCTATGTATTTTAGAGGGTGACTTCTTTGTGATGACAAATGGAGATTTGTAGTGTGTCCTCTGATTTTCAGAAGTATAGCTACTGTAGTCTTTCAATCATCTGAGGCAAAACATTTAGGAATTTACTGATTTTATCTTAGTCTTTGATCAATACAATGTATCATAATTTCCCTACTTGTTTCAAGCTGTGTGTGTCCATGCATGCATGTAATTGTGTCCCTCTTTCTCTTGTGTGTTTCTGTACACACGCCACCAGTTACTAGGCAATTGACTTTTCTTTAGTATTGAACACTTCCTGTAAATAACATAACATTTAAATAATTGTAGTTGTATAACCAGAACAAAAGAAAATCCCATGTAAGCTCTAACTTGTCAATTATAGAGTGGGGACATATATCATTTATAAAACAAATCATTTATTAGTGAGCTGTACAAATTTACTGTATAATAAAGATACAATCTATGTGTTGTGTCTAGTGGTTGGGGGTTTAGATTTTTAGCTTTCTGTTTTTTACATAAAAATGTGCCAAGACTGCTATATTCAGTTTTTCCCCTTTTTATGAGGTATTGTATAGCTGGATATTTGGCTCAATAAAAACAAGCTGCACCCAGGGAACCATGTTCATGGTTGTGTCTTTTCTGTTCAACACATTTAAACAGAGTTGAAAGTTATCCAAATAATATCATATAAAACTGTATTTTTGCTGTACAATTTTGACATATTTTTATCAAATTGTATTGGTTACACACATGGTTAGCAGATGTTAATGCGAGTGTAGAGAAATGCTTGTGCTTCTAGTTTCGACCATGCGGTAATATCTAACAAGTAATCTAACAATTTCACAACAACTACCTTTTACACACAAGTGTAAAGGAATTAATAAGAATATATACTGTGCCATACAGCAGGTCAGCCACCAGGGGGAGACTCGTCGAGGCCTGGTGACAGACGGAGTATACATCACGAGGCGATGGCTCCATCTGCTGGACGTGCCAGGTCTCGACGGGCTCTGCGGGCAGGACTATTTGGGGCTGATTGGGAGTTGGTGAGTAAATCAAGGGTTGATTGCTCACCAGCTGTACAAGTCCCATAAAGCTGCCAGAAGGGCAGCACACAGGAGGAGACTGGGGGAAGAAGGACTCCCGTATAGTTGGGGATGGTTACAGAGGTAACAGGAGTGAGTTCACAGGAAACAGCAAGACCCAGAAGACGGTATCCCGGAGAGGGTCTCATGAACTATTATTTTTAATAAACACCTTTGAAACTGAGCTAATCTTACTCTGTCCGTGTCTGATCTGTGTAAACGTTTTGACCCAACCCCCTGGTCTGCCACAGTACATATAAATATATGGATGAGCGATGGCCGAACAGCATAGGCAAGATACAGTATATACATATGAGGAGTAATATAGGGTATGTAAACATTATATAAAGTGGCATTGTTTAAAGTGACTAGTGATATGTTTATTACATCAAATTTGTAATAATTAAAGTGGCTAGAGATTTGAGTCAGTATGTTGGCAGCAGCCACTCAATGTTAGTGATGGCTCTTTACAGTTTTTTCCAACTGCTTACACACAATCTTTTCATGTCACACGATTTTTGAAACCTCTCACTCAAAGTGCAAAACTACACATCAAATATCCAAAACCATAAGCTATTTCTCAGCCTTTGACTTAGTTGTCAATTGCATAAAACACTTTTTTCAAAACACTACACACAATTCTTTACCTAAAACACATATCTAACAGGAAGTGACTTGCTTTCCTTTTTCCAAACCCAACCAATCAAAATGCTACAATTATTCACCAGGTCACACACTCCTCACATGTGCAAACACTAACAGCTTAACTGATCACTTACCATTCACTGCTTTACTGTAGTATAGGCCAAAGGTCAGATTACCTGTTTTGAATAATGGACAGAGAGCAAGAGGAGTAGGAGGAAGAGGAAGAAGATGACGAAGGCAAAGAAGAGAAGGAAGGAAAGCCATCTATGATGAGATTAGGGCAACACTTGTTGATCATGTGATCAACCACAGTTTGACCATGAGAGAGGCTGGACTGAGAGTCCAGCCCAACTTGAGTCGATTTACAGTGGCGTCCATAATTCGAACCTTCAGAAATGAGAACAGGTATGCAACTATATAATGACTATTTTAGCATTACAGTAATGTACTGTAAAATATGTATGACTGCATAGTATTGCATAAACATTTGTAACTCTAAGCCATCCATTTACTGCACTGCATTGAATGAATGAGGTTGGTTATCATGCTGTACTACATTTTTTTGTACATTGTTTACAGTTCCTATGCTGAACACATACTGTGTTTGAATTCTGTACAGAGTGGAAAGGCAAAGACATCATCGAGGACGAGGACGCTTGTTTATAGATGTACAAGAAACTGTAATTATAAATATGGTTTTGGCCAACAATGCAATTAGTATTCGAGAGATAAGAGAGCATATCTTGAATAATGACACCATATTTAACAACATCAATGCTGTAAGCCTGTCGACCATACAACGCATCCTCCAACGGCACCGAGTGACGATGAAACAACTTTACAAGGTGCCATTTGACAGAAACTCTGACAGAGTCAAGAATATGCAACATAAATTTGTAGAGGTACGTATGCAACAGTACTTCAGACATACCATATTTACTCATCTGTATATCCTTTTGTCTGTTACAGAGAGTATTGGAGCTGGATGCCCATGTAAATGTAAATTAATTTATGTGGATGAGGTTGGCTTCAACCTCATCAAAACCAGGCGCCGCTGAAATAATGTAATAGGACAGAGGACAATTAGCAATGTCCCTGGACAGCGTGGGGATAATATAACTATGTGTGCTGCCATCACTCAAAACGGGGTCCTCCATTATAATGTCACACTGGGTCCGTACAACACCGGCCATATGCTCACTTTTCTGGATGCAATTTACACAATGCTTGTCCCTGATCCAGATCAGGAGCCTGCTAGATTTGTCGTTTTATGGGACAATGTTAGTTTTCACCGGGCTGTTCTGGTCCAAAACTGGTTTGCCACCCATCCACAATTTGTAGTTTTGTACCTACCCCCATATTCACCTTTTCTAAATCCCATAGAGGAATTCTTCTCAGCCTGGTGCTGGAAAGTGTATGATCGTCAACCCTATGCCCGGATGCCGCTTCTCCAGGCAATGGAGGACGCATGTGGGGACATAGAGGTTGCCTCTGTCCAAGGTTGGATACGCCATGCTAGGAGATACTTCCCTCCATGTTTGGCAAGAGAAAACGTATCTTGTTATGTGGAAGAAGTATTGTGGCCAGACCCAGGCCGGAGAAGAGATGAAGCATAACTTAGCACTGGTAACTGCCCCCCCCCCATACCAATTCCTAGACTACCCCCCCGGGACCCCACACAAACAATTGTGTTCTTTACTGTATTATAAAGAATATACTTTTGGTTTACATATGTTTATGGTTTTGTTGTATGCTACAGTATACAGCAGTAATGTTTGGCCTAATAAATATATTTTGTTTCTACATTGCATTGGTGTTTACAGTGTACTTGTTACCCCTCTCAGTAGATGACTTTCACTGTAGAACATTGTATTGAAATGTAGATATAGGCCTATGAAATACCAAAGAGCATTAGATTTAGAACAACAGTGTTTACATGATATATCCAAAAATGTACTATTATGAAAGCAGTTTGACCGGTTTGCCATTTAATGCAAATGCTTCATTATGAACATGTGTTTATGGTATTTTGAATGCAGTGGTACATTTTGAAGGAGATGTGAGGCATTTTACATTTTGTGTGTGCAGTTTTGGGAATTGTGTGTAGAGTTTTGAAGAAAACGAGACAGTTTTGAAAACATGTGTAAGCAGTTGGAAAAAACTGTAACAGTCTGATGGCCTTGAGATAGATGCTGCTTTTCAGTCTCTCGGTCCCAGCTTTGATGCACCTGTACTGACCCTGCCTTCTGGTGTAGGTGTTCTGGAAGGCAGGTAGTTTGCCCCAGGTGATGCGTTGTGCAGACCTCACTACCCTCTGGAGAGCCTTACGGTTATGGGTGGTGCAGTTGTCATACCAGGCGGTGATACAGCCCGACAGGATGCTCTCGATTGTGCATCTGTAAAGGTTTGTGAGTGTTTTTTGTGACAAGCCGAATTCCTTCAGCCTCCTGAGGTTGAAGAGGCGCTGTTGCGCCTTCTTCCCCACGCTGTCTGTGTGGGTGGACCATTTCAGTTTGTCCATGATGTGTATGCCGAGGAACGTAAAGTCCACGATCATCTCCTTTGTTTTGTGGACGTTGAGTGTGAGGTTATTTTCCTGACACCACACTCCGAGGGCCGTCACCTCCTCCCTGTAGGCCGTCTCGTCTTTGTTGGTAATCAAGCCTACTACTGTAGTGTCGTTTGCAAACTTGATGATTGAGTTGGAGGCGTGTATGGCCACTCAGTCATGGGTACCACCTGGGGGCGTCCCGTCAGAAAGTCCAGGACCCACTTGCACAGTGCGGGGTCGAGACCCAGGGTCTCGAGCTTAATGACGAGTTTGGAGGGTACTATGGTGTTAAATGCTGAGCTGTAGTCAATGAACAGCATTCTTACATAGGTATTCCTCTTGTCCAGATGGGTTAGGGCAGTGGGATTGTGATTGCGTCATCTGTGGACCTATTGGAGTGGGTCTAGGGTGTCAGGTAGGGTGGAGGTGATATGATCTTTGACTAGTCTCTCAAAGCACTTCATGATGACGGAAGTGAGTGCTACGATAGTCGTTTAGCTCAGTTACCTTAGCTTTCTTGGGAACAGGAACAATGGTGGCCCTCTTGAAGCATGTGGGAACAGCAGACTGGGATAGGGATTGATTGAATATGTCCGTAAACACACCAGCCAGCTGGTCCCGCTTAATTAATTAGGGTCGATTTCAAGTTTTCATAACAATCGGAAATCTGTATTTTTGGGTGACAATTTGCCAATTTTTTAAAATGTTTTATACCTTTATTTAACTAGGCAAGTCAGTTAAGAACACAATCTTATTTTCAATGATGGCCTAGGAACGGTGGGTTAACTGCCTTGTACAGGGGCAGAATGACAGATTTTCACCTTGTCAGCTCGGGGGATTCAATCTTGCAACCTTACAGTTAACTAGTCCAATGCAATAACGACCTGCCTCTCTCTCGTTGCACTCCACAAGGAGACTGACTGCCTGTTATGCAAATGCAGTAAGCCAAGGTAAGTTGCTAGCTAGCATTAAACTTATCTTATAAAAAAAATATCAATCATAATCACTAGTTAACTACACATGGTTAATGGTATTACTAGATATTATCTAGCGTGTCCTGCGTTGCATATAATCTGACTGACCATACAAGTATCTAAGTATCTGACTGAGCGGTGGTAGGCAGAAGCAGGCACGTAAACATTCATTCAAACAGCACTTTCGTGCATTTTGCCAGCAGCTCTTCGTTGTGCGTCAAGCATTGCGCTGTTTATGACTTCAAGCCTATCAACTCCCGAGATGAGGCTGGTGTAACCGAAGTGAAATGGCTGGCTAGTTAGCGTGCGCTAATAGGTTTCACACGTCACTCGCTCTGAGCCTGTGGTTGTTCCCCTTGCTCTGCATGGGTAACGCTGCTTCGATGGTGGCTGTTGTTGTGTTGCTGGTTCGAGCCCAGGGAGGAGCGAGGAGAGGGACGGAAGCTATACTGTTACACTGGCAATACTAAAGTGCCTATAAAAACATCCAATAGTCAAAGGTTAATGAAATACAAATGGTATAGAGGGACATAGTCCTATAATTCCTATAATAACTACAACCTAAAACTTCTTACCTGGGAATATTGAAGACTCAAGTTAAAAGGAACCACCAGCTTTCATATGTTCTCATGTTCTGAGCAAGGAACTGAAATGTTACCTTTCTTACATAGCACATATTGCACTTTTACTTTCTTCTCCAACACTTTTTGTTTTTACATTATTTAAACCAAATTGAACATGTTTCATTATTTACTTGAGGCTGAATTGATTTTATTGATGTATTATATTAAGTTAAAATAAGTGTTCATTCAGTATTGTTGTAATTGTCATTATTACAAATAATTACAAAATAAATCAAAATCGGCCGAATAATCGGTATCAGCTTTTTTGGTCCTCCGATAATCGGTATCTGCGTTGAAAAATCATAATCGGTTGACCTCTACTCTATACTGATGCTTAGCCTTGCGGAGGGAATAGCTACACTGTTTGTATTCAGTCATGTTTCCGGTCACCTTGCCCTGATTAAAAGCAGTGGTTCGAGCTTTCAGTTTTGCCCGAATGCTGCCATCAATCCACGGTTTCTGGTTTGGGAAGGTTTTAATGGTCGCGGTGGGTACAAGATCATCGATGCACTTGCTACTAAACTTGCTCACTGAATCAGTGTATACATCAATGTTGTTGTTCGACGCTATCCGGAACATATCCCAGTCCAGGTGATCGAAGCAATCTTGACGCGTGGAATCAGATTGGTCTGACCAGCATTGAACAGACCTGAGCATGGGTGTATCCTGTTTTAGTTTCTGTCGAGGGGGGATATACACGACTGTGATTATAATCGAAGAAAATTCTCTTGGTAGATAATGCGGTCTGCATTTGTTTGTAAGAAATTCTAGGTCAGGTGAACAAAAGGACTTAAGTTCCTGTATGTTGTTATGATCACACCACGACTTGTTAATCATAAGGTATACACCCCTGCCCTTCTTCTTACCAGAGAGATGTTTGTTTCTGTCGGCGCGATCAGTGAAGAAACCAGGTGGCTGTACCGACTCTGATAACGTATCCCAAGTGAGCCATGTTTCCGTGAAACAGAGAATGTTACAATCTCTGAAAGGCAACCCATGTTCGGATTTTGCCTTCCTTGTTGTCAAGAGACTGGACATTGGCGAGTAGTATAGTCGGGAGCGGTGGGCGATGTGCCCGTCTATGGAGCCTGACCAGAAAACCGCTCTGTCTGCCCCTTCTGCGGCGCCTTTGTTTTGGGTCGCCTGCTGGGATCCAATCCATTGTCCTCGGTGGTGGACCGAACAGAGGATCTGCTTCGGGAAAGTCATATTCCTGGTCATAATTTTGGTAAATTGACATTGCTCTTATATCCAATAGTTCCTCCCGGCTGTATGTAAAAAGACTTAAGATTTCCTGGGGTAGCAGTGTAAGAAATAATACATGAAAAAAAATACTGCATAGTTTCCTAAGAACGCTAAGCATAGATTAAGGACGATCCAACTTGTAGTGACCTGGTATACTTATTTTAAGTATTATGTTTATAAATAGATCGCAGTATCACCGCAATATGGAATTTGCTTTCCGCTATATCTAGCCCTTAAAATGTCTGCCATATAACTGTGCTCAAGAGAAGCCTCAGGTAGCTTACGCCAGGTGCATTCATGTAATGTTATTTTTAAGTTACAATTAAATACTAAAAGGTACTTACGTGTCCGAAGTCATCGATCTAAGAAGTATCCTAAGATACTAATATACACTACATTGATACTAATATACTCTACAAAAGTATGTGGGCACCCCTTCAAATTAGTGGATTCGGCTATTTCCACCTTCCAACAAAACAGTTCATCACATTTCTGCCCTGCTCGAGCTGCCCCGGTCAACTGTAAGTGCTGTTATTGTGACGTGGAAACGTCTAGGAGCAACAAGGGCTCAGCCGCCAAGTAGTAGGCCACACAAGATCAAGAAGAGCGTAGTGCGTAAAAATCATCTGTCCTCCGATGCTCATCGGATATGGCAGGGCTTGCAAACTATTACAGACAACAAAGGGAAGCACAGCCGCGAGCTGCACAGTGACATGAGCCTATCAAAACGAGCTAAATTACTTCTATGCTCGCTTCGAGGCAAGCAACACTGAAGCATGCATGAGAGCATCAGATGCTCAGGACGACTGTGTGATCACCTCTCCATAGCCAATGTGAGTACGGCCTTGAAACTGGTAAACATTCACAAGGCCGCAGGGCCAGACAGATTACAGGTGTCTTCACTGACATTTTCAACCTGTCCCTGACTGAGTCTGCAATACCAACATGTTTCAAGCAGACCACCATAGTCCCTGTGCTCAAGAACACTAAGGTAACCTGTCTAAATGACTACCGACCGATAGCACTCACGTCTATAGCCAGGAAGTGCTTTGAAAGGCTGGTCATGACTCACATCAACATCATTATCCCAGAAACTCTAGACGCACTCCAATTTGCATAACGCCCCAACAGATCCACAGATGATGCAATCTCTATTGCACTCCACACCGCCCTTTCCCACCTAGACAAAAGGAACACCTACGTGAGAATGCTATTCATTGACTACATGCTTTCCACCTGGCTACTCCTACCCCGGTCAACAGCACTGCACCCCCAACAGCAACTCGCCCAAGCCTTCCCCATTTCTCCTTCTCCCAAATCCATTCAGCTGATGTTCTGAAAGAGCTGAAAAATCTGGACCCCTACAAATCAGCCGGGCTAGACAATCTGGACCCTTTCTTTCTAAAATTATCTGCCGAAATTGTTGCCACCCCTATTACTAGCCTGTTCAACCTCTCTTTCGTGTTGTCTGAGATTCCCAAAGATTGGAAAGCAGCTGCGGTCACCCCCTCTTCAAAGGGGGACACTCTTGACCCAAACTGCTACAGACCTATATCTATCCTACCATGCCTTTCTAAGGTCTTGAAAGCCAAGTCAACAAACAGATTACCGACCATTTCGAATCTCACCATACCTTCTCTGCTATGCAATCTGGTTTCAGAGCTGGTCATGGGTGCACCTCAGCCACGCTCAAGGTCCTAAACGATATCTTAACCGCCATCGATAAGAAACATTACTGTGCAGCCGTGTTCATTGATCTGGCCAAGGCTTTCGACTCTGTCAACCACCACATCCTCATCGGCAGACTCGACAGCCTTGGTTTCTCAAATGATTGCCTCGCCTGGTTCACCAACTACTTCTCTGATAGAGTTCAGTGTGTCAAATCGGAGGGTCTGCTGTCCGGACCTCTGGCAGTCTCTATGGGGGTGCCACAGGGTTCAATTCTTGGACCGACTCTCTTCTCTGTATACATCAATGAGGTCGCTCTTGCTGCTGGTGAGTCCCTGATCCACCTCTACGCAGACGACACCATTCTGTATACTTCCGGCCCTTCTTTGGACACTGTGTAAACAACCCTCCAGGCAAGCTTCAATGCCATACAACTCTCTTTCCGTGGCCTCCAATTGCTCTTAAATACAAGTAAAACTAAATGCATGCTCTTCAACCGATCGCTACCTGCACCTACCCGCCTGTCCAACATCACTACTCTGGACGGCTCTGACTTAGAATACGTGGACAACTACAAATACTTAGGTGTCTGGTTAGACTGTAAACTCTCCTTCCAGACCCATATCAAACATCTCCAATCCAAAGTTAAATCTAGAATTGGCTTCCTATTTCGCAACAAAGCATCCTTCACTCATGCTGCCAAACATACCCTTGTAAAACTGACCATCCTACCAATCCTCGACTTTGGCGATGTCATTTACAAAATAGCCTCCAATACCCTACTCAACAAATTGGATGCAGTCTATCACAGTGCAATCCGTTTTGTCACCAAAGCCCCATATACTACCCACCACTGCGACCTGTACGCTCTCGTTGGCTGGCCCTCGCTTCATACTCGTCGCCAAACCCACTGGCTCCATGTCATCTACAAGACCCTGCTAGGTAAAGTCCCCCCTTATCTTAGCTCGCTGGTCACCATAGCATCTCCCACCTGTAGCACACGCTCCAGCAGGTATATCTCTCTAGTCACCCCCAAAACCAATTATTTCTTTGGCCGCCTCTCCTTCCAGTTCTCTGCTGCCAATGACTGGAACGAACTACAAAAATCTCTGAAACTGGAAACACTTATCTCCCTCACTAGCTTTAAGCACCAACTGTCAGAGCATCTTACAGATTACTGCACCTGTACATAGCCCACCTATAATTTAGCCCAAACAACTACCTCTTTCCCAACTGTATTTAATTAATTTATTTATTTTGCTCCTTTGCACCCCATTATTTTTATTTCTACTTTGCACATTCTTCCATTGCAAAACTACCATTCCAGTGTTTTACTTGCTATATTGTATTTACTTTGCCACCATGGCCTTTTTGCCTTTACCTCCCTTCTCACCTAATTTGCTCACATTGTATATAGACTTGTTTATACTGTATTATTGACTGTATGTTTGTTTTACTCCATGTGTAACTCTGTGTCGTTGTATCTGTCGAACTGCTTTGCTTTATCTTGGCCAGGTGGCAATTGTAAATGAGAACTTGTTCTCAACTTGCCTACCTGGTTAAATAAAGGTGAAATAAAAATAGTGCCCTCAAAGCTCATCACTAAGCTAAGGACCCTGGGACTAAACTCCTCCCTCTGCAACTGGATCCTAGACTTCCTGACGGGCCGCCCCCAGGTGGTAAGGGTAGGTAACAACACATCTACCACACTGATCCTCAACACGGGGTAAGTGCTCAGTCCCATCCTGCACTCCCTGTTCACTCATGACTGCATGGCCAAGCACGACTCCAACACCATCATTACTTTTGCCAACGACACAACAGTGGTAGGCCTGATCACAGACAACGATGAGACAGCCTATAGGGAGAAGGTCAGAGACCTGGCTGTGTGGTGCCAGGATAACAACCTCTCCCTCAATATGATCAAGACAAAGGAGATGATTGTGGACTACATCACCAACAACTTTCATGGTCCAAACACATCAAGACAGTTGTGAAGAGGGCACGACAAAGCCTATTCCCCCTCAGGAGAAAGAAAAGATTTGTCAAGAGTCCTAAGATCCTAAAAAAGTTCTACAACTGCACCATCAAGAGCATCCTGACTGTTTGCATCACTGACTGGTATGGCAACTGCTCGGCCTCCGACGGCCCAGTACATCACATACTGGGGCACAACTCAGCAGACAGACCTCATCTTATCGTGTGACGCCTCATCTATGGTGTGGGGGTGGTTCTATCACACCAGATGGAGAATGGAGCTTTACATTCACTATTGTGACTGACCATAAGCCTTTGAGTTCTATGTTCCATGAACAAAAGCCAGTACCACAAATAGTATCTCCAAGAGTTCATCGTTGGGCTGTGTGGCTCAGGGCCTACGAGTACAGAATAATCTACAAGCCAGGTAGATACCATGGGAACGCTAATGCTCTGAGTAGACTGCCCGTTCCAGAAATCATCGCTCAGGAAGGAGAAAATTAGCAAGAAAATCGCTATCACAAGTGCATTAATTTATCCTGAAAGGAATGCCTACAGTGACAGAGCCTGAGATAATGCCTTACTACGCTCGCCTCTTGGCCTTGAGTGTTCGAGATGGGTGTGTACGTACTATGGGGTTCAAGAGTAGTTATCCCACCACAAGGGCGGAGTATGCTACTGTAGTTGTTGCTCCGGTCGCATCCAGGTACATCGAGAATGAAAGGCCAAGCAAGGTGACCAAAGATGGACAAGGATGTGGAAAATGAGGTCAGCCTGTGTACAGATTGTCAGAGTAACAGGAAGTCACCCCCCACCGTGCCATTACATCCATGGAAATGGCCAGGAAACCCATGGACATGACTACATGTGGACTACGCTGGATCCTTCCTAGGAAAAATATTCCTTGTGCTGATCAATTCTCATTCAAAGTGGATGAATGTTACCCCATGAGCACATCACCATCACACGCTATGATTGAGAAGTTGAGATAAAGCTTCAGTGTCATGGGATTGCCTCAAATGTTGGTTAGCGACAATGCTACTTGTTTCACAAGCACACAAGTTTCATGAAGCAAAATGGAATTCAGCATGTAACGTCATCATCCCCTTTTCACCCATCTTCAAATGGATTAGCAGAACGTGCGGTTCAGAACTTGAAATCAAATCAAATCAAATATATTTATATAGCCCTTCTTTCATCAGCTGATATTTCAAAGTGCTGTACAGAAACCCACCTGAAACCCCAAACAGCAAGCAATGCAGGTGTAGAAGCATGGTGGCTAGGAAAAACTCCCTAGAATGGCCAGAACCTAGGAAGAAACCTAGAGAGGAAGCAGGCTATGAGGGGTGGCCAGTCCTCTTCTGGCTGTGCCGGTTGGAGATTATAACCGAACATGGCCAAGATGTTCAAATGTTCATAAATGACCAGCATGGTCAAATAATAACAATCACAGTAGTTGTCGAGGGTGCAACAAGTCAGCACCTCAGGAGTAAATGTCAGTTGGCTTTTCATAGCCGATCATTTAGAGTATCCCTACCGCTCCTGCTGTCTCTAGAGAGTTGAAAACAGCAGGTCTGGGACAGGTAGCACGTCCGGTGAACAGGTCAGGGTTCCATAGCCGCAGGCAGAACAGTTGAAATTGGAGCAGCAGCACGGCCAGGTGGACTGGGGACAGCAAGGAGTCATCATGCCAGGTAGTCCTGAGGCATGGTCCTCGGGCTCAGGTCCTCCGAGAGAGAGAAAGAGAGAATAAGAGAGAGCATACTTAGACAGGAACCCAGACAGGAAGGTCACGTCAGTGACTCAACCCACTCAAGTGACGCACCACTCCTAGGGACGGCATGGAAGAGCACCAGTAAGCCAGTGACTCAGCCCCTGTAATACGGTTAGAGGCAGAGAATCCCAGTGGAGAGAGGGGAACCGGCCAGGCAGAGACAGCAAGGGCAGTTCGTTGCTCCAGAGCCTTTCCGTTCACCTTCACACTCCTGGGCCAGACTACACTCAATCATATGACCTACTAAAGAGATGAGTCTTCAGTAAAGACTTAAAGGTTGAGACCGAGTCTGCGTCTCTCACATGGGTAGGCAGACCATTCCATCAAAATTGAGCTCTATAGGAGAAAGCCCTTCCTCCAGCTGTTTGCTTAGAAATTCTAGGGACAATTAGGAGGCCTGCATCTTGTGACCGTAGCATATGTGTAGGTATGTACGGCAGGACCAAATCGGAAAGATAGGTAGGAGCAAGCCCATGCAATGGTTTGTAGGTTAGCAGTAAAACCTTGAAATCCGCCCTGGCCTTAACAGGAAGCCAGTGTAGGGAGGCTAGCACTGGAGTAATATGATTTTTAAAAATGTTCTAGTCAGGAGAGTGGCAGTGGTGTGGATAGGGGGGGGCAATGCAATTAGTCTGGGTAGCCATTTGACTAGATGTTCAGGAGTTTTATGGTTTGGGGGTAGAGGCTGTTTAGAAGCCTCTTGGACCTAGACTCGGCGCTCCGGTACCGCTTGCCGTGGGGTAGCAGAGGGAACAGGCTGTGACTAGGGTAGCTGGAGACTTTGACCATTTTTAGGGCCTTCCTCTGACACCTCCTGGTATGGAGGTCTTGGATGGCAGGAAGCTTGGCCCCGGTGATGTACTGGTCAGTTCGCACTACCCTCTGTAGTGCCTTGCGGTCGGAGGCCGAGCAGGTTCCATACCAGGCAGTGATGCAATCAGTCAGGATGCTCTCGATGGTGCAGCAGTAGAACCTTTTGAGGATCTGAGGACATATGCCAAATCTTTTCAGTCTCCTGAGGGGGAATAGGTTTTGTTGTGCCCGCTTCACGACTGTCTTGGTGTGCTTGGACCATGTTAGTTTGTTGGTGATGTGGACACCAAGGAACTTGAAGCTCTCAACCTGCTCCACTGAAGCTCCGTCGATGAGAATTGGGGGCGTGCTAGGTCCACGCAACTTATTATGTGACTTGTTAATCACATTTTTACTCCGGAACTTAATTAGGCTTGCCATAACGAAGAGGTTGAATACTAATTTTTAAACCTCCAATATGTAACTTTTTGGGAGATCTGATCAAATTTACATAGAAATTTGTTTTATAGATATGTCATTCTCATTGAAAGTAAGTCTAAGGAATGGTCGATTTGTTCTATGCACACAATTTCTATACTTGCCGGTTTTAAGTTTCATTTTGGCATCTTTTACTTACGGGTTTTGTACACTAGCTTCAAACAGTTTGAAAATACAATTGTTTTTGGTAATGAAAAGATATTTCACAGAGGTTTAGACAGCAATTCTCCACACTATACTTGCTTGTTTTGTCACATACACTGAAATTAGGCAAACTATTTGAATTTTAGCAATCAGGAAATGGCGGAGAGATTTCTTCATAGTGAATCTTTAATTAATTAGTTTTAAAAAATCTAAAAACCGAATTCCACTTTGACGTTATGGGTTATTGTGTGAAGGCAAGTGACAAAAAAAATGCTGAATGCTGAATTGAATGTCATTGACAAAACAGAAAGGTGTCAATGTTTTTCTTCTTTTTTACAAACATCCTTTCTGAATTTTAAAGTAATCCAATAAGTAATCTACTATTTCAAAAGTATCTGTAATCTGATTACAATATTTGTGCTTACATTTGTGATTACAATATTTAAAAATCAGATGTAGAGGTTATTCCTCCTAAATGAGCAAAATATAACTAAATGAAAAAGGATAGAATGTGGGTAGAGAAAAAAACTAAACAATACGGCCAGAGATGGATTGTTTTAAAGTTTTGGGGCGGCAGGTAGCCTAGTGGTTAAAGCGTTGGACAAGTAACCGAAAGTTTGAAGGATCGAATCTCCGAGCTGACAAGGTACAAATCTGTCGTTCTGCCCCTGAACAAGGCAGCTAACCCACTGTTCCTAAGCCGTCTTTGAAAATAAGAATTTGTTCTTAACTAACTTGCCTTGTTAAATAAATACAAAAGTTACAGAAACTCCTCACGTGACAGGAAATATAACTTGAGTGTGACGTAGACAACCGGGAGCCAATGGAAAACCGATTGATCTGGACGAGGTTGTTGATTGGCTGGTTCAAATGGCGAGAAACTTTAAACGGTTACGCCAAACCTCATTTGTTATTTTGCGCTCGCGACGGTGCAGTTCAGCTGACTGCTCACTCGTTTTCCATTACGCGTTGGTTGTGTTTAAGAGGTACGTTATAGTATTTTGTATTTGAATGGACATCTCTTTTGTATCTAATTTACCCACATAATTTAAACAACAGTGAACTTACAATAGCTAGCTAACGTTACCTGGTAGACTAATGCTAACTAACATTACTTTTCATAGCTAACTTCAATACACAATTTATGGTATTAATTTGGATTTTATATAGCTCTCGCGTGTTTACTGTAATAACTTGTATTTTGTCGCTACTCAGTTAAATGTGTTTGAATGAATAACCTAAGCTAACTAACTTTGATAGCCCCATTTGAACAACTCGCAACATGCATCTAATCTGCTTGTTTAGGTGGAGACAATAGGTGCTGAGATGGCGCAGAGTGAATCGGCTAGTCACTACGAATTCGATGCACCGTCACATGTCATTGATTTCCAAGCATTGGATACGGAGGACAACGCAGATATTTGGTTTGGTAAGATGGTTAGCAACCTATGCTTGCGTGCTTGTGAACAATATTTTGAATATCACTTAATTCTACGTGGGCCTCAAGTAGAATTCAATGAAATTAAAAATGTGAGTGCACAAGTGATCGTTTGGCTCAGTTGCTCAGGAACGTTTCTTCTAACGACTTCAAGTCAAAGTTGAATAAAAGTATATTTGAATTTGACCTGTTTTGCGTGTGTTTGGTCCTTTTTCAGGTAGAAATGAGACAATGAGCACAAGATTAAAATGCATGCAGGAGACTCACTCATGGGTGTAGAGCTCCTGCACATGCTTCAGGTGATCCCAGTCTTAATGACCTACCAGGCTTTGAAACGTTTATGTAATTACACTTTCTGGTGGAAATATGGTCTCACAATCCTACCTGCAGAAGGACCAACTGCATGGGTTCAGTCAATTAAGTTAACCATTTTATCCAATATACTGGCTTGTAGCGGTCCTGAGAACTTTAGCTGACTGAATGCAATTCAACTTCAGGCCTCCAGGCTAGTAAGAATGGTGCTTCCTGGGATGAATGCATGTATTTCAATGTTTGTCAGCATGCTCCAATGGGGGCCGACTACATGCTTTTGACGTGGCAAACTTGCCAAATTCTTGAATATCCACAATGTGTTCCTGAATCATTTTATGCTCAGCAGACCAATGTGATGGTCAGGATGAGAGACTGTTTGGCCGTCTTGCCACCCCAAACAGAAACAACATACCATTTGGTGCGACCCCCAAAGCACACTTGCCCAGGGCGATTGTCTCTCCCAGGGTGAAAGAGAACTCAGACTCGGGTTGGTACTTCAGACAGTTGTGATCTATCTAGGCCAGATACATTCACAAGTTGCCTGACTATTGTGTAATGTGCTAATTACTCATGTTTCCACAATAGAAGCCCCAAGCACGTCCTCAGTACCCGCCACAGCAGGTGCTCAGAGCACGTATTCCAACATTGTCACATCCTGGGGAAATAGGCCAGCACCGGTAGCTGCCCCACCAAAGGGACCGCCTGCCCGAACACACAGGTATTTTGTTTCTAGAACACTTAGCTAACATCTTGTTTGAGAGTTCTGTGAGGCTCCACATTGAGTTTTCACAAACCCATAGATCATTTATTGTAGCTTTTGTCCTGCTACATTTATGGAAATTCAGAATATTTTGTTTATTGCAAAAGTTAAAAGGAAAGATCACAAGGATAAAAAGGTTTACTCTAATGTATTGTCTCTGTTCCGAAACGAGTTTCTGCCTGTTTAGCTGTAGACCAGTCCAGGAATAAATTAAGTTCTAGTTGTCTTTGACCGACAGTGGGGGGGGGGGAGTATTTGATCCCCTGCTGATTTTGTACATTTGCCCACTGACAAATAATTTTAATGGTAGGTTTATTTGAACAGTGAGACATAATAACAAAAAAAATTCCAGGAAACGCATGTCAAATGTTATAGACTGATTTGCATTTTAATGAGGGAAATATTTGACCCCTCTGCAAAACATGACTTAGTACTTGGTGGCAAAACCCTTGTTGGAAATCAGAGGTTTCTTGTAGTTGGCCACCAGGTTTCTTGTAGTTGGCCACCAGGTTTCTTGTAGTTGGCCACCAGGTTTCTTGTAGTTGGCCACCAGGTTTCTTGTAGTTGGCCACCAGGTTTCTTGTAGTTGGCCACCAGGTTTCTTGTAGTTGGCCACCAGGTTTTCACATCTCAGGAGGTATTTTGTCCCACTCCTCTTTGCAGACCCTCCACAGATTTTCTATGGCATTATGGTCTGGAGACTGGCTAGGCCACTCCAGGACCTTAATGTGCTTCTTCTTGAGCCACTCCTTTGTTGCCTTGGCTGTATGTTTTGGGTCATTGTCATGCTGGAATACCCATCCACGACCCATTTTCAATGCCCTTGCTAAGGGAATGAGGTTCTCACCCAAGATTTGACGGTACATGGCCCCGTCCATCGTCCCTTTGATGCGGTGAAGTTGTCCTGTCCCCTTAGCAGAAACATCCCCAAAGCACAATGTTTGCATATTTGATGGTGTTCTTGGGGCCACAGGCATCATTCCGACTCCTCCAAACACGGCGAGTTGAGTTGATGCCAAAGAGCTCCATTTTGGTCTCATCTGACGGCAACACTCTCACCCAGTTGTCCTCTGAATCATTCAGATGTTCATTGGGAATGTGTATGTGCTTTCTTGAGCAGGGGGACCTTGCGGGGGCTGCAGGATTTCAGTCCTTCACAGCGTAGTGTTACCAATTGTGTTCTTGGTAACTGGTCCCAGCTGCCTTGAGATCATTGTCAAGATCCTCCCATGTAGTTCTGGGCTGATTCCTCACCATTCTCATGATCATTGCAGCTCCATGAGGTGAGATCTTGCATGGAGCCCCAGGCCGAGGGAGATTGACAGTTCTTTTGTGTTTCTTCCATTTGTGAATAATCTCACCAACTGTTGTCACCTTCTCACCAAACTGCTTAGCGATGGTCTTGTAGCCCATTTCAGCCGTGTGTAGGTCTACAATCTTGTCCCTGACATCCTTGGAGAGCTCTTTGGTCTTGGCCATGGTGGAGAGTTTGGAATCTTGATTGCTTCTGTGGACAGTTTTATTTTATGCAGGTAACAAACTGAGATTAGGAGCACTCTCTTTAAGAGTGTGCTCCTAATCTCAGTTTGTTACCTATATAAAAGACACCTGGGAGCCAGAAATCTTTCTGATTGAGAGGGGGTCAAATACTTATTTCCCTCATTAAAATGCAAATCAATTTATAACATTTTTGACAGGTGTTTTTCTGGATTTGTTATTCTCTCACTGTTCAAATAAACCTACCATTAAAATTATAGCCTGATCATTTCTTTGTCCGTGGGCAGACGTACAAAATCAGCAGGGGATCAAATAATTTTTCCCTCACTAACTTGTCAGCATTAGACCAACCAACTGTATGCTTCCAAGTGGCAATCCTGTTTCTTCACTGAAGGGTGTTAAAACGCAAAGATGCAGCCAGCAATGAGGAAGGACAGCACATGGCCCCTGAAGCCGCACCACCTGTTAAGAAGCTGAAAAGGTCTGTAAACATTTGCACTATCCTACCACCTGTCTATTGTTATCATGAGCAACTTTGTGCCTAGGATTATTAAATCTAGCCCTGGATGTAATAATGGTAGTCATCAGTCTTAACTGTTTACAGCTCAAACCCAACTGCTGTAAGAACCTTTCGCCCACGTCGAAGGTAAACAACTGGCTTCCCCCTTTCCACCATGGTGAAAATGTTTAGGGGGGGCTGTTTCGGCATGGTCGAAACTCTTCATTTTTGGGATTGGAATTATAAACAAACATTGTCTGTTGGTCAATAGTGACTGTGCCAATGTATTGTTTTTTCACATGCAGTTTTGTCCCCTTTGCATGGAATACGCTTTTGGTGTAAGGACTGTTTAATAATTAACCTTGACCAATTGTCTTGTGGAGAAAAGTAACCCGACTGTCTTGGTTTGTCTGTTTCCCAGGAGCTTATTACTACCCCCCAGACGCAGTGGTGGTGGTGTCCGTTCTAGTGTGCGACTCAACCCCAGAGCAGCCAACCAGGCCCGGCCCGCTGCAGCTGCTGCAAACACCACACAGTAAGGCATTCTATCTCTAATGGATTCAGCAATTAGCCAAGGAGGCACCATGACCTGACATTGGTGCCCGACAAGCCTGTCAGTCCTTTCGTCCATGGCTACGTTAAGGAATTTGAGTTTACATTTCCTTGGGCACATCCAACAGTGTTATAGCCCTAGCATTAACACCTTGTGCAACTAACCAAGTGTTTGCACATATGGCTAGGACAAAAGCCTCCACAACCAGTAGTTCTCTAGGACCAGGATTGTAGAATACTGCCTTTGAAGGTTAATATCCCTACATTGTGTGTTCACCCAGGCATAAGAGCTCTGAGCAGCAGGAGATGGTGACCATCAAGACTCTTCAGAAGGAGGTGGCTGACAAGCGGAAGAGGAACATGGCCAGCTACAGGGCAGCCTTGGCAGGCAGTAAGTAACCCTTTCTTACTACGAGTGTAGCGTTGCAAGTCTTCCTGACTTAACCTCTCTGGGATAGGCGGGATGCTTGCGTCACACTTGGCCAGTAGCCAGGGAAAATGCAGAGTGCCAAATAAGACTATAAAAAATCTAACTTTCATTAAATCACACTTGTAAGACACCAAATTAAAGCTACTTGTTGTCAATCCAGCCAACATGTCAGATTTCAAAAAGGCTTTTCAGCGAAAGCATGAAATGCGATTATCTGATGGCACAACAGTAAACAAAGAGTAGCCTATTTCAACCCTGCAGGTGCGACACAACGCATAAATAAAATATAAATCATGCTTTACCTTTGCAGAGCTTCTTTTGTTGGCATTCCAATATGTCCCATAAACACCACAAATGGTCCTTTTGTTCGATTAATTCCGTCGCAATTTATCAAAAATTTCCATTTTATGTGGCGGGTTTGATCCAGAAAAACACAGCTTCCAATTTGCGCAATGTCACTACAAAACATTGCAAAAGTTACCTGTAAACTTTGCCAAAACATTTCAAACTACTTTTGGTAGGAACTGCAAACACATACCCTTAGAAATCTGGTTCCCCAATAAACTCATTGAATAGACAGTAACTTAAAAAAAATAATCTGAATGGTTTGTCCTCTGGGTTATGCCTGCTACATAAGTTCTGTTATACTCAGACATGATTCAAACAGTTTTAGAAACTTCTGGGTGTTTTCTATCCAAACTAATAACATGCGTATGTTTATATTCTGGGGATGAGTAGCAGGAAGTTGAATTTGGGCACGCTATTTATCCAAAAGTGAAAATGCTGCCCCCTATCCCAAAAGTTGTTATTAAGAGGGATTTCATCTTATCATTCAGGTCAGCTCCCTAAGAAGCTGGCTCTGGCCACCACCGTACCCAAAGAGTTCAACTTCAGCACAGATGGACGTGTCAAGGCGGGCACTGCATCAACCCACAGGGAGGTGGACTTCACTGCTCAGCTCCGCAAGCACCCGTCCTCCCCCGTAAGTAGCTTGCCTTCTGTTTGGCCACATCTCTGATATGGCTGTTAAAAGGATGGTTCACACAAGCAAATATGTAATTTTCCACTTACCTGGGTTGTTAATTCACCAGACATATTTTGGATTATTTGTTTATTTTAATTCATCTCCTGAATTATTTCCTTCTCAGACGAAGGCGCCAAAGGGTGCCACTGTCCCCAAGCCCTTCAACCTGTCCACTGGCAGCAAGAAGGTGGAGGACCCTGTCCCCTTCATGCCCATGGCCCAACAGATCGAGCTTTTCCAGAAACGGACTCCGACCCGCTACCACCTTCGTAGTCGACAGAGCCAAGAGAGGGGTGCGTATGGTAGCTTTGGCATTGTTGTACATTACAGATGAGTGGCTTTCACATAGCATGGCTGGGATTCATGAGAAGTGTGATGTTGGAGGGGGGGTGGCAACAAATTACAATCTATTATCTTCTTCAGGCCCGTCGCCTGTGAAGAGTGAGCAGCTTAAGATCACCCACCCTCACACCCCTCAGCTGATGACCCGACAGAGGAGCCGTCCCACGGCGATCAAGAGCAGCGCTCAACTGGAGGCTGAGGAGCTCCAGAAACTCCAACAGTGAATCCACACTTAAGGCTTATTCACACTATCCTTGTACCCTCTGCATAGTAGTTATTAGTCTGTTGGGTTACTTTTACCTGTGTGTACTCCCAATGAGACTTGAACAAAGCCAAAATGTTTACTGGTGCTCCAGCTCATCCATAGTCCAACAACCTTCAGCTTGAGGCCTGTTCAGGAGGACAGAACTTTCAGATAGTAATACATTGTGTAGAACCAATATGATTGTTTGACCAGGGAATTGTCTCTACTTATTCTATTGCTATTTGCAATGTTCAGAACACTGTCATTTAATACATTAATCCACCCCTGTCCTGTATATTCCAGGTTTAAGTTCAAGGCCCTGGGGCTGAACAGGAAGATCCTGGAGGGGGCACTGAACCCCAAGAAGCCTACTGTGAAGGAGTCCACGCACCCAGAGGTATTCCATATGCACATGGACAAAAGACTTGCGGAGCGGCAAGCCAGCAAGAAGCCAGATGAGCCTGAGGAGCAGCACACCTTCCACTCCCGCCCGCTGCCTGTCAGGATCCTAGAGGAGGTGGTGGTGAGTGCTACATGACCAACATGTTTTAACTGGATTGTCATTACTTTTTACACTGGATTGGTTGTACAGTTTGTTTCATGTCTGCTATTTAAGCAAAGGAGAACCGAAGAATGGCACCCAGGCTAGTAGTATGAGGCGTTCCATACTATCTATTTAAAACGTTCTGGTACTGGTGGAACACTGACTGTATTTAAGATGTGATGGCTCCGTTATTAATGGTCTACCCACACCTTTTGGGTCACAGGGTGTCCCGGAAAAGAAGGTGCAGTGTCCCACTGTTCCAGAGTCTCCTGCATGGGCCCTGAAGAGGAAGTGCATGGACAGAAAAGTGGAGGAGGTGAAACCCCCAGCCCCGCTCAAGGCCCATGCCGTGCCCCACTTTGGCCTGCCCTTTCTGCCTAAGCTCCAGGACAAGACCCAGGTGGAGGTGTGCCCCTTCTCTTTTGAAGAGCGGGAGCGTGAGAGGCGGGTGCTGAAAGAGAAGAGGCTGGAGGAGCTGAGGCATGAAGAGGTAGCCCCACTAACTGCCTTAAAATTGTTCAGATTTCTCCTCTCGTATCATTTGCCTTACATTCTATCAATATGGGTAGACCTGATGAATGATGCCACTAATGGCATTACAGATGCAGTTGCCTGTCATTAGATGGCGGTGAGAGGTCTTTATTTTTGAGCTCTTTGTAAGACTTCAAAATCATTTGTTTGGGATAAAGAATCATAGCCTTTTGCTGCAAGTCGTAGAGCTAGGAAATGTTGTCCTAACTAGGTGTTGGTCTGACAATATAGCCTAAATGGTTGTCCGTTAATTATTTAATGTTCTTAACCCCTCAGGCACCAACGTTCAAGGCCCAGCCACTGCCAGACTTCCATGCAGTGGTCCTGCCAGAGAGAAAGGTGGTTGAGCCCACCAAGCCTGAGCCCTTCAAGCTGCTCCTCGACGAGCGGGGAGCCGCCAAGAATGACCGCTGGGAGCAGATGGTAAGACGACCCTTTATTGAATTCATGACCTTCTGTTTGAAATGTCATGCTGTTGCTTTCATACTTTGACCGTATACAGTGCAAGGAATAACTAATGGTTTGATTCTGGCACCGAGTATGTCAGTCTTCATGCATGTTTACAACAAATAGTACAAAATCCTATTCCCTGCCCCCATACAGTATTTCCTCTGTTTTGTTCTCAGATGAAGGAGGAACAGAAGCACCAGGCAGAGGCAGCCACCTTCAAAGCTCGACCAAACACTGCAATTCACAAAGAGCCGTTCATGCCCAAGAAAGAGAACCGCTCAGTCCTGGGTACGTATGACCACCACTGCCTGCTGCGCACCTCTGCTTTCTGCACTATGGTGGCCATGGACAACCCTGGTCCTGAACCTGTTAGACTTCTTTATTCAACCCCTGAAATGTTGCCACCATTTTTATTTAAGGGATTCCAACAATTTGTCACCCTGAGCAGTTCTGTTGGATCATTACCCATGTATCAGTTGAACTGGAGCATATTTCTTCCACCACTACGAATAACTGTCTTGTTTTTCTTAAGTCTCTAATTGCTGGATCAGGGTTGCCTACTCCCTTACATGGGCTTTGTTTGGGAAACACTGAGCTTGGCTTCTGCACCCCTAACCCTTTTCTTTTTGCTTCCCACCTTTTCCTTTCCAATTTTTCTCCCACCTTTGAGAACACCTCACCACCCAAACCCTTTTCACCCCCACCCTCTTTCTATTCCAACCCCTTTTCCTTGGCACTCTTTTAGAAGAAATTAATAATTCCGTAGTTCCAGAGGTCTTCCAGCTATCCACAGAGCGCCGTGCCAAGGAGCGGCTGGAGTTTGAGCGGGCGGTGAGCGAAAAGGAGGCGTTGAGGGCCCGCCTGGAGGAGGTGCAGCGGATGGAGCTGGAGGAGTGCGAGAAGGAGAAAATGGCCAGGCTACGCCAAGAGCAGGTAACTACGAAAACCTTAGACCAGCCCCCAAAAAAAAGTTGGTTATGCACTTACAATAACTTTTATTTTACACTTATTTAACTAGGCAAGTCTGGTAAAAACAAAGTCTTATTTTCAATGATGGCCTAGGAAGAATGGGTTAACTGCCTGTTCAGGGGCAGGACAACAGATTTTTGTCCCTTGTCAGCTCGGGGATTTGATCTTGCAACCTTCCGGTTACTAGTCCAATTTACAGTAAAATGGCTAATGGGAATCCAAACAGGAGGAAACAATTGTTGCAGCGTGGTAACACTTGGTGTCCATAGACTATTTATAAACCAGAGCTATTGAAATTAATCTTTTTCTCTACCTGGGGTGCTGGCTTTTGTTCCAGCACACACTCCTGGGGTATTATTCCTTGGCACAAGCTAGGGTATAATCTAGGAGGGACTACCTGAACCTCTTCATGAAACGGTTGTCTGTTACTAAATGTTTACCCTAATTCATACGTCTCTGGTGTCTGCTCCAGCACCAACACACCTGATACAACTAATTAATTGCCCTTTGATATAGTTGAATTGGGTGTTAATGTTTGACTTGTTGGAACAGACGCCCTGCTTGGACCTTGACGTAAACGGGTGCGTGTGATTTGAAGTGCGTCTTAATGTCCCCTCTCTGTCCCTCAGGTCCACAAAGCCCAGCCCATCAGACGCTACAAACTGCTGGAGCTGAAGAAGAGCGACGTCACACTCACTGTGCCCCAGTCCCCCAACTTTTCTGACCGTTTCCGCATGTAATGGCTGAGGGAAAGATTTTGTGTATATATCTCTGTGCTCCGTTTTGTCTGCCTTCTTAATTAGTTTGTAGCTGTACATTAACTGCGGTTGTGAATTTGTCCACTAGTGTTTTACCTTGACGAAAGGGTCTGAATCCATTTTTCTCAACCTGTTCTTGTCTATACTTTCATCAGCCTTGATTCAGAAAAGTACATTTGACACGTTTTCAGTTGCAGGTGGTTTTTAACCAAAAATAATAATCTCAAGAGCTGGTGAAATCCTACGTTTTGCCCTTAGTGAGGATTTCCTTTGCCATTTTAGCTACTAGGCATGCAGTTCCTAACCTCAGATGGAACGACACATTTCTATGTGACGTGGCCACGTAGTTCTACACAAGGCATTTCTCACGTGATGTGAAACGCATGTGTTGTAATCTTTCTGAATATTCGCTTGCTTTTGGAGAACCGCCTGCAACTGAACATAAGATACTTTTGTGCTCAATTTGGAAGTAATGTATTGTCAAGTGCAAGTTTTGAAAATGTGCTTCTGACCCCTTTCTACTAGGCAAAGTGTAACGCTATTATGGGACAATTCACAAATGTATTGTATAGCGAAGTAACTACTTCTAATCCCATTTTCTCATTCCCATCTTAATTGTACATGGCCTGTACTTGTTTGTTCTGATTTACTGTCCAATTTCAATTATGTATAATAAAGTTTACTTTTAATGTAAAGATTTAGTTCATACACCAGAATTGACATCCTTTACCATCTTTAGAAGTAAATCTGCATACTAAACCAGATTTTAAAGAGCAATGTCATAGTTTTTTAATGAGTTACAGTTCATGAGAAAATCAGTCAAATGAAATGTATTCACAAGGTCCTAATCTATGGTTTCACATGACTGGGAATATAGATATGCATCTGGTCAGATATACAGTGCTTTAAAATAAATGGGTGTCGGGATCTTGTCACAGTATTTTTGTTCGTTGACTGTTCCATCACTAATGCAATTGTGTCCACTTATTCCTGCCCATACCATAACCCCACCTCCACCATGGGATGACATCAGCAAACCGCTCGCACGCATGACGCCATAGACGTGCTCTGCAGTTGAGGCCGGTTGGACATACAGCCACCTTAATGACCGACTTGTAGAGAAATTATCATTAAATTGGCAGCGGGTCTAGTGGCCATTCCTGCAGTCAGTATGCCAATTTCATTCTTATGAGATGTCTGTGGAATTGTGTTGTGGCAATTCTTGGATGCCCAAAACTATAGACTGTCTTCATCAAACACTGTTTCATGACACTTCAGTGACATGGCAGGAGATGTTTTGAAACAATTACTGCTTTGCGTACAAGCCAGTGAATTATAAGCGTTACAGCTGGATGAGTCGACGGACGTGGCCAGGCGGGCACAGCTGGTATGTCCTTTTATGGTGCGTCAATTAACCCTTGTATAGTCTAAACATTCTGTATACACTCCTTGTCCTCGGGGTCAAAAATGACCTTTCACTAAACCCCTCAAAGCGGATTAGTTGAATTTTAAACCCCAAATCTAATCGTATGAAGAAACAACCTGTCATCAAACTTTGAATATCTGGGTTTAATCACTCGTTTATTACAACACACCTGTCATTGTTTTCTTTAAAGTAGAGGATTATTATTATTGCTAAAGGTACTGCATAGGTGTAAACATTTTTTTGCAAGAGATAGCACTTGTATAGCCTAAGAAAGTAGTTGTTTTGAAAGCATTTTATTGAAGGGAAACAACAGTCTTGAACTTTGTTGCCAACATAGTGATATATACTGTACAATGAGGAATTCAACTACAAAATACTAGTCTTCTGTTATTTTAACCATTGCCCCCACCCACAAGCTGTATAAACGAGAATAAGATACAAAAAATCTTAAGGAGCTGCTGGCTGAGTTCATAAGAGGTGAAGAAATTGTCACAAGTGACATTGTGCCCCCTCAGTCCATCTGTCACATCAAGCACAACCTGCATCCCCTGGTTCTGCTCTGGGCCTCCACTGGTCGGCTTCCCTGTGTAGACATGCATCTTCCAAGTGTACCTGGATTGCGCGTCACAGGCCACCCATATCTTGATGCCATTCTTTGCTGGCTTGCTGGGCATATACCGCTGGAAAGGAGAGTGACCTTTTGACAAAAGAGATTACTATCAGTAATTAGTATCAGTGTCATAGAAAACAATCACATAAATCAATATTACAGCAATACATAATACAATGACAATCACTTACACTACAGATATAAAAATGTTCCTCTGAATGGAACCATTTGCTCATCCACTGTTATTTCAGGCTCAGGGTTGTAGAGGTATGGCAGACGCTCCACCCACTTCTCCCAGATCTCTCTTATGGCCGCCAGTTTATCTCACACGTCTTGCAGGTCTTGTCTCACAGTTATCAAATCGTAGCATTCTTGAGAAAGTGTGAAAGACTTTCAGTGGAATCGTGGCACAGAAAATCGCCCTTCCACTCGGCATCCCAGAGACTACATGTAGCCTTGCCTTGGGACCTATACAAACCCGCTAAGATTAGCAGCCCTATGTAGGCATGCAGGTCAATCATTTTCCAGTTGTCTCTATATTTACAGAAACCCTCCATATCTGTCATCTCCAGGATGATTTTTTTGATGGCTAGTGTGATGAACATGTAGAATGTTGAGGCGATGTCCTGGGCATGGGCAACTGCATGTCTTGTGGGCCCTAGGGTCATCTTTATGACATTTTGTGCTGCCATCCTGCCCTGGTTGTCATATGGTGACAAGGAAATTTTGTTTTATTTTGTCTGTGAACTTGGGTCATGTGTGGGGTCATGGAGGGGAGGTGCTGCACATGCACAAGAAAGTTTTAGTTTTGTCTGAGTTCAATCAGTAGCACACATAATCTAAATTTCTCATTGTGCGTGTGTGTTTTTGTGGTGTGTAAATTATTTTATAACTGCCGGGTCAAAAATGACCCTAAGACAATCTTTGTACTAGAGGTCGACCGATTATGATTTTTCAATGCCGATACCTAGAGGTCGACCGATTATGATTTTTCAATGCCGATACCAATACCAATTATTGGAGGATCAAAAAAGCCGGTACCGATTAATCGACCGATTTTTAAAAAATGTATTTATTTGTAATAATGACAATTACAACAATACTGAATGAACACTTATTTTAACTTAATATAATACATCAATGAAATCAATTTAGCCTCAAGTAAATAAGGAAACATGTTCAATTTGGTTTAAATAATGTAAAAACAAAGTGTTGGAGAAGAAAGTAAAAGTGCAATATGTTCCATGTAAAATATGTGCCATGTAAGAAAGCTAACGTTTCAGTTCCTTGCTGAGAACATATCAAAGCTGGTGGTTCTTTTTAACACGAGTCTTCAATATTCCCAGGTAAGAAGTTTTAGGTTGTAGTTATTATAGGAATTATAGGACTATTTCCCTCTATACCATTTGTATTTCATTAACCTTTGACTATTGGATGTTCTTATTGGCACTTTAGTATTGCCAGTGTAACAGTATAGCTTCCGTCCCTCTCCTCGCTCCTCCCTGGGCTCGAACCAGCAACACAACAACAGCCACCATCGAAGCAGCGTTACCCATACAGAGCAAGGGGAACTACCACAGGCTCAGAGCGAGTGACGTGTGAAACCTGTTAGCGCGCGCTAACTAGCCAGCCATTTCACTTCGGTTACACCAGCCTCATTTCAGGAGTTGATAGGCTTGAAGTCATAAACAGCGCAATGCTTGACGCACAACGAAGAGCTGCTGGCAAAACGCACGAAAGTGCTGTTTGAATGAATGTTTACGTGCCTGCTTCTGCCTACTACCGCTCAGTCAGATACTTGTATGCTCAGTGAGATTATATGCAACGCAGAACACGCTAGATAATATATTTTTATTTCACCTTTATTTAACCAGGTAGGCAAGTTGAGAACAAGTTCTCATTTACAATTGCGACCTGGCCAAGATAAAGCAAAGCAGTTCGACAGATACAACGACACAGAGTTACACATGGAGTAAAACAAACATACAGTCAATAATACAGTATAAACAAGTCTATATACAATTTGAGCAAATTAGGTGAGAAGGGAGGTAAAGGCAAAAAAGGCCATGGTGGCAAAGTAAATACAATATAGCAAGTAAAACACTGGAATGGTAGTTTTGCAATGGAAGAATGTGCAAAGTAGAAATAAAAATAATGGGGTGCAAAGGAGCAAAATAAATAAATTAATTAAATACAGTTGGGAAAGAGGTAGTTGTTTGGGCTAAATTATAGGTGGGCTATGTACAGGTGCAGTAATCTGTAAAATGCTCTGACAGTTGGTGCTTAAAGCTAGTGAGGGAGATAAGTGTTTCCAGTTTCAGAGATTTTTGTAGTTCGTTCCAGTCATTGGCAGCAGAGAACTGGAAGGAGAGGCGGCCAAAGAAATAATTGGTTTTGGGGGTGACTAGAGAGATATACCTGCTGGAGCGTGTGCTACAGGTGGGAGATGCTATGGTGACTAGCGAGCTGAGATAAGGGGGGACTTTACCTAGCAGGGTCTTGTAGATGACATGGAGCCAGTGGGTTTGGCGACGAGTATGACGAGTATGAAGCGAGGGCCAGCCAACGAGAGTGTACAGGTCGCAATGGTGGGTAGTATATGGGGCTTTGGTGACAAAACGGATTGCACTGTGATAGACTGCATCCAATTTGTTGAGTAGGGTATTGGAGGCTATTTTGTAAATGACATCGCCAAAGTCGAGGATTGGTAGGATGGTCAGTTTTACAAGGGTATGTTTGGCAGCATGAGTGAAGGATGCTTTGTTGCGAAATAGGAAGCCAATTCTAGATTTAACTTTGGATTGGAGATGTTTGATATGGGTCTGTAAGGAGTTTACAGTCTAACCAGACACCTAAGTATTTGTAGTTGTCCACGTATTCTAAGTCAGAGTCGTCCAGAGTAGTGATGTTGGACAGGCGGGTAGGTGCAGGTAGCGATCGGTTGAAGAGCATGCATTTAGTTTTACTTGTGTTTAAGAGCAATTGGAGGCCACGGAAAGAGAGTTGTATGGCATTGAAGCTTGCCTGGAGGGTTGTTTACACAGTGTCCAAAGAAGGGCCGGAAGTATACAGAATGGTGTCGTCTGCGTAGAGGTGGATCAGGGACTCACCAGCAGCAAGAGCGACCTCATTGATGTATACAGAGAAGAGAGTCGGTCCAAGAATTGAACCCTGTGGCACCCCCATAGAGACTGCCAGAGGTCCGGACAGCAGACCCTCCGATTTGACACACTGAACTCTATCAGAGAAGTAGTTGGTGAACCAGGCGAGGCAATCATTTGAGAAACCAAGGCTGTCGAGTCTGCCGATGAGGATGTGGTGGTTGACAGAGTCGAAAGCCTTGGCCAGATCAATGAATACGGCTGCACAGTAATGTTTCTTATCGATGGCGGTTAAGATATCGTTTAGGACCTTGAGCGTGGCTGAGGTGCACCCATGACCAGCTCTGAAACCAGATTGCATAGCAGAGAAGGTATGGTGAGATTCAAAATGGTTGGTAATCTGTTTGCTGACTTGGCTTTCGAAGACCTTAGAAAGGCATGGTAGGATAGATATAGGTCTGTAGCAGTTTGGGTCAAGAGTGTCCCCCCCTTTGAAGAGGGGGATGACCGCAGCTGCTTTCCAATCTTTGGGAATCTCAGACGACACGAAAGAGAGGTTGAACAGGCTAGTAATAGGGGTGGCAACAATTTCTTCAGATAATTTTAGAAAGAAAGGGTCCAGATTGTCTAGCCCGGCTGATTTGTAGGGGTCCAGATTTTTCAGCTCTTTCAGAACATCAACTGAATGGATTTGGGAGAATGAGAAATGGGGAAGGCTTGGGCGAGTTGCTGTTGGGGGTGCAGTGCTGTTGACCGGGGTAGGAGTAGCCAGGTGGAAAGCATGGCCAGCCGTAGAAAAATGCTTATTGAAATTCTCAATTATGGTGGATTTATCAGTGGTGACAGTGTTTCCTATCTTCAGTGCAGTGGGCAGCTGGGAGGAGGTGTTCTTATTCTCCATGGACTTTACAGTGTCCCAGAACTTTTTTGAGTTAGTGTTGCAGGAAGCAAATTTCTGCTTGAAAAAGCTAGCCTTGGCTGTTCTAACTGCCTGTGTATAACGGTTTCTAGCTTCCCTGAACAGCTGCATATCACGGGGGCTGTTCGATGCTAATGCAGAACGCCATAGGATGTTTTTGTGTTGGTTAAGGGCAGTCAGGTCTGGGGAGAACCAAGGGCTATATCTGTTCCTGGTTCTAAATTTCTTGAAAGGGGCATGTTTATTTAAGATGGTTAGGAAGGCATTTTAAAAAAATATCCAGGCATCCTCTACTGACGGGATGAGATCAATATCCTTCCAGGATACCCCGGCCAGGCCGATTAGAAAGGCCTGCTCGCTGAAGTGTTTCAGGGAGCGTTTTACAGTGATGAGTGGAGGTCGTTTGACCGCTGACCCATTACGGATGCAGGCAATGAGGCAGTGATCGCTGAGATCTTGGTTGAAGACAGCAGAGGTGTATTTAGAGGGGAAGTTGTTTAGGATGATATCTATGAGGGTGCCCGTGTTTAAGGCTTTGAGGGGGTACCTGGTAGGTTCATTGATCATTTGAGTGAGATTGAGGGCATCAAGTTTAGATTGTAGGATGGCTAGGGTGTTAAGCATGTTCCAGTTTAGGTCGCCTAGCAGCACGAGCTCTGAAGATAGATGGGGGGCAATCAGTTCACATATGGTGTCCAGAGCACAGCTGGGGGCAGAGGGTGGTCTATAGCAGGCGGCAACGGTGAGAGACTTGTTTTTAGAGAGGTGGATTTTTAAAAGTAGAAGTTCAAATTGTTTGGGTACAGACCTGGATAGTAGGGCAGAACTCTGCAGGCTATCTTTGCAGTAGATTGCAACACCGCCCCCTTTGGTAGTTCTATCTTGTCTGAAAATGTAATTTGGAATTAAAATTTCAGAATTTTTGGTGGTCTTCCTAAACCAGGATTCAGACACAGCTAGAACATCCGGGTTGGCAGAGTGTGCTAAAGCAGTGAATAGAACAAACTTAGGGAGAAGGCTTCTAATGTTAACATGCATGAAACCAAGGCTATTACGGTTACAGAAGTCATCAAAAGAGAGCGCCTGGGGAATAGGAGTGGAGCTAGGCACTGCAGGGCCTGGATTCACCTCTACATCGCCAGAGGAACATAGGAGGAGAAGAATAAGGGTATGGCTAAAAGCAATAAGAATTGGTCGTCTAGAACGTCTGGAACAGAGAGTAAAAGGAGGTTTCTGGGGGCGATAAAATAGCATCAAGGTATAATGTACAGACAAAGGTATGGTAGGATGTGAATACAGTGGAGGTAAACCTAGGTATTGAGTGATGAAGAGAGAGATATTGTCTCTAGAAACATAATTGAAACCAGGAGATATCATTGCATGTGTGGGTGGTGGAACTAATACATTGGATAATGTATAGTGAGCAGGACTAGAGGCTCTACAGTGAAATAAGCCAATAAACACTAACCAGAACAGCAATGGACAAGACATATTGACATTAAGGAGAGGCATCCTTAGTCGAGTGATCAAAAGAGTCCAGTGAGTGGAGTGGTTGGTTTGGGGGTCACGGCGATTTAGACAGCTAGCCAGGACATCGGTAGCAAGCTAGCATAGGATGGAGGTCTGTTGTTAGCCACCTCTTGCGTTCCGTCAGTAGATTAATGGGGTTCCGTGTGGTAGAGGGGATTAGTCCAAATCACACAACAACAAAAATAAAATAAAAACAATATATATAGTTAGAGGCCCAAGAAGAAACATAATAATAATAAAAATAAATAAATTGTCTGATTGTCTATTCTGAGAGCAGCCGGTAAGACAGCTAACGGTTAGCAGGCCGCAGATGGGCGTTCAGGTAACCTCGCGACGGAGGAGCCAGCCGGATCTCCTTCGGGTTGATAACGTCGGCAGTCCAGTTGTGAAGGCCCGGTGGGGCTCCGCGTAGGCAGTAAAACGGGTCCGGATAGGTGACTGTAGCCCAGGAGTGATTGACGGAGCTCAGGAGTGATTGACGGAGCTGGCTAGCTCCGGAGTAATTGATGTTTGCTCCGGAATCGACGAGCAGATAGACACACGGATAGCAGCTAGCTAGCTGTGAGATCCGGGAATGAATGTCCAGAGAGCAGTTGAAATCCAAGGACATGGAGAGAAAATTGGTCCGGTATGTTCCGTTCCGAGCCGCTGCGCCCGTACAAAACTGGCGATAGATTTTCGAGCTAAAGGATAGCTGATGACCACAAACCGTGGTTAGCTGAATTACTAACGATTTGCCAGTAAAGAACCTAACTAGCTTCTGAACTAGCTTCTGATTAGCTTCTAGCTAGCTCCTGGCTAGCTTCTGGTTAGTTTCTGGCTAGCTTCTTGGAGTTTCTGGCTAGCTTCTGGCTAGCTTCTTGGAGGATTGCAGATTTGAGGTAAATAATACTTATTTATAAATATAAATTGGTGAGGCGGGTTGCAGGTTGCATATAGTAACATCATCAACCATGTGTAGTTAACTAGTGATTATGATTGATTGTTTTTTATAAGATAAGTTTAATGCTAGCTAGCAATTTACATTGGTTTACTGCATTCGCGTAACAGGCAGTCAGTCTCCTTGTGGAGTGCAACGAGAGAGAGGCAGGTCGTTATTGCGTTGGACTAGTTAACTGTAAGGTTGCAAGATTGGATCAGTTAACAGTTAACTCACCGTTCCTAGGCCGTCATTGAAAATAAGAATGTGTTTTTAACTGACTTGCCTAGTTAAATAAAGGTATAAAAAATATTTTTAAAAAACAACAACAAAAAATTGGAGTGGTAACGCACGTGAAAGCAGTTGCTCCCGACGCCACTTGGGTACACTGCAGCATCCACCGAGAGGCTCTTGCTGCCAAGGGAATGCCTGACAGCTTGAAAGACGTTTTGGACACTACAGTGAAAATGGTTAGCTTTGTTAAAGCAAGGCCCCTGAACTCTCGTGTATTTTCTGCATTATGGGCAGCGACCATGTAACACTTTTACAACGTACAGAAGTGCACTGGATGTCTTGCTCCCAGGCAGACAAAATAACTTTTTTGCCCGCTTTGAGGACAATACAGTGCCACTGACACGGCCCGCAACCAGAACATGCGGACTCTCCTTCACTGCAGCCGACGTGAGGAAAACATTTAAACGTGTCAACCCTCGCAAGGCTGCAGGCCCAGACGGCATCCCCAGCCGCGCCCTCAGAGCATGCGCAGACCAGCTGGCTGGTGTGTTTACGGACATATTCAATCAATCCCTATCCCAGTCTGTTGTTCCCACATGCTTCAAGAGGGCCACCATTGTTACTGTTCACAAGAAAGCTAAGGTAACTGAGCTAAACGAGCTAGCACTCACTTCCGTCATCATGAAGTGCTTTGAGAGACTAGTCAAGGACCATATCACCTCCACCCTACCTGACACCCTAGACCCACTCCAATTTGCTTACCGCCCAAATAGGTCCACAGACGATGCAATCTCAACCACACTGCACACTGCCCTAACCCATCTGGACAAGAGGAATACCTATGTGAGAATGCTGTTCATCGACTACAGCTCGGCATAACACCATAGTGCCCTCCAAGCTCGTCATCAAGCTCGAGACCCTGGGTCTCGACCCCGCCCTGTGCAACTGGGTACTGGACTTCCTGACGGGCCGCCCCCAGGTGGTGAGGGTAGGCAACAACATCTCCACCCCGCTGATCCTCAACACTGGGGTCCCACAAGGGTGCGTTCTGAGCCCTCTCCTGTACTCCCTGTTCACCCACGACTGCGTGGCCACGCACGCCTCCAACTCCATCATCAAGTTTGTGGACGACACAACAGTGGTAGGCTTGATTACCAACAATGACGAGACGGCCTACAGGGAAGAGGTGAGGGCCCTCGAAGTGTGGTGTCTGGAAAATAACCTCACAATCAACGTCAACAAAACTAAGGAGATGATTGTGGACTTCAGGAAACAGCAGAGGGAACACCCCCCTATCCACATCGATGGAACAGTAGTGTTTTAAGAACGCCATAGGTTTTAAGTTCCTCGGCGTACACATCACATACAAACTGAATTGGTCCACCAGCAGCAGCGCCTCTTCAACCTCAGGAGGCTGAGGAAATTCGGCTTGTGACCAAAAGCACTCACAAACTTCTATCAGTATCACCGCCTGGTACGGCAACTGCTCCGCCCACAACCATAAGGCTCTCCAGAGGGTAGTGAGGTCTGCACAACGCATCACCGGGGGCAAACTACCTGCCCTCCAGGACACCTACACCACCCGATGTCACAGGAAGGCCATAAAGATCATCAGGGACAACAACCACCCGAGCCACTGCCTTTTCACCCCGCTATCATCCAGAAGGCGAGGTCAGTACAGGTGCATCAAAGCTGGGACCGAGAGATTGAAAAACAGCTTCTATCTCAAGGCCATCAGACTGTTAAACAGCCACCACTAACATTGAGTGGCTGCTGCCAACACACTGACTCAACTCCAGCCACTTTAATAATGGGAATTGATCGGAAATGATGTAAAATATATCACTAGCCACAAAATGCTACCTAATATAATGTTTACATACCCTACATTATTCATCTCATATGTATACGTATATACTGTACTCTATGTCATCTACTGCATCTTTATGTAATACATGTATCACTAGCCACTTTAACTATGTCACTTTGTTTACATACTCATCTCATATGTATATACTGTACTCAATACCATCTACTGTATCTTGCCTATGCCGCTCTGTACCATCACTCATTCATATATCTTTATGTACATATTCTTTATCCCCTTACACTTGTGTCTATAAGTTAGTAGTTTTGGAATTGTTAGCTAGATTACTTGTTGGTTATTACTGCATTGTCGGAACTAGAAGCACAAGCATTTCGCTACACTCACATTAACATCTGCTAACCATGTGTATGTGAAAAATACATTTTGATTTGATTTGATTTTATCAAGGGGCAAAGTATTGAGAGACGAGCTTAAAGTTTTCTTTACTGACCATAATTTTCAATTGTCTGACTGCTTGCATGATGACGAGTTTCTCACACCACTGGCCTAACTGGGTGATGTTTTTACTTGCCTGAATGATCTGAATCTTGGATTACAGGGACTCTCCGCAACTATATTCAATGTACGGGACAAAATTGAGGCTATGATTAAGAAGTTGGAGCTCTTTTCTGTCTGTATTAACAAGTACAATATACAGGTCTTTTCATCGTTGCATGATTTTTTGTGTTTTTCAAATTAACTTAGCTCACGGACAATGTCAATGTGATATAGCGAAGCACCTGAGTGAGCTGGGTGCTCAATTACGCAGGTACTTTCCCAAAATGGACAACACAAACAACTGGATTCGTTATCCCTTTCATGCCCTGCCTCCAGTCCACTTACTGATATCTGAACAAGAGAGCCTCATCGAAATTGCAACAAGCGGTTCTGTGAAAACTGAATTAAAAAATGTCTGGATAGGGCTGAGCTCAGAGTTTCCTGCCTTGGAAAGTCGCGCTGTTAAGACACTGATGCCCTTTGCAACCACGTACCTATGTGAGAGTGGATTCTCTGCCCTCACTAGCATGAAAACTAAATACAGGCACAGACTGTGTGTGGAAAATGATTTATGTGCATCCTTTCAAGCACACCCACAATTTTTGATGAACAAATAAGGTTTTATATGTAAGATGCCTAAATAAAAAGCAAAATTATTGATTATTATTATATTATTATTTGTGCCCTGGTCCAATAAGATCTCTCACTTCCCACGAGCCGGGTTGTGACAAAAACTCACACTCATTCTTATGTTTAATAAATGTATAGTGTGTGTGTGGCAGGCTTACAATGATGGCAACAAAAAAAAACATTTGACAGTGTGCTGACCCTGGTGCTAGAGGGGGGTACGCAGCTGGAGGTTGAATGTTTGAAGGGGTACGGGACTATACAAAGTTTGGGTAGACTAACCATCGTGGGGACCAGAGGTTGAGACACTGGTTGGATGGAGGCCAAACTGTGTCATTTCAGTAATCAGCTCATTGGGAATAGTTTAATTGGGGAACCGTATCTGATAGTTTAGTGAGACTATTAACACGCCAATAAATATGCAAATTAGGAGTCTGGTCCAAGCCTGGAAAGGATTGGTTGCAACTTGATTAGCCAAGACCCAGACATTTGGATCACTGCCTTTTATGCCCAAATAAAAAAAGAATTGTGTGCACATGCTCTCCTTCATCAGAGGAACTGCGTATGTCCTCTTGACGTCTGTCTGGCCTGACATGCATACCTTCATTATCTTCTACTGTTTCGCAACCCTCGGCGCCCTTGCCCCTCGCTTGCCTATTTCTGGACCATGAGGCTGTCGCTGGAAGAGATAACGGAGCAAACCAGCTCACTGTGGCATTCTGCTCTCTGGACAGGACCAACCCCTACTCTCTGACTCTCACCAATACTGGTCTTTCTTGATCTGAGATTCTTCCTACTCTGCCTTCTACAGCTTTCATTGATCTAAGAGGTAGGTACAATTTTAAGAGCTCTGAGAGGAGGCCTGAAGAGTGCCAACCTTTATATTTTTGGAGGGAGCTGTTACCAACTGTACTGACTTTTATAATCTGTAACCAGCCTTTTCATTTCTTGAGGATAACTCTGCCTATGTCTTCTAGTCTAGAGGCTTGTGTTTTGCGGAGGCCTATTGAGGACCACTGTTCATCATGGGTTCCGTGCGGTGTACGCCACCTGTCCCACTCCCCACAAACCTACCTGTCCTAGAGGCCAAAGTAGATGACTTGAGTCACAAGTTAGATGAGCTCCTCTCCAGACAAATAGGTTCCTGTTCCATCTGCTCCACCTGCAGTCTGCACAGCGGCCAGCCAGAGGCAACAGAAAGGCAGCTTGTGGCCCAGTCCAGGCTGCTAGAGAACTTTGAGAGGAAGATCGGTGAGATGCAGAGGACCTTAGAGGCCCTGGCCAAAGGTAACGTTCAATCGATCTGAAATGACACATGGAAGTATTGTATTGTTATTGACAAGCTAAGTTTGACTGAGCTCACTACAGGATTGACCCATGGTTTAGTATTTCAATGTCTCAACCAATACCGTGTATCTGCATTAAAGTTTCACACTGCATTTCAAAGGAGATTAATAACTGTGAAGTGGACATGAATTACAATGATTTTGCTCACACAATGTTGATGTTACAACAACATCCATGCTACTGTGAAGATGCCAGAGGCTTGTAGGAATTGTGTCCAATTTCCTTTGAGGATAATTCCATTTTGTCTTGTAAATGAGGTCTGGCGCAAAGGAAATCCCACACCTGCCAGGAAGCTGCCCCAGCCCCACCCATTGAGCCATCACCTAGAACAGTATATCTGCCAGCCAAGACCTCACTAGTCACTTCTAAGGTACTTTGAGTCTGTTTCCTTATTGTGTGAATGGTTGTGTATACACTGCATTGTCTTTTTCCATGTTGATACATGTCAACATGGGAAACATGTATATCTAAATGACAATACATAAAGCAACCGTTTTAGTCTGTCCGGTGCTATGTTCTCTCATGGTCAGGATGAGATCTCGGATCAGTTGGAGACAAACAGACAGCAGGATAAGACACAACACACTCCTACCACCCCAGCAAAGAAAGGTAACTATTCATACTCAATGAGCTCCAGGCAAAATGTAGGTGACCATAATCCAGGGTGGATTCAATTGGTGTGTTATTTGATAGAGACGGATGCAAAGAAAACATTGACACGGCTGGCAGTAGCAGTTTTCCCATCAATGGCGGACACTCAAAAGATTTTGACTCAGACAAGGACCACAGTGACGAAGAACCAAGCGGTGACATCCATCGAGGAGTCACTTAGGACAGCATCTCTGCCAGTCAGTGATTCATTAAGCACGGAAAAGGTACTCTTATAATATGTTTCTTCATTGTGTCAATGGTTTTGTGTATACATTGCATGGATATGTGTCTACTTCATATCTCTAATTGGCAAAACATAAAACAAGCCTTTTAGTTGATGATTGGTCAGTGGCACACCTTGTGATATGCTCAAGCTGCCTCTGTTTCTCTCATGCTCAGGCTGAGACCCTGAATCAGTTTGAGACGAACAGACACCAGGAAACAAAGCAACAGACTCCTATCGCTCCTGCAAAGAAAGGTAACTCACTTCCATTTTAGTGGTATGACTATAGTCATGTCATACTCTGTGAGCTCAAGACCTACATTTGGCTAGATTGAGCTGACCAACATTCATGGATTCAATGGGTGTTTATGAGTTATATGATAGATAGGAACACAGAAAGCATTGCCATATGAATGGATAGACATACAGTTGAAGTCGGAAGTTTACATACACCTTAGCCAAATACATTTAAACGTTTTTCACAATTCCTGACATTTAATCCTAGTAGAAATACCCTGTCTTAGGTCAGTTAGGATCACCACTTTATTGTAAGAATGTGAAATGTCAGAATAATAGCAGAGAGAATGATTTATTTCAGCTTTTCTTTCATCACATTCCCAGTGGGTCAGAAGTTTACATACACTCAATTAGTATTTGGTAGCATTTCTATTAAATTGTTTAACTTGGGTCAAACATTTCAGGTAGCCTTCCACAAGCTTCCCTCAATAAGTTGGGTGAATTTTGGCCCATTCCTCCTGACAGAGCTGGTGTAACTGAGTCAGGTTTCTAGGCCTCCTTGCTCACACATGCTTTTTCAGTTCTACCCATACATTTTCTATGGAATTGAGGTCAGGGCTTTGTGATGGCCACTCCAATACCTTGACTTTGTTGTCCTTAAGCCATTTTGCCACAACTTTGGAAGTATGCTTGGGGTCATTGTCTATTTGGAAGACCCATTTGCGACCAAGCTTTAACTTCCTGACAGATGTCTTGAGATATTGCTTCAATATACAGTATCCACATAATTTTCCTACCTCATGATGCCATCTATTTTGTGAAGTGCCTCAGTCCCTTCCTGCAGCAAAGCACCCCCACAACATGATGCTGCCAACCCTGTGCTTCATGGTCGAGAGGGTGTTCTTCAGCTTGCAAGCCTCCCGCTTTTTCCTCCAAACATAACGATGGTCATTATGGCCAAACAGTTCTATTTTTGTTTCATCAGACCAGAAAACATTTATCCAAAAAGTATGATCTTTGTCCCCATGTGCAGTTGCAAACCGTAGTCTGGCTTTTTTATGGTGGTTTTGGAGCAGTGGCTTCTTCCTTGCTGAGCAGCCTTTCAGGTTATGTCAATATAGGACTCATTTTACTGTGGATATAGATACTTTTGTACCCGTTTCCTTCAGCATCTTCACAAGGTCATTTGCTGTTGTTCTGGGATTGATTTTCACTTTTCACACCAAAGTACGTTCATCTCGAGGAGACAGAGTGCGTCTCCTTCCTGAGTGGTATGATGGCTGCGTGGTCCCATGGTGTTTATACTTGCGTAATTTTGTTTGTACAGATGAACGTGGTACCTTCAGGCGTTTGGAAATTGCTCCCAAGGATGAACCAGACTTGTGGAGGTCTACAATTTGTTTTCTGAGATCTTGGCTGACTTCTTTTAATTTTACATTTACATTTACATTTAAGTCATTTAGCAGACGCTCTTATCCAGAGCGACTTACAATTTTCCAATAATGTCAAGCAAAGAGGAACTGAGTTTGAAGGTAGGCCTTGAAATACATCCACAGGTACACCTGCAATTGACTCAAATTATGTAAATTAGTCTATCAGAAATTTCTAAAGCCATGACATCATTTTCTGGAATTTTCCAAGCTGTTTAAAGGCACAGTCAACTTAGTGTATGTAAACCTCTGACCCACTGGAATTGTGATACAGTGAATTATAAGTGAAATAATCTGTCTGTAAACAATTGTTGGAAAAATTACTTGTGTCATGCACAAAGTAGATGTCCTAACCGACTTGCCAAAACTATAGTTTGTTAACAAAAAAATGTGGAATGGTTGAAAAACGAGTTTTAATGACTCCAACCTAAGAGTATGTAAACTTCAGACTATAACTGTATATTAATTAAGGGGTGTCTGCTGGTATGGGAGCAGAGCAAAGAGACTGTGTTGGAGAGCAGTGGATTGGAGGGAACCAGCAGGGGGTCAGAGGTCAACCAATGGCAGCAGATTCCCACAGACAGAGTGAAACTAAAAGGGGTTGGATGAGAGAAGTTCCAGCTGTAGCGGTTGTCCCATCAATGGCGGACACTCCAAGGACTGAGACGAGGACCACAGTGGCGGAGAACCAAGCAGCTGCTCCATCAAGTTCCACCCCCGCACCAAAAAAGCAGTCTGGGTTGGCTGTCCTTATGCCAACTGTGGAAAGCTCCTCCCTCAGACAAGTGCACAGCTGTCCAGAGTCCTTGCAGAGGTAAAGGCGCTTACTCATCACCTAACATACATACTAATAAAAATGATAAATGATTGGATATCGGATCTATATGTGAAAAACACATCCACCACCAATTTGAATCACATTGCTTTCCACCATACAAATTATAAATGCTACTCTGCTCTGATTGTGCTGGCCTTCTTTCTGGTCCAGGCTCCAGAGTTCAAGGCCCAAGCCCCAGTCTGTCTGCCCTGCCCGTAGACCTGCTGTTGGGAAGACCTGCAGTGTTTTGGGAGGGGCTAGTCCAGTTGCAGCCAGTGGAATACAGATCATAGTAGTCCCTACTACAGCAGAAAGGACCTGGCCCAAGTCCCCTACCAAAACTTGCCATAAGGTCATAGGTGATTGTTGACTTCCGTGCACAAAAGGCCTTAGTGTGTTTGATAATTTTGGGATTAGTATGCTATTATACAAAGATGTGTACTGACATTGTGCTAATGAGTGTTGCCCTCCCAATCTCTCTCTCTCTATCTATCTCTCAGATGACGTTCCCCCGCAGCCAGCTCCTTTCCTTCACCGCTGTGTGTCTTTGCGATCCAACCCCCCATCTGACACCTTCATCATCCACACCAGAGAGGTGCTGGGGAGGTAAACTGACATCTGTAGCCTACTGGTCTGGAATAGTGGTAGAACTAGTAATCTCCCAGATGTTATCTACTAGCTATTGGGTTTGTGTGTTAATGAGTTAAGAAAAACATATTTTTCCCTCAGCGGACGCTTTGGCAAGGTGCACAAATGCACTGAAAAATCCTCTGGACTAAAGCTTGCAGCTAAGATAATCAACACACGAACTGCTAAAGAAAAGGTGAGTGAGTGAGTGAGGTACATATTTGTATGTTCACATACACATTTGCCTGTGTTGTTCTCTCAGGAAAGGGCAAATAACGAGGTGCAGGCAATGAACCAGCTGAGTCATCCCAACATCCTCCAGCTCTACGAGGCCTTTGAGGCCAAGCACCAGCTGGTGTTAATTCTGGAATAGTAAGTGGCTCATATTCCACTCTGCTATTCAGTGTCATTGGTTAGCAAGATCTCCATTACACTGTAGTGCTTCTAAACATTCTACAAATAATTTAACAGGGAACAATACATTAACAATTAATTAATATACTTGAATGATCTCCTGAGGGGGGATTTGGTTTGCTGGCAGCAGACACTAAAGTACAAAGTACAGACACTCAGAGACATAGATACGGAACACTGAATCGCCACAAATATGGATACATTATTAAAACAAAGACAAAGTGCATTACATACAGTATACCTCAATCAAAAGTACACAATGGAAAGGGGAGAAAGGAGCAGTGGAGTTGGTCAACCTGATGTCTGTGTGTGGCAGTGTTGAGGGCGGGGAGCTGTTTGACAGGATTGTGGATGAGAGCGCACCACTGACCGAGGTGGACGCCATGGTGTTTGTCAAGCAGATCTGTGAAGGGGTCAGCTACATGCATCAGATGTACGTCCTCCACCTCGACCTGAAAGTGAGTATGGTGGACTGGATGTGCATTCCAGATTTCAAGGCTCACCATCTTCACAAATGCCAGGCACATTTTAATTACCACTTGAAGCACATCGTGGTCAGTCTCACCGTAACTCAGAGGCATCCATGTGTGTTGTTGTAAGAAAAGTAATCAATGGTTAATTTATCCAAATGAATTTGCACACTCCGATGTTCACAGCCGGAGAATATCCTTTGTGTGAATCGAACTGGCCATCAGGTGAAGATTATCGACTTTGGGCTGGCAAGAAGGTAATGCCTCTCTTCAGCTGTGGGTGTGATTCTGGGGGATTTATTGTGAGCATTGGTAGCAGCTTTCTCAAAACGAACCTTGAAAAATAATTTTCTTTCTTCCTCGGAATCAGATACAGGCCGCGGGAGAAGCTCAGAGTCAATTTTGGAACCCCTGAATTTCTGGCCCCAGAGGTGGTCAACTTTGATTTTGTGTCCTTTCCCACAGACATGTGGACCTTAGGGGTTGTCACTTATATGCTGTGAGTCTAAAATATAAGCCTCATATTCCCTAACATCTATGTTAAACCGTAAGTTGTATGGGGCAAATTTACTTCCACGTAAGTAACATTATTACTTAGTGTCCCATTTACATCAATGCATGACTAAGTAAAAATGTGACTTAAGTGGGAGTTAGGATTCACCCCCCCCCATGTCCCTACCATGCATGCTTTCATTGTGACCTGTTTCCCTGTGTATGTGCATGCGGCACTTCCTTCCTCTCATCCTCCGCAGTCTAAGTGGCCTTTCACCCTTCCTGGGTGATGATGAGAGCCAGACCCTCAACAACGTCCTCTCTGCCAACTGTTCTTTTGAGGATGAGGCCTTTGAGCACATCTCAGCAGAGGCCAAGGACTTTATCTCTCACCTTCTGGTCAAGGAGAGGGGGTGAGGGCCAAAGCTGAAATAATAATCATAACACTCATGATTGTGATGATTATTACAGTTTATTAGTTATACTTCTACCATGTTCCCTGTTTGGCCAGAGGGCGAATGAGTGCTTTACAGTGTCTAAGACATCCGTGGCTCAACAACATTGCAGAGAAGGCCAAGGGCAGCAATATAGTACTGAAGTCCCAGGTCCTGCTGAAGAAATACCTGGCCAAGAAACTATGGAAGGTCAGTAAAACAGAATTCCTGCACCACACAGTGTGGTTCATTTAGTTGGTTTTGTAGTTGGAAGGCACATTGTTCACATTATGGTAGTTTTATCCTCTTTCACTGCAATCAGCTGTGTCATGTCAATTGTTTCCGGCCAACCATTGTTGATGAGACGCATCAAACCTTCCTGCCCTGCTCACTTTGTTGTAAATGTGCTTCTGTGGTTGTTGACAGAAAAACTACATTGCGATAGCAGCAGCCAACAGATTCAAGAAGATCAGCAGCGGTGGGGAACTGACCTCTCTGGATACGGAGACGGATACAATACCTATAGCAACGTAACAATGTCACCCATTAATACAGTACCTGCACTGCCGCCTTACAATGTCAGCCCTGTGAAATCTGTACTGACCTACGCTGGACAAACTGCATACTTGTAAAGACCTCCCACATAATCAGTCAGAGAAGGTACTCTTGTCATGGTCTGTCTGTGTAAACAAAACTGAAGACAGTGTGTGAATAAATAGTGGCTACACAACATAATTTCACTCATAAAATGAACAGCAATTTTGTACTTTAATATTTTTTCTTGTGTGGAAATGTATGGAAGCGGATTCATGCCAAAAGATATGACACTACATCTATAAAGGAAATAGTGAAATTGTTTTGTAATTTTAAACGTAACCTTTATTTTACTAGGCAAGTCAGTAAAAAAAAAAATCTTATTTACAATGACGGCCTACCTCACTCAAACCCGGACGATGCTGGGCCAATTGTGTCCCCATGGGACTCCCATTCACGGCCGGATGTGATACAGCCTGGATTCGAACCAGGGTGTGTGTAGTGACGCCTCAAGCACTGAGGTGCAGTGCCTTAGACCGCTGTGCAACTCAATAACGACAAACCAATCCAATCTAATAGGTACTTTATTGTTTACATTCATACAATAAGAAAATGCTTCAAAGATAATATGATAAGAGCAGTTCAGCAATTCTTGTTTTGTATCTTCTTCTATAGGGTGATGGAACAAAAAGCTAGAGCCTTGTCCTAAGAGCTAACGAGGATGTGATGCCTGCATACTAGTAACGCTTCCAGCTAATTTTACTGCAGGCAACAATGCAATTGAATTAAATGGAATCCTCATTCAATACAATATGATGGGAACTTAACTATTGGGCATAACATCCTTTCGTCAATATGCTAAGCTAACCTCAATACAAATCTATTACTATAAAGTGTGCGTTCGTTGAACTGACAAAAATAATCTCTAAACAAATGTTTTCTCTGCAATTACAAGTTGCTCTTTTCTGAGGTAGTCAAAGGACGCGTTCCAGGCTGACTACATTTCAGACAGTTGCATTGCATCAACCAATGGTTGCATGCTACTTAATTGACTGCGCAGTCAGGCCTCAGATTGATATATCATATGATGTGGTTAGGTGATATGTTAAAACACCTGAAGGTGTTGAGATTTGGCAGGCGTCTGCAATGTAGTCTGTCTAAAACGCTGCCAACAAATATACAATCATCATGGGCGTGGAGGAACTGATCTCTACATATCAGGAAAGGATACAATACATAAGTACTGGTAAAAGAGACAATGTTCAAGGAGGAGAGATGTTATTCTGTACTGATTGTTCATTTTTATGTAACAGTTACCTCCACGCAAAGAAAGAAACGGGTACTGTAATAGGATAAGGTAGAGGTAGAGAGTTTATGGGTCAATCAATGTCACTGTCTGTTGTATCTAAACAAAACAAGCAATTTGATGAAGAAAATCTACATTTTCACTTTAGATCTAATGGCACAAGTTAGAGCCAAAGTAACTAGGAAAGAGATTAAAATGATATACCCTAACCCCAAAGGACAGAGTTCTGTATTCATCTCTTCATCTAGGAGAGCATGTTGTTGAGGTAAAAGGAACAAACATTTCATAAGACATCAATTCTATCCTTTCATAATGTCTTAAGTGCTTAAAGCCAGTCAATAGAGTAGACACCCAAGAGGCACAACAGTAGCATTTTTTTAAGACGTCGGTGCAACATTTCACTGAATAAAGGATAAAGTCAATGATATGCAGTAATATGAAACCCATTTCAGTAACACTCTCTAAAGCAGTGTTTGACAAACCTCTCCTCAAGTACCCCCTGCCATTCCACTTACTTGGTATATTCCAGAACAAGCACAGTTGATTGAACTGGTCAACTAATAATCAAGCTCTTGATTACTTGAATCAGGATTGCTAATACTGTCTGGAACAGACCAAATAATTGGAATGGGGGTCCTGGATAGAGGTTTGGGAAACTGCTTTAAAGGGATTTTAAAATCAAACATCTCTAGTTTTTGTATAAATAAGCAGAACATGATAACACAAGTACACTTTTACGTAAGCTGCTGTTAAATATCTAACATGACCATTGTCATACAAGTGACTAACATTATTGGAAAACAAGATGAGTGGCAGGTGTCATGCAGCACTTATGTCCACATTGTATAGACCTTATGCGGTCTTTTCTGAACAAAGTGCAACCATTTGGCCTATTTCTAACAGGTTTCAATAAAACAACATTTTGGTTGCTAAAACACACTTTCTATTCTCCTTCTGCTCAAGTTTCTTATTATCGGATGAGGTAATACTGATGAAGTGGTTCTTTGTGTTCAACATCATCATAACAAAAACTATTGCTACTGAAAGCTTAATTAGCATCATTAAAAAAATAAAATTCCCATTTTCTTCCCATAAAAAAAAATAAATGCAAGCACATTGGATGCCTATATGTATCACTCGTATATTCAAGACTTTCGAGACACTCGTCCTTTATGGGAGGCTTTATTCAAGAATATTTGGAGTGTTCCTTGGCCTGGTGCTGGGGTCACATGGTTTCAGGCTGCTCACTGTTGAAAGGTCTGGTAGTAGCGAGGTAGGGAGGTGGAAGTGCTCATTCCAGGATTGCTGAACCCCTGAGGTAGCTGGTTGTTGTTGTGGGCTCCGGGGACCTGGGGTGCGTGAAGTTGTGGGGGCTGCAGGAAGGTGAGTCCTCCTGGAGCCTGATAGGGTAGGGGGCTGGAGGAGGAGGGCGGCACAGTGGAGGTGGAGGTAGACGGGTAGCCCATCACCAGACCTCCCATACTCATATGAGCACTGTAGGGAGGCAGGCTGAACGGCAAGAAGCCCAGAAGAGGACCCAGGTCCATGTTAGCAGCGCACGACAGCTCGGCTGAGGAGAGAGCGGGGCTCCTGGACAGAAGGTGGGGGTCCCCAGCCACTGGGCCACCCTGGGTTTCTGAAAGCACTTCCCTCTGAGGGGAGGCGGAGGAGGAGGTAGAGGAGGAGGCTGTGGTCAGGTGTGGGGGCAGCCCGCTCTGCAGGTCCATAAGGAAGCTCTCCATGTCAGTGCGGGGATATGAGGTAGATCCATGCTGATACCTAGCCATGTGGCCATAAGGCTGCTGTTGCTGCTGGGGGAGGTGGTGGTGGGGATGGGGAGAGGGGCCTGGCATGTGGAGGCCCACCCCCATGGCCGTGGACAGGGAGCCCTGCATGAGGGAGTGGTGTTGATGGCCCATGCCTGGATTGGAAATGGTCTGCAGGGGGTAACTGCTGTACATGTCAATGGGGAAGGCCTCTACATGCTCCTTGGAGGAGGGTCCCATGCTGCATTGCACCGGACTTGGCTCTTCCTTTACGGGCCCAGGTGTGGTGGGGGCTGGTGTGGGGGTGGTGGTTGTGGGCTCCTGGACGTGGCTCTTCTTCAGGTGGCGCGTCAGATGGTCCCTGCGACCAAATCGCTGGGCGCAGCGCGGGCACAGAAAGTCACGGCGGCCCGTGTGCACCACCGCGTGACGCCGCACATCCTTGCGAGTGTAGAAGCGCCGGTCGCAGCGCTCACACGAATACTTCCTCTCCCTGACGGTGGCGGTGACCTCCAGTGGCGGAAGCCTGTCGGTGTGGCTCCCTAGCTGCTCCAGCAGGGCAGGCGCCCCCTCTTGGCAATGGAGCTCCCCAGGGATGGTGGCGCTGGAGGCAGGGGCATGGGCAGCCAGCAGGTGGCGCCGGTAGCCCAACTGAGTGCTGTACTGTTTGCCACACTCCTGGCAGTGGAAAACCTGCCTGTTGGCGTCGTGGGTCTGCAAGTGGCTCTTCAGGTGCTCCTTCTGTTGGAACATGCTCTAGCAGAGGGAACGGCGCTGGGTCTTCTGCAGAGGGCGACGGGCCATAAGCATGAGCAGACGGACAAAACACTCATGGGGTATTTTAAGAGAGGACCTTCAAACTTGACACCATTGGCTACACCATTAATGGAGAATAGGGTGTTGAATGCTGCTGAATGCTGCTAGTGGAGTGTTTCGTATTCTCTCCAGGTGAGGATCTGTCCGCCTGTCTCCCTTTCCAGTACGAGCTTCTATCAGATGGGGGGGTTCTGCAGCAGCAGCTGCCATAGCAACCCAATAGGGCCTGGGCAAAGAGAGCAGAGTCACTCACTCAGCTGCTAAGGCTCGGACTAGATATAGGTGAGCATCCCTGAGCTTGTGTGAGTTTTATGTTATTGTGTGTGTATGTGTGCGTGTCTCCGCAGGGTAATTCTTGGGTAAGGCCCAAAGTTGTGTGCTTCTTCTCCCTGTCTCATCCAGCCACATGAGCCAGAGGACCGGTTGAACGTGAGTGGCAATTTTGCATGACCACAGTCCTATAAAGAAGCACAAGGTTAAGATCAGCCTACAGTTGTTGTGTGATGAAATTACCAGGGTCAAGCTGATGCCGGACACACCCCATGTATAGCACCCATCCAAAGCGATGCACTTTACATTATTTTAACTTTGCCAATACTGTAATATTTAAAAAATATATATTACTTGGCTTTTTAAGTTGAAGATTTACTATGGTAATTCTAATTGTGCAAGTGCTGCAGATCAATATTCATCAAGTGAAACCTGGGGTGGCATGATATGAGCCTTGTATTCTATATTAGAAAAGTATCCTTTTTGCATCATTTGATGGGGAAACTGTGCAAAAGACACTCTGATCTGAACAATGAAAAGCAAGGTATGAGAGTTTCACTTGGAAACGAATCAAGAGTCTATATACAACGAACATATGGTTCATCATCAACTCGCGCTGATCAGCATGTATATGAAGTCAAAAACACACAAAAACGTATTCACGTAGTAACTTAAAAACACAAAGTAAATTAACTTAACTCAATAAATGGACTCGTGTAATTCATGAGCAATGATTGAAAAATAATGAATGGGGAAACGTAATACGAAAATAAGGACGTGATGATAACATTCAAAAACATTTTTTTTAAACGTTTGTATTCTGAAAATGTGTTGAGCGCTAACAAAACAGTTATGTTTTCCTTAATTACATAAAGTAATGAAAATAAATGTACATGTTGCACTACTATTTGAAAAGTGCTAAAGAAATTCAGCAAGTTCATGTCACCGAATTTGATCGGTATGAGTAACGTTAGATTTTTACTATCAGCCTGGCAGGCGTATATTTGGCACGTTTCCGTTAAAAATGGGCGTAAACGTACCTTTAAAACGTTCACGATTCGGTTCTTGGTCCTTTTCTCTCAGATGTTTTGTAAAACTATTTTTCCAATTTTTTAAAGTTTTATTATTTTCGGGGCCTGGGTTTTTCCTCCGCGGTGGTGGAGTTGCAGAGCGCTTGCATTATGGGAGTGTGACGTCAGACACACCACTTTTTGACAAACTTTTGTAGAGGTTGCCAACTAAATAAGGTTCACCAACACTGCGACCTAGTATGCAATACTTCATATTAAACCTTAAGACATGGGACAATATTTTAAAACTTGGAAAAATATAATTCCATAACATCATTGCATATACTCCTTTTTTCTGTAGAAAATTAAAACTGTTAAATTGAAGGTGTTGTACGCCCAAAAAACAAGAGGATGGCCATATGGGTCCCACATCATGACACTATATAGAGAGGAGGATGGAGGTAGCGGACTCACTTACGACGAGTATGAGGAGAAGATGCTCATCTCCATCAGATTTTCTGGTCATTATCTGGTTCTGGTCAGGTCTCAGGATGACCAAAAATCCTAATGTAACCTTAATCCATGTTTCAAACCGTTCCTTCATTGAGGAACTATTTGAAACATGGATTTAGGTTGCATTGATTGTGGAGTAAGGTTGCATAGCCTACTGCTTTTGTCATTTGTCTTGTACCAATAGCTTCAAACTATATCATGTCAATCTCACAAACTGTCTGTTAAGGTTTGCATTCATAGCTCCAGCTGCAAAATGTGTGGTTACATTTCCCCAGCCCCATCCCTCAGTTCACCAAACAATGTGGCAGGATCAGGCTGTTGAAATGACAGATTGCACCTATTTTTATTCATGTGGATGTTCTCTGTGTGACTTTATTTGGGGGCATGGGCAATTATAATGACTAGTACTCTATTTTTTACAGACTGTAATCTGTTTGTTTGATAATAACCGAAATTATTTTATTCACCCCTTACCCCAATTTTTGTGTGTGCTAATAAATAGGCAGTTAAGGCACTGTGATTTGAACAGCACTGCACACCCTAAGAAAACTAGAGTACTGGAACATCAATTAAAAATATGAAAAGGATTTTATTCTTAACGCTGTAGTAAATATAATGATGTTCCCTTATGTCTTTATGTAATTAAATAGTAGCCTAGAAAAATCTTATTTATTCTTTGATTTTTTAAAATCTCAAAACAGAATGTCCCACTGGACACACACTGGTTGAATCAAAGTTGTTTCCATGTCATTTCAATAAAATAACTTGAACCAACGTGGAATAGACATTGAATTGACGTCTGTGCCCACAGGGGTGGTCTCAGATTTTTCCTCTCCATGTTTTCCTTCAGGTTGATCTCTGCCAGGTTCGTCCATGGACAGGTTACATGATGCCATTGTGACCCGTGCTTGACTTGGAGCTGAATACCGGCACCTAAAATGTTCTACTGCTTGAGCTCCTGTTCCTCTTAGAGAATATTAGCTCAAAAGTATTGTGGAGCTTCTGCACCTAAATATAAACAGTACCGACACCCAAAATGAGTACCAGCACCTATTTCAGTCCAAGTGTAACACTGATTGTGGCTAATTTTGCAGATAGCAGAGCCACAATGGCTTGATCTCTGTCAATTCTCTCCCACTAGCGTTGGTTTGTAGAGTGACTAGAGAGAGAGAGGGGGTAGGGAGAGTTGTTTAGTGTTTCATTCCTGCAGTGTTTTGACCCTTGACCTCACTGTTGTGTTCTGTCCGCCTTGCATTCCAAAGTGACTCACTGGGCAAAAATTGGTTGAATCAACATTGTTAACATGTCATTTCAACCCCCCTGTGATGACGTTGAATCAAAGTGGGAACCTGATTGGGTTTGCAAAAATTCAACATAAGGGCATTTAAAAAAAAAAATCACACAACTTTTAACCTACAGGACAGCCAATGACATTTCACGTTAGTTGAAAGCTCAACCGAATGTAAATCAAAACTAGACGTTGAACTGATGTCTGTGCCCAGTATTTTTTGCATTAGCTTATGTGCTAACATGCATCTATAGGTACATTGCGGAGATATTTGAATGCAGCACCTATATTTTTTCTCAAAACAATTAAAGGAGAAGAGGATTGCAGATGATTTTGAGCATTAGCATTACATATGCAAAAAATAAGTTCATAGTTTCCTTGTTTTTTCTTATCAATACCAGTGTGGTCAATCTTAGGGACGTCCACGAGGGCGATGACAAGTTTCAAGTTGAAAGACCACTGAGGAGTGGATTTAGTGTTTTAAATGGAAATGTAAAATCTGATTTGTCAATATCTCAGCCATCTTGTGATCAATCCCTTTATTAGTAAATTCCAAATTTGTTTTTTATTCGATTTATGTATATTTTGCACATTTTAGCATATGTGCTAATATGCATCAACTGGTATAGTGTGGCCAACTTTGAATGCAAACTCTTTAGGGACTATTGTAATGAGTCCAAAAAATAGATTTGGAGTGAATCTGACATTTAGTCCATGAGAAGAATATCATTTATGATTATTTTAAGTATTAGCGTTACATAGTCAAAAAAAGTGAATTGTTAATAGTTTCCCTATTTTTTAAGATATCAATGCCAAACTTAACATGGTTCATCATGACAATGGTTTTGATGACCTTAAAACGTTACAAGTAGATAAGCCATTGTGGAGTGGATTTACAAAGGATTTAAATGGACACGTAAAATCTGATTTCCTGATGACTCCGCCATCTCTTAACCAATCCCTTTGCTTTTCTCCAACTTCGTTATGGTTTCCACATGGCCATATTTCCACGATACAGTGCTTGTTTACGGAAAAACGACGGGAGACAGAGTCTACTACCTGTGCTAATTAGTGTGAACGGAAGACACCCCAAACGTGATGTCACTGAAAAATACTGTCGGTTGCAACTTTTAAAACCGGTTAAAGTGTATATTTTGCATTTGTGAAATTATTGTTCATGTGTTATGAAAGTAGAGTGCTTTACGTTTTTATAACCTTAGCGCAATTGAGAATTGATTCACGTTTAGATTGAGTATTTGGCGGTTTTGGCTGACAGCCAATTCGCCTCTTAACAGAACTTGTAAGATCCTTGGATAATTTAAATGGGAGCAAATGAAGCATAGTTGTCAGAACAATCATTGTATTTGCATATTTCCGTTTCATCGTTTACAAGGAGTGCACACGCGCACTTCACAGAGAAGGCTTTCCCTAGTGGTAATATGCAAATACATGCTAGAACACACCAATCGTTTTTCGCTAGTTCGTGCATGGCTCTGCCCACCTCCTTGCTTGTTCTGACAACTATGCTTCATTTGCTCCCATTTAAACCAACACTGATGACGAACAATCCGTTACGAACAGAGTCCACTAAGTTTTGTAGATGTGACCCTTTTACTACAGATTGTAGTTTTGTGAACAGAAAACTTTATAGCACTAGCCCTTGTTCTATCTGGGTTAAGCAAAGGTCTGTATAACTAACCCAAGATAAACAACAGCCTATTTTTTCGATGCGAGCAAATTTAATCATAGTGGGCAAGGAGGTAGGCAGAGCCAAGCACGAGCAAGCGAGATCCTATTTGTGCGTTCAAGCATGTAATTAGCATATTTCGTTAGGGAAGCCTAGTCTGAGAAGTGCTCCTGTGCAATAACTCAATTCGCTTGTGCACTCCTAGGCAATGCCATTTAAAAAAAAACTTTGTCAAAGGGTAAAGTCTACAAAACGTAGTCCACTCTGTTCGTAGCATATTCTAGTTTTGGGAATAGAAAACTGTATTGAGATCAAATGTTTCATCGATGAGAACATTTGCAGAATGTCGGCCAAAATCCATCTGGCGCCATCTTCTCCAATGCAGGCCACTGGGCTTCCTCTCATCACCATATTTGGTGGTGAGTGGAAACGCCAACTGGATGCTTCAGATTTACAGTGAAACATCTGGCTCATTGTTCTATCTTCGGTTTCAGTGAGACTTCTTCATTCAATATGTCGGTCAGCAAACAAATGTTTAGTCTGCATGCCGCCACCTACTGTGCTGGAGTGTGTTAAGTGAGACTGCTTATAACAGCACCACCTGTAGGCCATTTTTTTTGTGACATTATTTTTTTACCAAATTACTCTGTGCCAGTTACTTTGTGCCAATTTAGAAAAAGTTACACATTTATGCTTGAGTTATTCGACCATGTCAAGAAAAATAAAATAAAAGAATTACAGGAGAGATAAGCAATAGCTTCGCCGTGAACCACTATTAATACAACAATATGGTTTAGTATGCGACGCTAGCTAAGCCATTGCGCAGAAACACGTCATCAGGTCTAACGGTCCATCGATATAAAGTAATTTTTGACGAAAATGAAAACGTGTCAGTTTGAGGTTGGAATTATAACACAATCAGCTACTTAAGACATTGGCTCGAATCTAAAGTTGTGCCTTCAGAAATCGAGAAAATGAACAATCGTCCACTTCCCAAACCCCAGTCTGGTCCGTTGAGTCCACGGAGTGAGTCTTGGGAAGTATCGCGATGTTGGGCCCTCTAGGTTAGAAACTGTGGTAGTAGCTTCAAGACGAGAGGCGCCCCCCGTATGTGTTTATTAGGTAACTAGCGTCTTACTAGCCTTTAGGCGCGTTACCGTGCACTAGCGTAGAACAACAATAGTTTATATAGCTAAATGATTTAGCTCAACAAGAGGCGTGCCTACCGAGCACCAGACGAGCGAGAGAACTAGCAATTACGTGGTGGGAAGGCTAGCGAAACGGAGAGAAGCAGTTCAGCTAACGTTAGCTTGCTAGTTCGGGGTTTCTTGATCCACCGACCGTATTTAGCTTGCTAAAAAGCTAGCTGCTGCTGGAGGCGCAACCGATAACTGCTAGCCACTAGAGGGGAGGAAATGAAGGACAAACAGAAGAGAAAGAAGGAACGCACGTGGGCTGAGGCGGCTCGCATGGTAATACTATCTTTAGTTGTAATATAGTAGCTAGCTAATGTACTGACAGGGAAGAGGAACACTCAGCAACCAAACACATATTAGTCGGAGCCTGTGCTGTCTGGTTGGCACTGCACGTTAGCTAGCAGGGAGTGCTCGGTTAATCTCCTAAATTAATTTAGCTAAATCGCCAGCATGTTAACAGTGAAATGAGTAAATGCACTGAGCCCCTGATAACAAAATACTTTTATTATTCATATGAATAACGTTAGTCATTCCAAGTGTGGTTGTAGCTAGAGTCGTGTATTTAGATGGCTCTGGTTGTATCTAAGCTAACGCTCATTGTTGACAGGAGCATAGCTAACATACGGGTACGTCTGCCTTCCAGTTTGACCCTTTGTTTGCTAGCTAGCGAGTTAGCATAACCCACTGTATTGGTAAATTAGCCAGACTACCAGTGGTACCACCATTCACTGAACATGTAAACAAATAACTATTTCAGAGTTATCCACTCAAGCAAACGTTAATTACACTATCTGCTCTTATTTTAACACATTTAGACAGGTCCCTCTGGTTATGGTCAGAGCAACGGTCAGGGGAATACCACCCCAAGCTTTAGCTAATGTTATCTAGGTGGTAGCTAGCGACAACCATTCAAAGTTGGATACAGTTGTCTTTATGTAGCTATCATAATGGTTATTGGATAGCTAAGCTGGTGTATGTATGTAAAGTTGTTATTTAGCCATATTGATAAATAAGACAGCTAAGAAGTTTCTTGTAGGCTTCCAGCTAACGTTACTACCCAATGGTATACAAATCATGTCTGTGTTCTTGTGTAATGCAAGTCCTCTTTTGGCTTTCTTCAATGACCATTGCAACATTTTATTGTAATTCAGTTTTCCATTATGGTTTCTTCCGCAACAAGACAGACACCCTATTCTCTATGCTTTGTAGAGTGGTCTAAATATACAGGTCTACTATATGAGGTAGATTAAATTATGTATATTGTATCAGAGTACTTGGATTAAAATTGTGTGTAAAAGGGATATACTATTGGGAATGTCATGAGGTTGCCAGTCAGAGCTGTGTCTTGATGCTGAGTAGGATAATCAGGCACCTACATTGTGTAGTTGTGCAGAACCCTTACACATAGTGCCCATTTACTGCTGTAAACGGTCTGCATTCGGCAACAGTCCATTAATTTAAATGGTAAGCAGACCCCTCTTCTGCGACTCAACTGCCAGATGAGGCTGTGTTGCATAGCCGTATCATTGGTGTTTCTTGAGGATTTAGAACTGGATGCAGTTAATGACACATTTTATTCAGTACACATAGCTATAAAGCCTACCATGTTTTATATTGTGCATGCATACTGCAGATGCATTATATCTCAACTTTGGCTAATTTCTCCTTTCTAATATGGGTGTGGAAGTTACTTAAATCTTAGGGTGGGGCTCTATTCCGTTGCCAGACCCTACTTTTCTGTTCCCTGCCTATCAGCATCCTTGCACGCCACGGCAGAGCTAAATAGCTCCGTGCCATTTTTGGTTTTCACTGTGTGGGGAATGCATGTATTTATAACCGAAGCCCATATGTCACTGCAGATCCTTGTGGTGCGAATGTTTTGGCTAGGCTAGCTTTTGGGGAGCCTAAACAATATTCATAGGCTGAGGTGAGTCCAGTGTGTTCCGAAACTTGTGCTAGGCCATGCTAGCTACTCATTATTCTCTGGGGCATACAGGAATAACAGACCGATTTAGTGATAAGAGACGTAAACAAAAATACAGACTTTCAAGCGTGTTTTGAGAACCGCCAGTGAGAAACACGCATACCTAGTTTGCACGCTCACACATTCAGATAAATGGGGATGGGCCGGTGTGACATTCTATCTTCAACGAGATAGAGGAACACGCTTTGACTGCACCCACACCACCATATGGAACAAATCCATGTAGGGTTGCATAACACCACATACAAAAAAGGAGAACTTTCAAGACACTTTTCATACTATTACCAACAATGTCATGTTGCCTAGACAACCATAAGCACAGTCTGTGTAGGCTAGTTTATCATTTTCATATAGGCCTATCTTCAGTAAGTCAAAATAATCTATCTGCCTTGGCATTAATCATGAGTTTGGTAGTGGTGTGTGATGGGTTTTCTCCATGCATGACTGGGCAGGTTCTTTTCTCCACAGATTGCAGAGAACCCTGATAGGTCTAACTTATCCACCATCTGGCCTTTTGAGTTCCTCAGAGACTGTTTTCGGTTTCCTTTTTCTGCAGGGACAAGGACAACATAATTGTTACATTGAATGCCACATGTCTTGGTATTCTGTAATCAACGCCTCACCGAATCATGGTGCATACTGTTGCTCTATTGTGATGTGCATCTTTAGTGTGTGCCTGTGTTGTGTGCTTGGAGTCGGCTTTGTCTGCTGGTCTCCCTGACCAAAATACCCTTTCCTCTTCTTCCAATTTCCTGCACGCGTGTCCTTGGGTTAATTTGAAGGAGCGCTCTACTACCCAGTCTGTATTATGTGTTGTTCCTTCTCATGCATCCTGTCATGACGACACACTGAGAGGCTCTGGATTGATCGCACAACCTCAAGCACCTATCTCTGGTCTTATTAATGGAAATGAATCAATAATTCACTGTATTTTTAAGGGAGTGGAGGTGGCACTTAAAACCACAAATGCTGCTAGGCTATGTAGTGATGTCACTTTATTAGAATTAGTGGTGTAGTGGAGGATAAACATTGTTTACACCTTTTTATTTTGCGTGTGTGTTTACCCACCTTTTGCGTAAAAATGCTTTGAAAGTATAGTGAGCATTACTTTCACCACAGCTGGCAATCAGCATTTATCCACTTGTTTTTTTATCACTTATTTAAATTGTTATAGTACGTTTATATGAATTGGTTCTCCTAGAGGGATAGGCCTAGTTGTGGGTGTATTGTGTGTTGTGCTATTTCACTGTCTTAGTGGATATTAAAGCCACATGCTTTCTGCTGACGAAGCTTGAGTGGTTAACTCAGGCATTTTGAAACATTTTAATAAATGGACGCTAGTTTAATACACTGCCTTTTGTGAATCTTCCATTCATAAGGTATCGAATTCACATTTTGTTGCCTTTTTTCACCAGATATTTCTGAAGCTGCTGTATTCACTTACTGGATGTATGTAGGTATATCTTAAATTGTATCTGTATGGGCTATAACATGTTCATGACTGACTGTAATTTTTCCAGGTTCTAGAGAACTTCTCTGATGCCCCCATGACACCCAAGCAGATCCTGCATGTTATTCAGACCAAGGGGCTCAAGGAAATGAGGTAAACAACCAACATACACACATTTAACGGAAGGGTGATATTCTGGCATTTAAGCCCTTGTTCTACCACTTACCAGAGTCAGATGAACTGCCATTTTATGTCTCTGCGGGCAGTATGAAGGAAGTTAGCATTGGCTTGCAAAACTACTGCTAACTTGTGTTAGCGCAATGACTGGAAGTCTGCAGGTACAATAGCAATGCTACAGTAGCATACTGCACGCAGAGACATACAAATGGTATCCACAATTTAATCTCATTCTGGGTAAGTACGGTTGAAGTCGGAAGTTTATATACACTTGGGTTGGAGTCATTAAAACTCGTTTTTCAACCACTCCACAAATTACTTTTTAACAAACTATAGTTTCGGCAAGTAGGTTAGGACATCTACTTTGTGCATGACAAGTGATTTTTTTCCAACAATTGTTTAGACAGATTATTTCACTTATAATTCACCGTATCTCAATTCCAGTGGGTCAGAAGTTTACATACACTAAGTTGACTGTGGCTTTAAACAGCTTGGAAAATTCTAGAAAATGATGGGCTAATTGACATAATTTGAGTCAATTGGAGGTGTACCCGTTGATGAATTTCAAGGCCTACCTTCAAACTCAGTGTCTCTTTGCTTGACATCATTGGAAAATCAAAAGAAATCAGCCAAGAGCTGATCTCCACAAGTGTAGTTCATTCTTGGGAGCAATTTCCAAATGCATGAAGGTACCACGTTCATCTGTACAAACAATAGAACGCAAGTATAAACACCATGGGACCACGCAGCCGTCATACAGCTCAGGAAGGAGACGCGTTCTGTCTCCTCGAGATGAACATATTTTGGTGTGAAAAGTGCAAATCAATCCCAGAACAACAGCAAAGGACCTTGTGAAGATGCTGTAGGAAACAGGTACAAAAGTATTTATATCCACAGTAAAACGAGTCCTATATCGACACAACCTGAAAGGCCACTCAGCAAGGAAGAAGCCACTGCTCCAAAACCGCCATTAAAAAGCCAGACTACGGTTTGCAACTGCACATGGGGACAAAGATCATACTTTTTGGAGAAATGCCCTCTGGTCTGATGAAACAAAAATAGAACTGTTTGCCCATAATGACCATATTATGTTTGGAGGAAAAAGGGGCATGCTTGCAAGCCGAAGAACACCATCTCAACCGTGAAGCACGGGGGTGGCAGCATCATGTTTTGGGGGTGCTTTGCTGCAGGAGGGACTGGTGCACTTCACAAAATAATGGCATCATGAGGGAGGAAAATTTTGTGGATATATTGAAGCAACATCTCAAGACATCAGTCAGGAAGTTAAAGCGTGGGTCTTCCAAATGGGCCTTCCGAATGGACAATGACCCCAAGCTTACTTCCAAATTTGTGACAAAATGGTCTAAGGACAACAAAGACAAGTTATTGGAACGGCCATCATAATGCCCTGAACTCAATCCCATAGAAAATTTGTGGGCAGAACTGAAAAAGCGAATGAGCAAGGATGCCTACAAACCTGACTCAGTTACACCAGCTGTGTCAGGGGGAATGGGCCAAAATTCACCCATCTTATTGTGGGAAGCTTATAGAAAGCTACCCAAAACGTTTGACCCAAGTTAAACAATTTAGGCAATGCTACCAAATACTAATTAGAGTGTATGTAAACTTCTGACCCACTGAGAATGTGATGAAAGAAATACAAGTTGAAATAAATCATTCTCTCTACTATTATTCTGACATTTCACATTCTTAAAATAAAGTGGTGATCCTAACTGACCTAAGACAGGGAAGTTTTACTAGGGATAAAGGTCATGAATTGAAACACTTCAGCCAAATGCATTTAAACTCAGTTTATGTAAACTTCCAACTTCAACTGTAGAACAAGGGCTTAAATGCCAGAATCTCCCATTATACCTTTAAAGCCCATCTTTATGGTAATGTATACCAGCAACAAAACCAAGAATGGAATTGCTCATGTTTTATGTAAAATAAGTCAATATGTTACGAGAATATCCATGAGAAAGGAATGTTTCAACTTCTACTCACATTTTTCACAATTCTTCCATGATCTCTACCTGGCCTGATCCATAATATGCTCAACACAAACAGAAGGTAAGATGGCACAAGAACAAAGGGACAATATTTCCATTTTATGTTTAGCTGTCTCTTTGCATACCATAGGTATTGTTCTGCTTCTCACAGTCATCTTCTCCCCACTCTTTCTCCATCACCCCACCCTGTCTCTCTCGCTCTCTCTCTCGCTCTCTCTCTCTCTCTCTGTCCACCAGTGGCACAGCCCCTCTGGCCTGTCTGGTGACCATGCTGCATTCCCAGGTGAGGGGGGACAGAGTAAAAAACAGCATCTTCTTTAAGCTTCCTGGCAGGATGAGTCTGTTTACCTTGAAGGTATGGAACCAGCCCAATCCACACACCCATATCTTAAACACGCACGTACCTCTAATCGCTACCCCTAATAAACCTCATACAAACCCATATCTGGAATACACACACATGCATGTTTGTAATAGCAATCTCTCTTCTGACTGTCCCTCTGCAGAAGAACGCTCTGCAGTGGACCAAGAGTTCGAAGGAGGCGGAGACAGCGGAAGCCAGCACACTGGCTACTGCTAACACAGCAACAGCAGGGCCAACGGAAGGTGCGGAGCAAGAGAGCTGTGACTCCATGGAAACGGTTGCAGCCAGTGGAGAGAACGATGGTGTGTGGTTGTGCTCACCACATGCTTTCATCAGTGATCATTTAGTGGAGAGTAAATGCCCTTTTTATTTGGTGTTTACTTCCACTGTAATTAACATTGTTGAAGTTTACATTACTCTCCTCCCATCTTATCAACCTCCTTTTTCCAGTTTATCCAGCGTTTGTTTATTCCACTACATCACTGGTCTTTATTAAGCACACACATCTAACACATCACTATTAAATCTCTCTCACTGCCCTGTTCAAAGGCACTTTGAAAACAACACAGGAATATGTGTCGTGATAAAGGTGGAAAGAGCATGCCTATGATAGAATAAATTGAAGTGTTTTTAAACAACTGCAAACCAGAGACATTTTTTCTTATTTTTAGGATGTGATTGTTGCTGTGGTTACGGGTGCACATGAAACTGCCAACCCATGGCATAAATCTTTTTTTATTTTATTTTTTTAAGAAACATTTTATTTGGGTGAGCTCCTGTTTATCTGAGTACATGGCTGAAAAGTGCTAGATGATAAACCCCACCAATTGTGATAATGGAAACCAAAACATATGCAGTGTAAAAAAAACTTATTGTCAGTGTTAGTGGTCCATGGACCATTTATCATCGACTAAACCATTTGGAACCCAATAAAGAGAATAATTTGGTGTCTGACCATAGCCCCCTCTACCCCTCACAGCGTCCATAGATGAGAACTCGTCCAGTGCCTCATGCTCCACAGAGCCCCAGACCAGGCTGAGTAGATCTGGAGTCTCTGGACAGGTGCGCTCTGAGGCCCAGGCACAGACCCGACTAAGTCGATCCAGACAGGTACACTTTACCCCCTCAACCTGGGCTGTCTGTATGTGTACTGTTGCTCAATAGGGATATTATAGGTGGTTGTGCATAGTGTGCGTAGGTCGAGTCATAAGAGGTTTTTATGAGTACTACATGCATAGGAAATTATTGCAGATCGCCATTGTCTGGCTTAGTGATAACCTTAGCATTCTATTACATCTCACCATGTCCGTTTCTCCTTCGCTGCAGTCGAGCAGACAGAGGAAGAAGGCTGTGATGATGCCGCGAGTGGTCCTCACTCCACTCAAGGTCAATGGTGAACACGTCCCATCAGGTGAGCACTTCTCTCTGCTAACCCCTTTGCTACCCTAACCTCATCTCGCTATGCCCACACACAACCTCTTCCTGGGCAAAACATTTTTGCGGAATTTGTAGCATTACACACACAGACACCTCTGAGTCATATTCCTACAGTGGGCTTAGACCATTTCTCACCCAGCATGGGCCTCTACTGCTTTGCCAGTCTTTTTATTTATGTGTTGCCTATTTACTTTTGCAGCAGCATTCTTAGACTGTAACCTCTTCAAGTTTCTCAGTAAGCTCTGGGTAACAAAAACATGAGTGGCCTAAAAAACAGTTTTAGTGCTATCTATGGGAAGAAAGTGTAGGAATGGCTAGTGTTCCTGCAGGTGTCGTGTTGACTGAAATGTGACCTGTGTGCAGTTTTGACTGTGCTCCTCGTGCACCCAGAGTCTTTCTCATTCTGAGGATCCCCTGAAACCCTCCCCTCTTGTGGCTGATTGTCTGTCAGTCTCTGCGTGCAGAATAACCCTCCTAGCCACTCATTGTCTGAGTGCAACTTCTGTCCTCCCTGCTTCTTTTTGTGTGCACCTGGAAATTCCAGTCTCATATCAGTCCTTCCCTCCCGCCTTACATTTAGCTGCCCAGTAAACCCAATTGCTATCTATGAGGTGGGGGAGCTCTTTCTGAGATTTCTGCTCCACCCTACCCCCCACTCTCCTCTCTCTGTGTTAATGTGGGACTGGGTGACTGCTCCCTTTGCTTTGTCTGTATTGCTCACCTGTCCCAATCCCCCCCCACCCCGTGCTATGGGCTCTGCTGCCTCCCCTTTTGGCTTGTCTGCCTGACCTGCCCACCCCCACCTTCCCGCTCGTAAGTCCTCCCTCAACCACGTGACCGGAGTGTCTCACCAGGCTCCCCCTCCCCCCACCTCTCCCCCTCAGGAGCAGCGGGGAGGCGCAGGGAAGACTCTAGGGGGGGTCCAGGCCCCACGCTTCGTGCCCGCCCCGAGCTGGCTAGCTGGAAACGCCCCCAGCACTTCAAGAGCTTGCGTGGCTACCACTCAGGTACAGGGGTTAGACCCGGGTATAATAAAACCCACCAACCCAACCAACCTCCCTCCAGTAAACCCTAAAACACCAACCCCTCACTCTCCAAGTTGTAACCCAGTTTATTTTCATCATTGTTCAGGACACCTTTGGCAAAGAGATATACCTGATGGAACCTGAACTGTAAACAACTTGACAAATCTGTATATCTTATGAATGTAGCTGTCACAAATGAAGAGGTCAAAGAACATAATCTGGACATAGTACACAATCTGTAGAACTATTAGATGTATGTCTCAGTTTCTACACAGGCCAGCTGTCTCCGAATAAGCGTCAAACCTGGACTTTGGGTCAATCCCAGACTGACAGGGTGATTTGGTAGCTAACCAACAATACGCTGGTCGCTATCATTGTCAGGGTTGCATTGGTCACTAATGCTAACTGAACAGCAGTGCATTGCAGGTTTCTAACTGAATGCCAGGGACGGCTAGCTATCCCAACACAGGCTACCCGGCCAGGACATACTTAACCGCTCACTGACTGATAGCTGTTGTGATTGTGTTGGCTGCTAAACTAAACGCCTGAATGACTGTGTTGATGGATCTTAACTGGAGTTGTTGGCTTGCAATGGAACGGCCATGCTGTGCTTGCTGTTAGTTGAATGAATGAATGAGTTTTAAACCATATCCATTGGATAGCATTAGCCACTTGCGGGCCTGTGGTTGTGTATGCCTGCAGGGCCCATGAAGAGGAGCCGAGGCGGGGTGGAGGTGGACTTTGAAACGCCCGGCTCTATCCTGGTCAACACCAACATCAGGGCTCTCATCAACATGCGCACCTTCTCTGCCTTCCCAGCCCACTCCCAACAGCAACTCCTGCAGCTCCTCCCCGAGGTTGACCGTCAGGTGAGGGAGCTTGCTCATAATTTATAATCCTAGTCATCATTTACAGTTGAAGTCGGAAGTTTACATACACCTTAGCCAAATACATTTAAACTCCAGTTTTTCACAATTCCTGACATTTAATCCTAGTAAAAATTCCCTGTTTTAGGTCAATTAGGATCACCACTTTATGTTAAGAATGTGAAATGTCAGAATAATAGTAGTGATTTATTTAAACTTTTATTTCTTTCATCACATTCTCAGTGGGTCAGAATTTTACATACACACTTAATATTTAGTAGCATTGCCTTTTAAACTGTTTAACTTGGGTCAAATGTTTCGGGTAGAGTTCCACATGCTTCCCACAACAAGTTAAGTGAATTTTGGCCCATTCCTCCTGACACAGCTGGTGTAACTGAGTCAGGTTTGTAGGCCTCCTTGCTTGCACATGCCTTTTCAGTTCTGCCCACAGTTCTGCCCACAAATTTTTGTCCTTCAGCCATTTTGCCACAACTTTGGAAGTATGCTTGGGGTCATTGTCTATCTGGAAGACCCATTTGCAACAAAGCTCTAACTTCCTGACTGATCCACATAATTTTCCTCCCTCGTGATGCCATCTATTTTGAAGCGCACCAGTCCCTCCTGCAGCAAAGCACCACAACATGATGCTGCTCGCCCCTTGCTGGTTGGGATGGTGTTCTTCGGTTGCAATCACCCCCCTTTTTCCTCCAAACATAACAATGGTCATTATGGCCAAACAGTTCTATTTCATCAGACCAGAGGACATTTCTCCAAAAAGTACGATCTTTGTCCCCATGTGCAGTTGCAAACCGCAGTCTGGCTTTTTTATGGCGGTTTTGGAGCAGTGGCTTCTTCCTTGCTGAGCGGCCTTTCAGGTTATATCAATATAGGACTCGTTTTCACTGTGGATGTAGATACTTTTGTACCTGTTTCCTCCAGCATCTTCACAAGGTCTTTTGCTGCTGTTCTGGGGTTGATTTGCACTTTTCACACCAAAGTACGTTCATCTCGAGGAGACAGAACGCGTCTCCTTCCTGAGCTGTATGACGGCTGCGTGGTCCCATGGTGTTTATACTTGCGTACTATTGTTTGTACAGATGAACGTGGTACCTTCAGGCGTTTGGAAATTGCTCCCAAGGATGAACCAGACTTGTGGAGGTCTACAATTTTTTTTCTGAGGACTTGCCTGATTTCTTTTGCTTTTCCCATGATGTCAAGCAAAGAGGTACTGAGTTTGAAGGTAGGCCTTGAACTACATCCACAGGTACACCTCCAATTGACTCGAATTACGTCAATTAACCTATCAGAAGCTTCTAAAGCCATGACATTTTCTAGAATTTTCCAAACTGTTTAAAGGCACAGTCAACTGAGTGTTGACTGTGATACAGTGAATTATAAGTGAAATAATCTCTGTAAACGTTACTTGTGTCATGCACAAAGTAGATGTCCTAACTGACTTGCCAATACTATACTTTGTTAACAAGAAATTTGTGGAGTGGTTGAAAAATAAGTTTCAATGACTCCAGTCTAAGTGTATGTAAACTTCCTACTTACACTGTATAACTCGAGGACAGATTCACGGACCCAGGTTAAACCTTTCCCTGGACTAAAAAGATTTATCAATGGAGATTCTCCATTGGAGTGTGCCTTTTTAGTCCAGCCCATAATGTGTCATCATTTCTGTGCCATATTGTCTGTGAATGTAACCCAGTATGTCCTGTCTTCCTTCTCCAGGTTGGACCTGATGGTCTGGCTCGCCTCAGTAACTCGGCTCTCAACAATGAATTCTTCACTCACGCCTCCCAGAGCTGGAAGGAAAGGCTTGCTGAGGGTTAGTACCTACTTACTTAATTATATACTATGGTTGGTATAAAGGTCCACTGATAACACGTGACATGGGGTTAGTGACTAGCTACACAGGTGGGGAACTCTTTCCTTTCAGGAGTTAATTCGCTAGCTATTTATTTTACCCGACAGAAATTGCCAGGTATTTTTCTAGAAATAACAGAGTGTACAATAATAACCCATGAATTACTGTCTCTTGGGTATTCAGTATCAGAAAGTACCCATTGATGCTATCACATAGCTTCCTACTAAATACCATGCAAATACCAGGGGAAACAGAATCAGTCAATACATGAAGTTATCTATATGTTAATCTAATATTGTTTGACCTGCTCAGGTGAGTTCACCCATGAGATGCAGGTGCGATTCCGCCAGGAGATGGAGAAAGAGAAGAAAGTGGAGGCATGGAAGGAGAAGTTCTTTGAGGAGTACCACGGTCAAAAGTAAGTCTTCTGAACATCCACAGCCACAACATCGGATGTTATTTTTTTTAAGCTGCCTTTTATTCCATGGACCATTTGCAAATCGACTTGATTATTTCCACTGTATAACAGTGTATATACTCTTTATACTAATGTTCTTTTGCTGCAGGTCTGGCCTGACCCGAGAAGAGTCTCTGAAGTTGACAATGAGCGAAGCGGCCGATGCTGCCACCAGCGTTTTGGACAGCAAAGTGGCCTTGGTGGCGGCGGGAACGCCCAAGCGCCGCAATGTGGGCAGGCGGAGGCGTGATGGCAGGATGAGACGGCGAACGCGGGCAGACTTGAGACGCAGGGCGCAACGCACCCTCTGTAAGACCAACTCCCCTACCCTGCAGTCCTGCAAGCAGCTGGAAGGCACGCTCACTTTAGATGCAGCTTCTGTTGCCTCTGTCCCCTTGCCCGTCCCAGAGGCCACAACGGTGCAGGGAGGAGAGGTGGTGTTACAGGCCGACTGTGAACTGGAGGATCCGGCCCAGTGTGCCTCCCTAGAGCCCGTGCCCTGCCCTTCCCCTGTGCCTGTGCTCCCGCCTGTGACCATGCCTGAGCCCATGCCTGAGCCCACCCCGACCCCCAGTCCCAGCCCTGTATCTATCAGCGCCTCCGATGAGCCTGAAGTCACCGCCCGCCTGCTCCCTGAAGAGCCTGCACCTGCCGTCGCCTCAACCTCCTCTCCCTCCTCCTCGTCTTCCTCCTCCTCCTCCTCGTCCTCCTCCCCTTCCTCATCTCCCTCCTCCAACTCAGAGAGACAGGGGGGGTTCACCGCCGGCTTGGATTCTTCCTCCTCGTCCTCTTCTTCCTCCACTGCCGCTGCTGCCACTGATCCACTGGACGACGGGGCCTCCATGGTCACCTCAGTCACGGGGGGCACAACCACCAGCAGCCGGGAGAGCAGCCCTGCAGCCAGCCCCGCCCCCATCATCGCCACCTCCGCTCAGGCCGCCAAGGAGCAGAAGAGGAGGCCAGACGAGCCCCAGGCCTTCTGCAGCTTCCCCGAAAAGAGGCCGCGAATGGAAGATCGTCAGTCCTTTCGTACCACAATCGACGGGGTTCACACGGAAAAGCCGCAGCCGACAGCAGAGGAGCCCAAGGTCCCACCTATCCGGGTATGAGGTCACCATTTGTAATTGTAACCCTTTATTGTGGCTGGAGTGGTGCAGTAGCAGGCACTCAATTTCTGACAACCGGAATCCACAATCTGTAAAGTAAGTTTGATTATTGTGAATTGTCTCCACCAAAAATGTCAAACCACGTTGCCAAAAACCAACTTCCTTCTCTGAAGATGGTAAATCATTAGTGATGATTGACTGGGTTTCGGTGTGGGATTCTTAGCAAAGCAATGGATGCGAATGTCTGTTATATGGCCTTTGTAAAATCCATGTTTGATATGCTCTCCTTGTCTGCGTCCCTCCAGATTCAACTCTCCCGAATCAAACCGCCCTGGGTCAAAGGGCCGCCAACCTACCAGATCTGTCCCCGCATCGTGCCCCCCGGCGAGGGCTCGCGGCGCTCAGGGACGGGGGCGCGCACCCTGGCGGACATCAAAGCCCGCGCCCAGCAGGCCCGGGCCCAGCGCGAGGCCGCTGCTGCTGTTGCAGCCACTGGGGACGGACCAGGGCCGGGCGGGGGCAGGGCTGGTGCTGGGCTACAGGATCGCAGCAGTGGAAGACGAACGCGAGAGCACCCAGGACCCGTCGAGCCCGGAGGAGCAGGAGACGTGGAGGAGCAGGGATCGCCTGCGGGCTCTCATCCGCCTGGAACACAACTACAGCAGTCTAAATTAGAGCCCTCTACCCCCACCCCCAACACAGCTGCCTCATCCCCCTCCCTGTCCACCTCTTCCAACCCCTCCCTGTCCTTCTCTGAGCCCCCGCAGACCCCCACTCCATCCCCAACCACCCAGGAGGAGCGACAAGGGGAGCTGAGTGGGGAAGAGGGGACAACACCACCACCAATCAAAGGCACCTCCAACGGACTCTCGGACAAGGCAGCGCTGCTGGAGCCTGAGTCTGTGTCCAGCCACTTCAGAGGGCGGGGCGAGGGGGACGACTGTGACAGGACAATGACCAAAAATGGTCCCCTGGCGCCCACCTCCATCCCAGATTCTCTGCCCAGGTTCGGGGCACAGGGAGTGGATGTGATCAGGTCCCTGGCTGGGGGAGGAGGGGGTGTCATCCAACATGGTTCCCACCACGTGGGGCCACAAGAGAACCCCGCCACCCCAGCCAGAGAGGGCCACAGCCAGAGCGAAAAGCATTCGCAGCCCTCGGAGAGGGGGAGAGATACAGCCTCCCTCCCTCGTCTCCCACCTTCAGTCAGAGAGGACGAAGCAGGGCATCACAGCGATTCCACGGAGACGGCCTCCGACTGCGAGAATGAGAGCCAGGAGGAAGAGCCCCACCTGAGCATGTGGAGCCACCGCCTGCCTGCTCAGCGCAACGGCAACATCCAGCACCTCCAAAGGTTGTCTCAGCAGGCCCACGGCCAGCCTGTGATCTGCAGCCCCTCTCTACAGCAGATCCAGCAGCCGGTCATCCAGACTCACGTGTCCAACCATCATGGCCACAGCCAAACGGTCATCCAGCCCTGCTTCCCCAACGGCCTGCCCAGCCAGAGTCTCATACAGCCAGGCCAAAAGCAGCCACAGCCTGAATGCACTCCCCACCCAGACCAACAGACTCTTGCTGCGCCACACTCTCAAACCCAGAGAGGGCACAAAACGGACCCAATGGATGACTACAAAGCGTCCAGCCGGGGCTCGGCTGAGGAGAACTGTAGGCTGGGGCTGAAGCCTTCTCCCATGCACCCCACTGCTGGCTCCAAGAGGCTCCCTAGTTCGGCCCGACCTGTGTCCACAGTGGAGGCCAACAATCCTCTGGTCACCCAGCTGCTTCAAGGCAGCCTCCCGATGGAGAAAGTCCTGCCGCAGACGCACTCGTCCAGCAAGCTAGAGATCAACCGCCTGCCAGGGGGGCCCCAGCCAGCCCCCCAGTCCCAGCTCAACTGGCAGCAACAGACCAGGTCTCCGGGCCTTCGCTTCAGGGGCCCCACAGAGGCCCATACGGGGGAGTCGTCTGAGTTGTCCTCTCAAAACCAGCAGAAGTCCCCTGTTGGCCGAGGAGGCTCCCCTGGAGCAAGCCGGAGCTTCGGGTCCTCTCCCCTGGGCACAGTGCCCTCCCGCATGGCCTGCCTGCTGGAGGAGGCCTCCTCTCGGGCCACAGCCATGCAGCAGTACCTGTCCCAGCAGCCAGGTGGCTCTGTGCCCCTCGGGGCCGTGCCCGTCATCACATCCCTCTCTTCATCCTCTTCCGCCAGACGGAACTCCCAAGAGTCGGCCGTTATCAGAGAGTCTCCAGAGAGGCACCACAACAACATTGCTCAGCCCCGGGCCACCCCTGACCTCTGCCCCTCTGAGGTGGTCCCCACTGTCAAGATAAACTGGCACCCTTCCAAACCCCACCCCCCGCACCAACAGCAGCTCTCGCCCGCACTCAATGTGAAGAGCGAGGTTTCCTCCCGGCCCTCTTGTCAAGCTCTTGCCAAAACCTCCCCCTCTGGCCCCATGGTATGTGGTGGGCCAGGTGTGGTGGTCACCAAAAAGGAGGCAGTGAACTCTATGGACGGTTACCTGGCTGGAGGAGTTGGGGCTATGGAGGGACTGCTGAACATGGAGATGTCTTTAGCCCGCATGGCTAAGAAGGAGGCGCAAAGCAAAGCTCAATACTCTTCCACCTCCCCCTCTTCATCTTCCTCTTCGATCTCCTCCCTCCCTTTCCAGCTCTACGGTAAGCTGCCCAAGCAGGGCGGGGGCAGCGGTGTGTCGGCCCCCGGCTTCAGCTACACGGCCAACGTGTCTGTGGTAGACGGCAGCGGCTTCTCGAGGAGCATCGCCGATGGTGTCCTTCAGCTGCGTCAGCGCCACAGTGCCAGCCAGAGCGCCACGCTCAGCATCCAGGCGTTTGCAGACAGTGCCGCTGAGGAGGTGGCCCTCAAGTGCTCCTGCCGCCTCAAGGCCATGATCATGTGCCAGGGCTGCGGGGCCTTCTGCCACGACGACTGCATCGGCCCCTCCAAACTGTGTGTATCCTGCTTGGTGGTCAGATAGGCGCTTTCTCTGACGTTGCTACAGTGTTGGTGGTTTGGTGTGCCACCTTCAGCTCCATGTATAAACTGTTAACTAACCTAACACACCCAGGACTTGTGAGAGAAACAAGGGTGTAGGACTTAAGGCTTCGACAAGTTCCACCCTCGGAAGAGGGTGGAACACAGGCAGGGTGATGCCTTGTATTATACAATCGGTCTGTATTTTTTGTTGCTTATTTTTTCTAATGCCTTTATGATTATTATTTTGTATTATAATTATTAATGTGAATTTACTTGGCACGGTTGATTTGTAAATTGTGCCTTTTTTCTTTTCTCCAAAAAACATTTACCTCATCTTGACACCTGTCATCAGTTCAGTGTGAAAATGGTGGCTGTTTATTGTTTTTGTTTTCCTCTCTGGGGAATTTGTTCTAGTCTTTCTTGCAAATAAATATTTTTTTAAATCATTAAAGCAAGCATAAATTACATTGTTTTTTTCTAATTGCTTTCTTTTAATTTTTCCCACACAAAGTGAAGACTACTCTGCAGCTAAGCACAATATTCAAAACTAATCAAGCAGTCTGGTCTTAAGCAATACAACTTTTTAATTTGCTTGCATTATAGTTTAACTTATTTGAATGATAGTCACGCTACAATTATTTTCCAAACATCTTGTCACACGTAGATATTTATTCTAAATACAAATGTTTACTTCCGCTGAACAACTTGACACATTGTAGAACGGAACCACAAACATTTGGAGCCGGCCATTGCTGGAGAAGTTTGGCACTGAGAACAGACAAAACATTTTATAAACAACCGATAAACACCATCAAAGAGCATTACACTGAAGTTCCAATGTAGACCAATTAGTACTTAAATTCCTTCACAGGTGGATACATACATTCTTCACTACTTTGACTACAGTTCTGCATTAAGAACCCAATGGTAAATTGCTATCCCACACTCATTCACTTTTTACCCCTAATCCAAGGGTGTTCTACAGTCTCCCATTATTTGAAAAGATGTGAATTTGGGTAATATTGTTTGACAATGTGGCCTTTCATTTCTATACCTACTGTATGCAAAAATGTGTTACTATACTTTAATGCCTGGAGCCCTCGACATTTGCCTGAACAGAAATGGCCTCTTCAACAAATCCCCTGCTTTCACCAAGTACATTCAATGCAGTAAGATATGAACACAGAATGAGAAAATATTTTCACAACATTTGGGGCTTTTAGTACTTGTAAGTCCATCTCAAAAGCTCCACTGAATTGTTCGGTCAGTCAAAAGTATAATTTTCCAAACAATCACATTTACAAAATTCAAAGGGAATAAAGAAGGACTTGGAGACTGGGTGCCCCGGTTAGGCACAAGACCGAAGATACCCCAAAAGATGGGTAGATGGAGTTCACAGGTAGGGAATTGAGTGAGATTATGAGAATTGAGTGTTCAGAGGAGTTGTTGGGATAGTCCTATGAGGCTGGTGGTGGTGACGTCTCTGGGGCTGACTAAGTAAGCTTCCAATCCCTAACTCGCCATCCTTGTTTTTCCAACTCAACTGTTACCTCCTAGGCACCTCTGGATAGGCTTACCTGGGCTGTCAGGGGAGGGGGAGATGGTGCCATTACCATATTTCTTCGACTTATCCAATTATTCTAGATATTCACTTCAACATGAAGTTTTTAGGGGTTGATTTCAAATTAGCCAGTTGTTGACTTGCAACTTATTAGGCTGTATAAAAAAATAGTAGGAACTCATTTTAGCCATTCCACTGGTTATCAGCCTATTTCTTACACATCCATTACTTCTGAATCCAGAAAGGGGAGTCAACAAGGGCATAGGGATGGGAACAAGTTAAAGAATGGGCGCACAGCTTCACGTCTTCTGTCCCTCCCTACTTCTCTCTGTAGTGAAGCAGGTACATCTTCAGAGGCTCAGGGAGCGGCAGACCCAAGATCCTCTCTCTTAGCAGGTTCACTGGAGCCTCATGTAGAAGGGCACCACCCTCCCTCCTCTCCTCCTCCTCTTCCTCAGGATCTCCTAGAACCCTGCAGTTCCCCTCTTCCACTTCCTCGTCCTCCTGCTCTTCTTCGGTGTCGGTTCCAGAGCGGTTGTTGTTGTTGTCCATCGGCCCGGGGATGAGGCGGCTCATGAATACGTAGCGGTTGGAGAGTAGGGTGGAGCCACGGTGTTGGGCCCGCCTCCGTCGGAACCGCTCCCCGCTGTGGGCCAGCCTCCTCCTGGGCAACGGCCCTGGCCCCGCCACTGTCTTCTTCAACGTCAGGCGGATAGAAATGCGAGCCAAGTCCTGCAGAGTCCGCACCTCAAACATGGTCGCTGGGGAGGCACAAACACCACACGATGAAACCATTTCACCCTCCCCACATAGTAAGTGATGGAAGTTCTGCAATCTCATTTTCTAACTATTCCAACATGCATTTTAGACAACAGTGTTCAGCTGCTTTCATCTCCTGCCTCCTTCCCCAGTATCTTGAGTCTGCAAGGCCTGTATTCACAAAGCCTCTCAGTAGGAGTGCTGAGCTAGAATAATAATAATTTAGAGGGTGCCTATATTTCTTATTTTTTGCAAATCTTAACTCCCCCCGAGACACCCTCGGAGAGTGGGGTGCCTTGCTTCTCCCTCCCCTATCAGGTCCCCCTGTTGTATTCTTTATAATCTAAAATAAAATGTTTTATCCTAGATCAGCACACCACTACTCAGACGCTTTGCGAATAGGGGTCCAGAACTCCAACATGGCTACTCATCACACAAAAGGCTCACTTTGAAAACTACCTCTGCTACAAAGACAATTATATGACAGATATGCTCGTACAGTACTTACGTAAAGGCACTGCTTTAGATTTACTGTTGTCTCTGTGTTTGGGCAACACCAGTGGGGCAAATGACACAGCAATGATCTTTTTGGTCTCCCAGCTGTTGTAGCCTGTTCGAGTAATCTTGGTCAACTAGGAAGGACAATGATGTGTTTATGTGTACTTGAAATGTGTTTGTATTAAGCAAGGTTAATAAATACATCTACAGAGCATTCGGGAAAGTATTCAGAACCATTCCCTTTTCCAAATGTTGTTACGGCCTTATTCTAAAATGGAATAAATAAATAAAAATGTCTCAACTTACACACAATAGCCCATAATGACAAAACAAAACAGTTTTTTAGAAATGTTTGCTAATTTCTCAAAAATAAACAAACACCTTATTTGGTATTTTATTAGGATCCCCATTAGCTTTTGCAAAAGCAGCAGCTACTCTTCCTGGAGTCCCCACAAAACATAATACAGAACATCAATAGACAAGAACAGCTCAAGGACCTACAGTACCTACATACATACATACATACATACACACATTTAAATACGTTTTTAGACCCTTTGCTAGGAGACTCGAAATTGAACTCAGGTGCACCCTGTTTCCATTGATTGCCCTTGAGATGTTTCTACAACTTGATTTGAGTCCACCTGTGGTAAATTTTATTAATTTAAAATTATTTGGAAAGGCACACACCTGTCTATATAAAAAAGGTTCCACAGTTGACAGTGCATGTCAGAGTAAAACCAAGCCATGAGTTTGAAGGAATTGTCCGTAGAGCTCAGAGACTGGAATGTGTCGAGACACAGATCTGGGGAAGGGTACCAAAACATTTCTGCAGCATAGAAGGTCCCCAAAAATACAGTGGTCTCAATCGTTATTAAATGGAAGAAGTTTAGAACCACTATGACTCTTCCTAGAGCTGCGCAATCGGGGGAGAGGGACCTTGATCAGGGAGGTGACCAAGAACCCGATGGTCACTTTGGCAGACCTCCAGAGTTCCTTAGTGAAGGAGATGGGAGAACCTTCCAGATGACAACCATCCCTGCAGAACTCCACTAATCAGGCCTTTATGGTAGAGTGGCCAGACGGAAGCCACTCCTCAGTAAAAAGGCACATGACGGCCCGCTTAGAGTTTGCCAAACGGCACCTAAAGGACTCTCAGACCATGAGAATCAACATTCCCTGGTCTAATGAAACCATGATGGAACTCTTTGGCCTCAATGCCAAGTGTCATGTCTGGAGGAAACCTGGCACCATCCCCACAATGAAGCATGGTGGCAGCATCATACTGTGGGGATGTTTTCAGCGGCAGGGACTGGAAAACTAATCAGGATTGAGGGAAAGATGAATGGAGCAAAGTACAGAGAGACCCCTGATGAAAACATGCTCCAGAGCACTCAGGACCTCCAACTGCGGCAAAGGTTCACCTTCCAACAGGACAATGACCCTAAGCACACAGCCAAGACAACGCAGGAGTGGCTTCGGGATAAGTCTCTGAATGTCTTTGAGTGGCCCAGCCAGAGCCCGGACTTGAACCTGATCAAACATCTCTGGAGAGTCCTGAAAATAGCTCTGTAGCGACACTCTCTGCAACCTGACAGAGCTTGAGAGGATCTGCAGAGAAGAATGGGAGAAACTCCCCAATTACAGGTGTGCCAAGCTTGTAGAGTCATACCCAAGAAGACTCAAGGCTGTAATCACTGCCAAAGGGGCTTCAACACAGTACTGAGTAAAGGGTCTGAAGACTTACGTAAATCTGATATTTCAGTTAACTTTTTATAAATTTGTAAACATTTCTAACAACCTGTTTTTGCTTTGCCAATATGGGGTGTTGTGTGTAGATTGAGAAGGGGGAAACTATTTTATCTATTTTAGAATAAGGCTAAAATGTAACAATATGGAAAAAGTCAAGGGATCTGAATACATTCTGAATGCACTATAATTAGAAGGGGAAAAAAGTGCATTCATATGGAACCTTTCTCTAAACCCAAGTCATAAATGAAGCACAGAGCATTAGCTACGCACAAAGGAAACAAGTGTCAAAATGTATCAATGGTATAAAAACCACTTCTAGGAGCAGGATCAAGAAAGATGAGACAACACAAACTCTACAACAGAGAATGCAAGGGACAGGGGAGATGAAACCACAAGACACCAGAATAGATTCAAGTTCTAAAAATAGCACTGGGTGAAGAGATGAGTTTATTCTAGTTTAGGGATCATCAACTAGATTCAGCCACGGGACGATTTCTTTCTTGAGCGAATGGTCGGGAACATAATTACAAATCATTTGTAGACTGTAAATTGACCACGAGAAGCCCAAACAGATCATGTTTGACTAAGACATAATCATTTCAAACCTTGCTTACATTTGTATATGATCACGTGTCTCTCTATTATTTTTGGGAACATATTTATTTTATTAAAATCACTTGGAGCTGATTTCCTGGTGGTTTTACAGTATATTATGCCCCCCCCCCACACACACACACACACAAAGGGTCTGAATACTTATGTACATGTGTTTTTTATATACATTGGAAAAAAGAAGAAAAAAAGTGTTTGCTTTGTCATTATGGGGTATTGTGTGTAGATTGGGGGGGGGGGATATTTAATCCATTTAAGAACAAGGCTGTAACGTCACAAACTGTGGAAAAAAATCAAGGGGTCTGAATACTTTCCGAATGCACTGTATAGTTTGGGTATAGTTTGTGGGTGTGCACAAATGCTGACCTTCTCCTCCAATGGCAGCACTAGGATTCCTCCTACTTTGAGCAGGTTCTTCATGTAGTCTTCCTGCTCCCGCTGCACCCCAGCTCCACAATACACCCGGTCATACTGACCACTCTCTGGGGCTATCTCCAGACAGTTCCCTATCACGAAACAGGGCTCGCAGAACTCAAACCTACACACACACAGACAGAAACACACGTTTCCCCCATTTCCCCCATTCCAGCCCCATTCCAAAACAGTTTTCTCGACAATCTTATCAACAACACCTAACCCAGAATAAATGTGCCCTGTACACCGAAGACACAGACTCTGTGTGGTGAGTAGCCTACTCACAATAACTGTTATCTTACTAGCTTGTTACAGAGTAATTACATTTAACTGGTTGTGCCTGATGGCATTATACCACAGTTATAGGAGCTTCTGCTCTGTTGAGCTCCTTTCTCTTTCTACCACCTTCTCTCCAGCTCTCTCATCATGAAACCCTCCTACCTGTCGAAGCTGTCGCTGGTCTTGATGAAGAACTCCAGTTTCTGGTATGCATACTCAATGACATCTTGGTGCAGCTCCACACCATGGTTCACTCCAAATGGACCTACAGTAAGGATGAGAAACAAGGAAAGAGTCAGTCCATCAACAAGGAGAGTCCATCAATAATTTACACTTCTCCATTTTCTTTCCCTTAACAGGGCACATCCACAGGCTTGTGTATAGCAGTGGAGACCACAAGTGGCTGAGAGTCTCAATGGCAAGAATTGTGCTCAGCCTCTCTTGCTCCATTGCAAAGCACTTTTCTAATTTAAGTCACCAAAGTTTTGAGAATATCTAGTGAATCTGGAACAAGTCTATCCTTTTTCACACAGCCTATATTTCACCTGGCCAGGTGAGGTTTGTGTTGTCCTGACTCACCCAGTATGAGTCCCACCATGGTGCTGAGGTAGCCTGTGCCACTGCCCAGGTTGAGGAAGGAAAGGCCAGGCTGGAGGTCCAGGGCCTCCATCACCTCTGAGTAGATGCAGGGGGCTGAGAGGTGGATGTTGCCGTGCCTCCAGGCCAGGTCCTTGTAGGCACTGTCTCTGAACTCTTCCAGATAGTAGTCGGCCCGGTCGATTGCCCTGAAGGCCTGCTCCACTAGGTCCGAACGGATGTACTGGGCCTGCTTCAGGTTGTCAATCAACTCGTCATTGTCCTCCCCAGCACTCACTGCTCCTCCCATCTTCACAGTCTCAGAGAGAGAGAGATTAAACAGAATGTAAGCTTGAGAGATCAGGTTGGTTTAACTAGGATTGAGTCAGACAAAAGGTGTCAAATATTGATCAATTGATTCATCATCCCCCTCGTCTCCCCAATGATCCGTACCAGCTTCTGTACTTTCCGAAATGCTGACCTCAGGCTCCAGATAATAACTTTTTTATTGCTATATTTGGATTAACCACTGACTTGGGACATTATAAAAAATAAATGTTATTTTCCATCTGCATTTAACAGAGCCAAGCAGTAGCTGGAGAAAATAGTGAGTCTTTTAGGGTCTTGAAGGTGTGTGCAAAATACAGGCCTGGTTTTATAACCACTTTCTTCAAGTCTTTCATTAAGTTCTTATATCATAAACAAGTCAAATAACCCCTTTCCCTGTGTTTTCACCAGTAGCCGGGCGGTGGCACTGCCACAGTACACGAGAATCCTAGTGACGGTGGTAGAGAGGCATATTTCGCACCAATCAACGGACACACAAAATACAGCTGCGCCACTGAATAACAAAAGAGTCTGTATTACATAAATATTCTCATTGCCACCAAAACTACTGCAACCAACATTTAGGTCATCATTTCATACGCATTCGTCATAGTGTTTTGTTATGCCTTATTTGAAATAGTTTGATAAGGCTTTGTTATCAACAACCAACCAAGACGTGCACAAACTGCAGCCGCAATGTAAGCTACATAAAAAAAGTATCACCTTTGTCTCTGTTGATCTCGTCTATGAAGAGCTGCTATGCAGAGAAGAAAAATTGTGGTCTGGTTGGAGCTAACAGAAATACGAAGCAGCTGTCTTTACCTTATGGAAGTGACGTTTAATCGACGCTGCTTTATAGTGTCAACTGTACTTCTCAAAATTATGTTGAAATCGTATATGTTGTTACCTTCTCGTTTCCCCCCATACACATTCAATAGATTTCACCACTATTATGGAAGTAAACATTGACCAGCTGACAATAACGTCACACGCAGTAACACCCAAATGTGCGCTCAGCACCCCCGGTGGGGTAATATTGTAAGATCTGACAGGCGCCAGCAACACCTGGGCAGAGGAACGCGCCACTGTGAAAGAAAACTATTTTTTAATGTAACCTTTATTTAACTAGGCAAGTCAGTTATCTTCGATGGAATATCCGTCTTGCACCGGCCTAGATGTAAAGAGGCAATTTTTCTCCAATAGAAACTATGCTTTAAATGCGATTTCGTAATAACCATTTAAAGTTATTTACCTTGTTTGACATGAAACATAAAGTAATATGTGGGATGGATATTGCCACGTTCATGTTCTATTCGGTACTGGGAAACCCTGACATTTCCAACATGCTGATAGTATTTATAAACGAATCATCAATTCGGACATTTTCGAGTTTGTTAGTGCCGACCAGAATACGAACGCGGCATAAGACAATTGTAAGCCTATATGGATACAGTGCCTATCTATAGACAGTCTGCACCCCTGTCGAAATGTTAATATTTTGTTGCATTATAGCCTGGAAATAAAATGCATATAGTTGTTTTTCACATTTATCTACACATCCTACCCCACAACCACAGTGTCCACAGTGTCTCCCGACCCCTCTTGTCTTAGCCTCCAGTATTTATGCTGCAGTAGTTTATGTGTCGGGGGGCTAGGGTCAGTCTGTTATATCTGGAGTATTTCTCCTGTCTTATCCGGTGTCCTGTGTGAATTTAAGTATGCTCTCTCTAATTCTATCTTTCGTTCTCTCTCTCGGAGGACCTGAACCCTAGGACAATGCCTCAGGACTACCTGGCCTGGTGACTCCTTGCTGTCCCCAGTCCACCTGGCCGTGCTGATGCTCCAGTTTCAACTATTCAGCCTGCGGCTATGGAACCTTGACCTGTTCACCGGACATACTACCTGTCCCAGACCTGCTGTTTTCAACTCTCTAGAGACAGCAGGAGCGGTAGAGATACTCTGAATGATCGGCTATGAAAAGCCAACTGACATTTACTCCTGAGGTGCTGACCTGTTGCACCCTCGACAACCACTGTGATTATTATTATTTGACCCTGCTGGTCATCTATGAACATTTGAACATCTTGGCCATGTTCTGTTATAATCTCCAACCGACACAGCCAGAAGAGGACTGGCCACCTCTCATAGCCTGGTTCCTCTCTAGGTTTCTTCCTAGGTTCTGGCCTTTCTAGGGAGTTTTTCCTAGCGACTGTGCTTCTACACCTGTATTGCTTGCTGTTTGGGGTTTAAGGCTAGGTTTCTGTACAGCACTTTGAGACATCAGCTGATGTAAGAAGGGCTTTATAAATGAATTTGATTTGATTTGAACTTCATAGTGAAAAAAACTGGACATTTGTAAAAAAAAAAAACTATATAATAATAATAATAATAAAAAAAAATAAAAAACGTTTTATCTATAAAAATTAAACAATTAAATAGTTGTGTTGGATAACTGTTCCACTCTCCTTGTAATAGCAATCCTAAATTAGCTCAGGTGTAACCGATCACCTTCAAAATCACACAAGAGTCCAATGGCAACTTTCTTATTTTATGGTATTACAGCGGTCTGCAAATAAGCTAACGGCAACTTTGAAAGAGCTACAAGCTTTTATGGCTAAGATTAGTCAAAGTGTGCATGTGACAATATCCCAAAGCACTCCACAAATTTGGCATGTATGGTACAGTTGCAAGAAGGAAGCCATTACTCAAGAAAGCCCACCTTGAATCCTGTTTTTAAGTATGCAAAAATATACTAATTCTGTATCCATGTGAAACAAGTTGTGGTCTGACAAAATTGAACTTCTTGGCCTAAATGCAAAGCATTAGGTTTGGCGCAAACCTAACATGGTACATCACCTAATGAATACCATCCTTACTGTGAAGCATGGTGGTGGTAGCATCATGTTATGGGGATTTATCTCATCGTTAAGGTCTTATCCAGATAGAAGGGGAAATTAATGGAGCAATGTACAGAAAAGTCCCTGAGGAAAACCCAGCATAAATCCAATTGAACATTTGTGGCATGACTTGAAGATTAATGTCCAATGCTCCCCAATGAACTTAACAGAGCTTGAACAGTTTTGTAAAGAAGAATGGTCTGAACTGGCCAAATCTAGGTATGCAAAGTTGGTAGACCTATCTGACTCACAGCTGTAATTGCTGCCAAATGTGTTTCCACAAAGTATTAACTCGGGAGATATGCAGTTATGATATCAGTTTTGTATTTTTAATATATATTTTTTTAAATCCACACATCCCCTTAAGTGTGGGGTATGGTGTGTGTAGATAAGTGGGAAAAATCCTCATGAATGCATGAAACTGAGGCACTGGCAAAATGTGAAAAAAGTTCAAGGGATTCTCTATAGGCACTATATATACAGTGCCTTGCGAAAGTATTCGGCCCCCTTGAACTTGGCGACCTTTTGCCACATTTCAGGCTTCAAACATAAAGATATAAAACTGTATTTTTTTGTGAAGAATCAACAACAAGTGGGACACAATCATGAAGTGGAACGACATTTATTGGATATTTCAAACTTTTTTAACCAATCAAAAACTGAAAAATTGGGCGTGCAAAATTATTCAGCCCCCTTAAGTTAATACTTTGTAGCACCGCCTTTTGCTGCGATTACAGCTGTAAGTCGCTTGGGGTATGTCTCTATCAGTTTTGCACATCGAGAGACTGAAATATTTTCCCATTCCTCCTTGCAAAACAGTTTGAGCTCAGTGAGGTTGGATGGAGAGCATTTGTGAACAGCAGTTTTCAGTTCTTTCCACAGATTCTCGATTGGATTCAGGTCTGGACTTTGACTTGGCCATTCTAACACCTGGATATGTTTATTTTTGAACCATTCCATTGTAGATGTTGCTTTATGTTTTGGATCATTGTCTTGTTGGAAGACAAATCTCTGTCTCAGTCTCAGGTCTTTTGCAGACTCCATCAGGTTTTCTTCCAGAATGGTCCTGTATTTGGCTCCATCCATCTTCCCATCAATTTTAACCATCTTCCCTGTCCCTGCTGAAGAAAAGCAGGCCCAAACCATGATGCTGCCACCACCATGTTTGACAGTGGGGATGGTGTATTCAGGGTGATGAGCTGTGTTGCTTTTACACCAAACATAACGTTTTGCATTGTTGCCAAAAAGTTCAATTTTGGTTTCATTTGACCAGAGCACCTTCTTCCACATGTTTGGTGTGTCTCCCAGGTGGCCTGTGGCAAACTTTAAACAACACTTTTTATGGATATCTTTAAGAAATGGCTTTCTTCTTGCCACTCTTCCATAAAGGCCAGATTTGTGCAATATACGACTGATTGTTGTCCTATGGACAGAGTCTCCCACCTCAGCTGTAGATCTCTGCAGTTTATCCAGAGTGATCATGGGCCTCTTGGCTGCATCTCTGATCAGTCTTCTCCTTGTATGAGCTGAAAGTTTAGAGGGACGGCCAGGTCTTGGTAGATTTGCAGTGGTCTGATACTCCTTCCATTTCAATATTATCGCTTGCACAGTGCTCCTTGGGATGTTTAAAGCTTGGGAAATCTTTTTGTATCCAAATCCGGCTTTAAACTTCTTCACAACAGTATCTCGGACCTGCCTGGTGTGTTCCTTGTCTTCATGATGCTCTCTGCGCTTTTAACGGACCTCTGAGACTATCACAGTGCAGGTGCATTTATACGGAGACTTGATTACACACAGGTGGATTGCATTTATCATCATTAGTCATTTAGGTCAACATTGGATCATTCAGAGATCCTCACTGAACTTCTGGAGGGAGTTTGCTGCACTGAAAGTAAAGGGGCTGAATAATTTTGCACGCCAAATTTTTCAGTTTTTGATTTGTTAAAAAAGTTTGAAATATCCAATAAATGTCGTTCCACTTCATGATTGTGTCCCACTTGTTGTTGATTCTTCACAAAAAAATACAGTTTTATATCTTTATGTTTGAAGCCTGAAATGTGGCAAAAGGTCGTAAAGTTCAAGGGGGCCGAATACTTTCGCAAGGCACTGTATATATATATATATATATATATATATATATATATATATATATATATATATATATGTAGATCGATCGATCTCTCATGGAAATCAATTGCTATTTGCATGTGACATTGGCATGGAATGCACTGGAATATGTATCCACCGTTAACATTATGGCTGGTGGGACGCACTCTTTGATGGTAAACAAAACGAAGTGGTTTTAATTTCATTGAACAATTGCAGATATGCTTCATGATATTAGCATTTCCTGAACTGGCCGACAGATGTCATCAGAGCTTAGCCATAGGTTATAAACCACCATGTAATATATGTCTGTTCTCCTTTAAAAAATATATATATTTGTTTTTTGTTGTTGTTATTTGTATATATATATATATATAATATACTATTTTTTATAGCATAAAAAATAGTATACATACAAGTATACAAACAGACAATGATAACATATGCTAGGGGGTACATTAAATTACAGATTATACAAAGACCTTAAAAGATGCACACATATTGATTGTTTTAACAGCTTTCTTATTAGAATAATGTAGTATGGTCTTAATGTACTGCTCGAATTCCTTATAGATAAATTTACATTTACATTTATGAATATGACATTTTGCCATTATCACAATTAGATTTGAGGTCAAATTGTTTTTCTTTATCCTTTTTATAGTTAAGGAAACAGAGCAGCACATTCTCCCATAAAAAAAAACTAAAATCATCAAGAAATTTAACAATTAAATTAAGCTATTAATATCTTGCCATCATTTCTTTACATGTAGACAATGCCAAAATCAATGCAAAACTTTTTCTGGATTCTCAACACAAAAAGTATTGATAATGTTAATGCATTTTGAGTTCCTTCATGATTCGCAGGGTAATACTTATGGATCATTCTGAAAGAGACCTCTTTGACCTTGTTAACAAGCAGGTATTTGTGTGGTAATAACCCAACTTTTTTCCCAACAGATATATATGTCTGTTCTCACCATTTCAATAGCTGCATTTCACAACCTGTGAAAACCTTTGGTGGTAAAAGGACTATCTTGCTGTAACTGTTGGTTTGAGATATAGAGGGCTATCGTGGTGGTGTGTCCATTAAAACACAGATGGTGGTTTGCGGTTCAATGGGCTGTTGCCCGGTTTGTTATTTCAATTTAATTGAAGATGAGAGATTTAAGGATGTGATGGTTAACAAGGATATAAAAACATACATGCATAAAGCAAACAAATTTATCAAACAGTAAATGTTCTCAATAAAATTATAGTATAAATTAAGAAATAAGAACAAACTTACTTTGTCATAAACTCATCCAAAATACACAATATTACAATAGAAAAGGTGCCTTGTAACCAAACACTGAAACTGAAATAGTACGGTCTGCCAAACAAATTCTTCTTCTTCTTTGGGACTAGGTTGGCGGATCACATCCAACTTAAAGGTGCCTACACTGCCACCTACTATGCTAAAGTGAGGCCAGTCACGGCGTACCTACATCCAATTATCTTAATTATTCCTGTTCCTAAAAATAAAATAAAAAGTGCAACACCAACTAACCCTACACCTATATACACCACTATTTCATACAAATATAAATCACCACCCCATTAACTCTTCTCCAGTAAAATATCATTGAACCAGGTACTTCTCTGCAGTTGCCATCTACACTCAATAAAACCCCACTACCCCGTTCCACTACTTTGACCATATCTGCCCCTGCCAACAGCCTGGGAGGATGGGACACAAATAACTGATGATTGGCTGAGAGAAATTGATGATAAAAACATTGTGGAGGCTGTTTTGTTAAACTTCAGTGTGACATTATCGATCATAGTCTTCTGCTGGAAAAACTTATGCTTTATGGCTTTACACAACCTGCTAAATTGTGGATAAAGAGTTACCTGTCTAACAGAACACAGAGGGTGTTATTTAATGGAAGCCTCAAAATAATCCAGGTAGAATCAGGAATTCCCCAGGGCAGCTGTCTAGGCCCCTTACTTTTTTCAATCTTTACTAATGACCTGCAACTTGCTCTGAGTAAAGCCAGTGTGTCTATGTATGCGGTTGACGCAACACTATACACGTCAGCTACTACAGTGACTGCAACACTTAAAGAGCTGCATTTCGTTTCAGAATGGGTGGCAAGGAATGTTAGTCCTAAATATTTCTAAAACTAAAAGCATTCACTAAACCCTAAACCTCAGCTAAATATTGTAATTTATAATGTGTAAATAGAGCAAGTTGAGGTGACTAAACTTCTTGGAGTAACCCTGGATTGTAAACTGTCATGGTCAAAACATATTGATACAACAGTAGCTAAGATGGGGAGAAGTCTGTCCATAATAAAGTTCTGCTCTGCCTTTTTAACATCACTATCAACAAGGCCGGTCCTACAGGCCCTAGTTTTATTGCACCTGGACTACTGTTCAGTCGTGGTCAGTTGCCACAAAAAGGGACTTAGGAATTTGCAATTGGCTGAGAACAGGGCAGCAAAGCTGGTCCTTGGATGTGCACAGAGAGCAAATATTAATAATATGCATGTCAATCTCTTCTAGCTCAAAGTGGAGGAGAGATTGACTTCATCACTACTTATATTTATGAGAGGAATTGATATGTTGAATGCACCGAGCTGTCTGTTTGATCTACTGGCGCACAGCTTGGACACCCATGCATACTCCACAAGACATGCCACCAGAGGTCTCTTCACAATCCCCAAATACAGAACAGACTATGGGAGGCAGTATTACATAGAGCCATGACTACATGGAACTCTATTCCACATCAAGTAACTGATGCAAGCAGTAAAATTAGATTTAAAAACATAAAAATACACATTATGGAACAGTGGGGACTATGAAGCAACACAAACATAGGCACAGACACATGCATATACACACACGTATACATGGATCTTCTATTGTAGATATGTGGTAGTGGTGGAGTGTGGGCCTGAGGGCACATAGTGTGTTGTGAATGTATTGTAATGTTTTTCAAATTGAATAAACTGCCTTAATTTTGCTGGACCCCAGGAAGGGTAGCTGCTGCCTTGGAAGCAGCTAATGAGGATTCATAATGAATAAAAATACAAATACACCACACCTCAACTCACCCTGTAACGTAGGGGTCCTCGAGGGCCTGATTGGTGGCCCACTTTTTCTCCATCCCTGTGAAACACAACTAATTGCATTCTAAACTGAAGATCATGATTAGGTGATTATTGGAGTCAGGTGTGTTAGCTGTAGCTGGGTAAAAACTGTGACACCAATCAGGCCCTCGAGGACTGGAATTGCCCACCCCTGCTGTAACGCTTCTGAAGTTAAATCTCATCTACCCAAATACTTCTCTGCAGCTGCCACCACAACATCTATTTTCTGTGATTTACTTTCCATTTCTGCGGTACAGTTGATAACCATTACTATGAACTCTAAGATGCCAACCTTACTGAAAAATAACTCACATGTTACCCTATCCCTCTGTATTGGCTCAAATCTACTTCTCACTGGGATCCTCTCAGGATCCCTCACCTTTGACCCATCCTCCTCCATTTTCTTCACTGCCTCAGCATATGACACCCTCTGCACTACTCTGACTCTGGCCACTTCTATCTGCCTCTCTCGCAGCTGACACTTCCGATCTCCAGCAACATGATCACCCCTACAATTGAAACACACACAACTTGATCCTCCGAACCTTCTCAATCCTCTGTCCTATGGTTGCCTCCACACTTCCCACATCTTGGAATCTCCCTCCTCCATACTGCTGCAACATGACCATAAACATTGCACCTGAAACAGCACAGTGGAGTCTGGACAAAAGCTCTAACAGGATAATTGATGTATCCTAACATGACTTTGTCTGGTAGACTGACTCAAAATGACTGACAACGACTCCTCTATCTCACCATGCTCCCCACCAGGTCTGCGTCGCACCAAATGGTGGGCATCACAAACACCAGGAATTTTCAATTGCTCCACACATAACTCAGAAATCACTCTTTTCGATACAAGGTCTTTGTTGCCAACCGTGTAACTAAACTCCTGGACCACGCATCACCTCAGGACTGGAGGTATGTTGACACACAGATCAACTCAGCAGATGACATCCCCAGAGGAAAGATTCTGGCTGAGTTGTCGGCTCCACACAGGTTGAATCATGGCCCTCCATTCCATCCCCTACCCCCTAATCAGTTACCAAAGACTCCCTCTGTAGCACCACTGGAGTAACTATCAGAGTTGAGAAAAACACTGTGACTCCGCTGCCAGACGCCACTCACTTCAATACCTGGAATGAACTGATTGAAGCCATTTACCAGTCCATCAACTGAACTCCCCCTCAAAACTCTGGTTCTACAGATATTGACGGTTCTCGATGTGAGACCCTGCTCCTCCAGCACTCCCAGAGAAATTGCTTCCCAGAAGACCTCCATATAACTGGAAAGTGGTAAAGTAGTCCCTTTGAAAAGCCGCCTCCAAAACCTCTCTCCTGAATTGGACAAGTCTACAGGTCTCATTCGAGTTGGGAGCATTCTCCGGAGAGCTGAGACTCTGGAACCAGAACCGGTGCACCCAGCAGTGCTGGATCCGAAGAACGCAATCACTCGCCTCATCAAACACTATGACAAGCTTTCCCATCCTGGTGCCGATAGGTTGTTTGCTGATATCAACTGCCATTTCTAGGTTCTGAAGGGTCAACAAAATATCTGTAGCCATAAACAATATTCATACACTTTCACAATAATTACAATTCATCATGAAATATTCCATGATGCTTAGTTATGTTAGCACAGGTTTTCCTTTATTTCAAAATCAACATATGGGCAAAGACTAATCCATACACAGCCATCATCACTAACACGTGACATAGACAATACAAAATAAATATACATCAACATCTCCATTCACTTTGTTCTTCATTATCAAATAAATATTAAATACGTTCATCATATTTTTCCTAGTTCATTGCAAAGGTGTCTCAAAATACTTTATGGAAATAAAAGAAATGATATAAACAAAAATCTAACTCTTTAAAAAATTATCAAAACTTGTCGGTTACAAAATATTTGCACTTAAAAAAGATCCCAGTATTTCAAATAAATAAGATATATAAAACAATTTATAGTTGATATTTTAAAATATTTCCTCTTTTTCAACAATGCAGAGGATAAACAAGTCCTCTCAGTTGCTGTTTAAAAATGTCTTCAGTGTCTTTTTTTTTTGTAAAAATAAATAAGTCAATAAATAAATGCTGAATAAATAAGCAAAATTAACACAACATGAATAAATAATATATTAAACAGACTCAAATTCATACACAACAATAATAATGAAACCACAAACTATTCCTGGAAGTGCAATATCTATGCCCATAAATACTATCAACATTACTCAATAGGGTTGGAACACAAGTACACTATTTTGGAGCGTATGTTATGATGGTGTATTAGAGCCAGTATACTGCATTCTTAGTCTGTTCTGTACAATTAAAGTGGATGTCTTTTTTTATTATACCCCTCGTAAGTTTCCCAAACACCCACACCAACACAGTTTACTTCAATGCGCACAAAAAACACTTGTGTGTCCATTGATCCTGTTAACCTTCATGCAAACAGGGAGGGGAGCAACATGAAATGGACAACATATTTTCTCAAAAACAAATAAGAGAAAAAACAAGTATATATTCCAAAAGCAAGGGATGATTATTTATGGTTGTTGGGTTTTGTATACCCAGACACCATGTCACCTTGCCTCCTCTACCCTCTTCTACCTCCCTTTCGTATGTTCCATTATGTCTCAACACACTTTTAGAGACTACACTTCGATGCCTTTTACTGCTTGGTTGATGGACTCCAACAGAGCGCGGTTCTCCGGGTTTTGGTAGCAATCTTTATTGGAGAACATATGGGTCAAGGTGTCCACGTAATTATCGAAGTTCTGGTCCGACATAGGTTCCTGCTGAAGTAAACACAAGTAATGCTTTAAAGACAAGTTGTATGCGTTAATTTGTAAGCGAGTGCCGTTGCATTTGTGGAGAGTATGTGAGTGTGCGTGAGTGCATGCATGCTCTGAGTGATCCATCCCTATGTGTAACTCACCATGTGTGGCAGCCGGATGTTGGACAGGCTGCGGATCAGAGCTTGGCTCAGGCCAGACAGCTCAATGTACAGGGCATCGTTCCTCTCCTCAATCTGCTTGTTTTCCTCCTCCATACTCTTCAGGTTCTTCTCCATGGATGAGATCTGGAGCAGAGAACCACCAATCAATCAACCACAGTTCTTCAGTCAGCCACAAACCAGTCAGAAACACTTTTTATACAATCTGTTTTTGATTTTGAATTGAATTAGGAATGTATGGTCGGGACAGTATTTAGTGGGTATTGTTAACAAGTGTCAGACTCACCTGTGTGTGCAGGTTCATCATATCATCCTCCATCTCTGAGTTGGACTCACTCAGTTCCCCGATCTCTTTGTTCAGCTGCTTGATATCTTCATCATTATCCAGAACTGGGGAAATTAAGCAACCAGTAACAACCAATAAAACAACTAGAAACAGTCAAACATAATTGAAGATCATCCCGTTTTACTGATGTATTGTTGACTTGACCCAAATCCTAACTTCCACTGAAATCAATGCATGACTAAGTGAAAATTTGAGTTAAGTGGAAATGACGATTTTCCCTGTTATGCAGAAACTGTCAGATGAAACATTTAAGGTACTGTATATCCCCAGACTTACCATCGCTGGCCTTGAAATTTGCTGTAATGTACTCGTCTCCAGGGAACCTGGTTCTCTTCTTATTGGCGGAGGCTCTGGGACAACCAGAGAGACTAGGAGCAACAGAAGAGGAAAAGAGAGATGAGGCTAGTGATGGAGCACTGCTAGAATAGGGCCAGTTAGTTTAGTTCATTTTAATATGCCAATCAGTTTTTTGTCCAATATGTTTTGCTGTGCTTTAAAAACCTGACTAGATGTAAAAATCTATCGAATGAAATTAAATCATAAAATAAACAAACTCAATAATAACCTATAATAGGTTAATTATATTTCAGGTTTAGGCCCAGCTTTGTGTAAAGTGTTTGCACGAACCCCGCCAAAAAACAATTGGATTTGATTGAGTGTAATACCTGCGGTGTGTGAGGAAGCTGCCGTTGGCGTGTCCTGATCCATCACAGCCGGGGGTGGGACAGATGGGGCCCTCCGTCTTGAAGGCCTTCCAGGAGAAAGGAGAACCGTTGAGGAGCCCCTCCTTCTGACGCCGTGCTGCCAGCGGGCACCCATAGGCACTACGGTGGGTGGCATACTTCCCACTGATGTGGCCCAGGCTGTCACAGCCGGGCACCGGGCATCTACTAATGGAGGGGGGAAATCCAGGGACGACAGGGAAGAAGAGGGGAAAGGATAGAAAGAGAGAGAGAGAGGAAAGCAATCAGTAATAGTTTGATAACTCGAGGCCCGAATAAAGGGTGGTCTGTTGTGTGGATGGTAAAGAAAAGGAATGGTTTGTCGTGGACCAACCTTAAAAGCTCAGGGTCTTCCTTGTCATCCTTGGTGGGTGTTGTCTTGACGGCACCTTTCTTAGCACGGGGGCATCCAGACAAACTGACAGAGACGTAGAGAGAATTTTGAATAAAGTCCTTTTTTAGATTATCCTCCAGTTGGATTTTCTAGGATTACATTTTTTTTTAAACAAAAGCAATAAATGATCTGTGCATACCTTCTATGGGAGGCGTAGTTTCCAGTGATGTGACCTGATCCATCGCATTCAGGGGTCGGACACCTGGGAGTCAACCAGAGAGAAGTCAGGTCAGCATAGCACTGCATGTGATATTCATATTTGTTGCAAATGTAGAGATGATATGAAAGCGCTTTGTCATAAAAATAGCTAACACTTTCTCTATGGGATATAATTTGTTTGATACAGATCGCAGAAGAGGGAAAACACATCCCCGCACATTGTAGTGACAATACAAAGGGTTCAGTCATGTCAGTATAAAGTAGGGTTAGAACAGGGATAGGAAACTCTGGTCAAGGAGGTCCGCAGTGTGTGAAGGTTTTTATTCCAGCCCAGCACTAACACACCTAATTAAAATCCTTGATGTCAGACAACAATTAAGTTTTTAGGTGTGTTGGAGCTGAACTGGAACCATTGCCTGCACACATGCCTGGGTCAGAAAGAAGGAAGGAAGGGGTAATACAAGCACAGACATACTTCAGTTCAGCAGAGTGGGCAGCCATGAGGGTCCGAAGAGACTTATCAGCAAGAGGACAGCCTGACAGACTAGAAGATATGGAAAATATATATATAGACAGAGTATATTGTGTAGTAATTTAATAAGGGCAGAATAAAGGAAAGATCTCGATCACAATCATAACAATGAATATTGTTTACAGGACTCATAGTAGCACATGATAAGAGCAATAGAGTATAGTAACTATTGAAAGTTCACAATTTTTTATACAGATGTGTAGATTAGTTAACATTCAGTGTCAGTGCTGAAAAACACTATGAATGCAGCTGTAAGACGTACAATGTGAATCAGCGCTACCGACTGCATTGGTTGTAATGCAGGGGAGTAGGGCTGTGTCATACCTCCGATGTGAAGCGTAGTTACCAGTGATGTGCCCACTGCCATCACAACCTGGGGTGGGACATCTGGAGATAATTGGGAATGATTAGAAATTCATTAATGAATTCGTTCAAAAACATGAGGTTGGATGGCAGTACTACTTTGAACTGAATTCTGTATAATGGTGATGTGTCAGACTTGATATTAGAGTACTAGGTAGAGAGACATAGATAATTCAAATGTAGGTTATTTTTTACTTATAACGTTGTTATGAATGCTGGATTGAAGTTATTTTAGAGTATTCTTACAGTAGAACCTCTTTTTTGCAGTCTTTGGGTGAGAACTGGACCTTGAAGCTGGACGTGGTGACCTCGCCTGGGTACTTCTTGTCCTCCATGCTCTCCTGGGTGATGTCATCATCTTCTGCGTCAGAGGAGGTGTAGGAGTGGGCCACATAGTCCATCTGGCAGAAGGTCAAACAAACACAGGTAAGGATGGAGATTATAGTTTATCATTTAATCCACCCTTTATTCAAACCAGGATGTCCCATTAAGGAAAAAAGGTATTTTACAAAGTACATCTGGCAAAGATGACAGCTCCAGTATAAAAAAAATCATGCAATCAGAACATAATCACACAAGTCTCACCTTGCCATATTTCCAATTCTCGTGTATCACTGGAAGCTGAGGCTAGAACACACACTAACCTCTCTCAAGACTATTACATGATCATAATTCCAATGGTTTGGTGTTAGTCGCAGACTTGGCATAAAGCAGTTACCTCATCCTGTTCCTCCTTCTCTTTGGGACAGTTTGGCTTAGTGAAGTCCAGAGGCCCCTCCAATTCCTCCTGTAGGTGGCCCTGGGGCGAGGGAACGTCTCCCGGGTGCTGCGAGGAGGAGGAAGAGCAGGGGTCTGGTGATTGCATCCCTTCCATCTTGATGGGCTTCTTCATGCTCAGGTCCAGCGTCCCATTCTCATCCACTTCAATATCTATGTCCTGAAGGTACAAGGACTATGTTAGTGTGTGTGTGTGTGTGTGTGTGTGTGTGTGTGTGTGTGTGTGTGTGTGTGTGTGTGTGTGTGTGTGTGTGTGTGTGTGTGTGTGTGTGTGTGTGTGTGTGTGTGTGTGTGTGTGTGTGTGTGTGTGTGTGTGTGTGTGTGTGTGTGTGTGTGTGTGTGTGTGTGTGTGTGTGTAGGTGTGTGTATAGGTGTGTGTATAGGTGTGTGTGTGTGTATAGGTGTGTGTGTGTATAGGTGTGTGTGTGTGTGTGTGCGTGTGTGGGTAGTAATGCAGTGTGTCTAATAAATCATTTCAAGAGGGAAGAATATATTCTTTATAAAGTCAACCACCAACAGGCTAGGCTGGGCTGAGCTGGGTAGCAGAGAGGCCTACCTTGCCAGCTGGGTCCTGCTGTTTGGTGCGAAGGTTCTCTGGACTCTCCCAGCAGCGTGTGGACAGGTTCAGAATGGCAGTGGCAGCCATGTGAGCAGCCTCGGCATCATGGGTGTAATCGTAGCCACTGGAGGACGAGGAGGAGCTGCTCTTTGCATATCCTCCCGAGAAGCTATGGCCCGGGGACGTGGCCTTAGGGAATGGTTTAGCTGTAGAGGAGAGAGAGGGTGGGTGTGTGCAAATGAGAATTTACCTTCACAGTATAACACGCACCAAGCCGCAATTACAGTTCTCCTAAAACCAGCAGGGTCGTGATCCTAGACTACCAACCAATTTCTCTCATGAATACTGATGTGAAACGAAAAAGTTATGTTTTGTTAGTTAAAGGGACAGTTCACCCAAATGACAAAATTACATTTGTTTCCTTACCCTGTAAGCAGTCTATGGGCAAGGTAAGACAGCAATAAATGCCATAGTTTAGTTTCCCTGGTACTGTTTTCACATGCTAACGTTTAAGGAAGTCATGAGACTTATGTTTGCATTTTTCATGCATCATGTTCAACTCATCTATAAGTGACTTTGTTGAGCTTCAAAATCAATTGGGGGAGATACTCTACACCCAAACAGCTACAGACCTATATCTATCCTACCCTGCCTTTCTAAGATCTTCAAACAGATTACCAACCATTTTGAATCCCACCGTACCTTCTCCGCTATGCAATCTGGTTTCAGAGCTGGTCATGGGTGCACCTCAGCCACGCTCAAGGTCCTAAACGATATCATAACCGCCATCGATAAGAGACATTACTGTGCAGCCGTATTCATTGACCTGGCTAAAGCTTTCGACTCTGTCGATTACAACATTCTTATTGGCAGATACAACAGGCTTGGATTCTCAAATGATTGCCTCGCCTGGTTCACCAACTACTTCTCTGATAGAGTTCAGTGTGTCAAATCGGAGGGCCTGTTCTCCGGACCTCTGACAGTCTCAATGGGGGTGCCACAGGGTTCAATTCTCGGGCCGACTCTCTTCTCTGTATACACCAATGATGTCGCTCTTGCTGCTGGTGATTCTCTGATCCACCTCTACGCAGACGACACCATTCTGTATACTTCTGGCCCTTCTTTGGACACTGTGTTAACTAACCTCCAGACGAGCTTCAATGCCATACAACTCTCCTTCCGTGGCCTCCAACTGCTCTTAAATGCAAGTAAAACTAAATCATGCTCTTCAACCGATCGCTGCCTGCACCCGCCCGCCCATCCAGCATCACTACTCTGGATGGTTCTGACTTAGAATATGTGGACAACTACAAATACCTAGGTGTGTGGTTAAACTGTAAACTCTCCTTCCAGACTCACATTAAACATCTCCAATCCAAAATTAAATCTAGAATCGGCTTCCTATTTCGCAACAAAGCCTCTTTCACTCACGCTGCCAAACATACCCTTGTAAAAAGGACCATCCTACCGATCCTTGACTTTGGCAATGTCATTTACAAAATAGCCTCCAACACTCTACTCAGCAAATATCACAGTGCCATCCCTTTTGTCACCAAAGCCCCATAAGAGCGTCTGCTAAATGACTTAAATGTAAATGTATATACTACCCACCACTGTGAGCTGTACGCTCTCGTTGGCTGGCCCTCGCTTCATACTCGTCGCCAAACCCACTGGCTCCAAGTCATCTATAAGTCTCTGCTAGGTAAAGCCCCGCATTATCTCAGCTCACTGGTCACCATAGCAGCACCCACTCGTAGCACGCGCTCCAGCAGGTATATCTCACTGGTCACCCCATAGTCAATTCCTCCTTTGGCCGCCTCTCCTTCCAGTTCTCTGCTGCCAATGACTGGAACGAACTGCAAAAATCACTGAAGTTGGAGACTCTTATCTCCCTCACTAGCTTTAAGCACCAGCTGTCAGAGCAGCTCACAGATCACTGCACCTGTACATAGACCATCTGTAAATAGCCCATCCAACTACCTCTTCCCCATACTGTATTTATTTATTTATCTTGCTCCTTTGCACCCCAGTATCTCTACTTGCACATTCATCTTCTGCACATTCTACCATTCCAGTGTTTAATTGCTATATTGTAATCACTTCGCCACCATGGCCTATTTATTGCCTTACCTCCCTTATCCTACCTCATTTGCACATGCTGTATATAGACTTTTAAAAATAAAACAAATCAAATAAAATAAATGCTAATATCGGTCTCATGACTTGAATAAGATTGGTGCCACAAATGTGGAAACAGTGCCAAGGAAACAAACCAGAGTATGAATTGCTGTGATACCTTGTCCATAGAATGCTTACAGGGTAGAAACAACTATGTCATTTTTGTTTCCAACAGAAATTCAACAAATGCCAAGATCATCTTACATTTGAAGGCTTTGGGTGAGGTTTGACTGGTGGCGGGTATCTTTGGAACCAGCAAAGGCTTCCCAAACACCTGGACGTCGAAGCTTGCATAGTCGAAGGAGACCTTGGAATATTTCTCCAGCTCTTTGGCCAGGTTGGCACGGGGTGTGGCAGGCACCATGTTGGGTCTGTAGCCGTACTGAGGGATCTCCAGCTGCTTCACAAAACACATAGGTCTGAGAGAGAGAGAGAGAGAGAGAGAGAGAGAGAGAGAGAGAGAGAGAGAGAGAGAGAGAGAGAGAGAGAGAGAGAGAGAGAGAGAGAGAGAGAGAGAGAGAGAGAGAGAGAGAGAGAGAGAGAGAGAGAGAGAGAGAGAGAGAGAGAGAGAGAGAGAGAGAGAGAGAGAGAGAGAGAGAGAGAGAGAGAGAGAGAGAGAGAGAGAGAGAGAGAGAAGGTGTAAAATATTAGTCAAATGCATCAGATGGACAGCTATTGTCGTAAGTGGAGATATGGAGAAAGGGGGGACCAGAGAGGGCTCACCTGAGAACTCTGTCTGAATGGGGGCTCCCAGTTGGGGGCTCGCTGACTGAAGGCTGGGGGTGACTGGGGGTGACATGGCCCCCCTTGGAGAGTTTCTCTGCAGCTGCTATGGGACAACCGGAAAGACTGAGAGGGACAAAGAGAGATAGTGAAAATGTATAAATTTTCTCATAGAATTCCACCGGAAATAGAAGGTCAATGTCAGGTTGTAATTGTTGGACAGTATAATACCTGCGGTGTGTGTTGCGATTGCTGTTTACGTGACCCTGGCCTATGCATCCTGGAGTTGGACACTTCAGCACGTTCTCATGCATGGCCAGTACTAGGGAGAGATAGACCGAGAGATATAAGAATGTGTCAATTGTTCAAAGGAGTATGTGTAATGTTTCGCTGTTAGAACTTTGGTATTAGAGTGTTAGTGCTCTGCTAGTACTCACTCTCAGGTGGGATCCTATCTTTGTGAGGGCACCCAGAGAGACTGCGGTGGTGGGGGTACAGCCCAGTCACATGGCCCGTCCCATCACACCCAGGGGTAGGGCATTTCACCTCCTTCTTTTCTGGATAGGAAGGGGAGAGATGTTGAGTGAGCAAAATTCCTAACAATTGGAACATGATTTTGATTCTGTGGCGGGTTAAAAGATATCCTGATAAAGCATAAACTGTCCTACCTTTGCTGTGGTGTCCTCTGTGTCGCATGGCTTGGTCCATGGCTTTGCTGGCCCTGTCATCGGGGCTGTGGTAGTGCTGGTGCTCTGGAGACTGTTGGTCGACATGCGGCCCTCTCACCTGCTCGGCCTTCAGGGCGATGGCTTGCTCCAGCAGTCCCAAATTCCCCCGGGTCATATCCCAGGTCTCTGAGTCATCTGTCACACCCGAACCCTGTGAGAGACAGTCATCTTCTTCCTCCTCTTCCTCCTCCTCTTCCTCAGATCGTATCTCAATGACCACTGTGGTAGGTGGGGCTTTGTGAGAGTCGTGGTCCTCTTCTTCCACCTCCCCTGCTTCTGTTTCCTCCTCTTCTTCCTCCTCCTCTTCTTCCTCCTCCTCTTCCTCCTCTTCAGTCAACGGGGAACCAATCTTTACCTCCCCCGCTGCCACTTCTGTATCCTCACATTCCTGAGCAGGAGTACTAGGGGCAAGAGGGATGGCAGGCTCCATGTAGACCACCTCATCCTCCTCTTCCTCCTTTTCTTCCTCTACCTCCTCTTCCTCCTCTTCCACCTCCTCCTTCTCTTCCTCCTCCTCCTCCTTTTCCTCTCCCTTCTTCTCTTCTTCCTCATCTCCCTCCTCTTTTGCCGGATGCCTGCTATAGTCGCCACTGGAATACTGGTGATCTGAGATCTCCTGACTCACAAATTGCCTCTCCTCCTCTTTCTCTTCCTCCCCTCCTCCCTCCTCCTCCTCCTCCTCTCCTACCTCCTCCTTTTGCTTCTCCTCACTCTCTGCTCTCCCTGTTTCATTGTCGCCTTTGGGATGCTCTATTGTTCTGTGTGCATCAACTGTATCCTCATCTTCCTCCTCCTCCTCCTCAGCGGCCTGTATCTCTGCCACTACTTGCATCTCCTCTTTGTGTCTGTCTGCCTCTGCCTCTGCTTCTTCCTCTGTGGAAGCTTGCTGTTGGGTTGTGGTGGCTGTGTCCTTGTGCGAAGTCCCTGCTTCAGGTGCAGCTATGGTGTCGGACTCGACAGATGTCTCTTTTTCGGTGTCTTCGGGTATCACCTGTGAGCAATCGGCTGTGTACAGTGCAGAGTTGATAGGTTATTGCTAAATAATGAGCTCTCCCTGTATTTGTCTTTCCATCAATACTTACTTTAGTATCATTATCAATCTGTACCACTGCAATAGCCAATAGCAATCCATGATAAATGTGATATGTTCCTTGGATTCTGGTCTTCTCTTGACTCACCTTTCATGGACATGGCTGGGTTTGGCATTTTGCTATTTTCCTTCTCTTTCTGCTCCTCCTCCTCTGACTCCTCCCCCTCCTTATGCTCTGCCTCACTGGCGGCGTCACTGTCTGCTATGTTGAAGCCCTCGTCCATGGCCAACTTCAGGGGCAGGGTCTTTTTCTTGGGGGCGGGTTGATTCTCTTCTGCCTCCACAAGTTTCCTCTTCTTCACTATTGGGCATCCAAGAATGCTATGGGTGCAAGGTGAGGAGATGGGTGTTAAAGTCTTACTCCAGTCTCCTTTTCATCTCATTTAACACCTGATTTACTTAACAAAAGGCACATCTCAATAGATGGTCCACGTATCCTCATGACATGGTCGCAAGTGGGGGGAGGAGCCTTTCCTCTTTGGTTCTCTACTGTTCCTTGAGCAAGGAGGGTGGCTGATGACATCACAAAGTCACCATCAGACCAATGCCCTACTCCTTGAAGTTTGCAGTTGTCTAAAAAACACTATTTTGCTCAAAACATATTTTTTTACCCTTTAGTGTATGTACTGTATTTATACATGGGATATTGTTTTTCAACAGGTAAAGTTAAAAAATCACTGGAGAACTGGAGAACGAATTACCCTTAATACCACTATATGTGGTATTTTTAATGGAGCTTTTTCTCAATTTAATAGTATCTGTATTTAAAAAACGGTGTTAGCAGAGGAACTTGAGAGCTCAGAGTTGGTGGTGGTTAGTCAAGTTAGTATATCATACCTTCTGTGTCGTGAATATCTCCCAATGACATGGCCTGAACCATCGCACCCGGGAGTGGGGCAGCTACTTGGTGATACAAACAGAAAACAAACATTTGTTTTATTCATTTTGCACAATGAATACGTTCAAACTTTGTATGTGCTTTTCAGTTCATCACCAGCCTAGTTTATTTGCTCTGAATTTCTGCATGCTCTGGTTTTAGTGCACCCAACCAGTCTAAAGCCATATTGTATTTTTCAGGACTACATGTATACAGTAATAAGACAACTGTGTGGCTGGATTCAATACAGTAGCAGAAAAAAAACTATTATCTCACCTTAACTCTGCTCCCACGAGTTCAACGGGTACTGGGGAATAAAAAGACAGAGAGAGAACATCATAAGACACACACCTATCCTAAATACACAACAAAGGAAGCCGTTTCAATTAGTGTGTGTGAATGTATGGCTGCGTGCGGTGGCTGCGTGCGTGCCTACTGTACGTGCATGTGTGTTTGGCCCCAGCTCACCTCTGATGCCTTTTGAGCGGGTCCGGGTTCTCGTTTCTGCTGTGTCCTGACTCATCTGAAACACACAGAGTGTCATGACACTGCACTTACTATCTGTCTCTCTTTCTCTTTTTCACACACACACACACACACACACACACACACACACACACACACACACACACACACACACACACACACACACACACACACACACACACACACACACACACACACACACACACACACACACACACACACACACACACACACACACACACACACAGCTTCTCACTTTGATTCGAAGGCTCCTCTTGGTCTCACAGAATCTGCTTATTCTGTCTCCTCGCGTCCACCTCTGGTTCAGCAGCTGCCCTCTGAACTCATGTTCTATTGGAGAGGAGAGACATAGGACACACAGTCAAGGTTATACAACAACAGCATACAGCGTACATCAGGGTTGGGCAAACCTTTTGGCTCGAGAGGCCCATCGGGATTTCGAAATTCAATGGAGGGCCGCACAGAGGCCTAGATATTGGAACATTGCTGTGGGGACTTGTTTCCATTCAGCCACAAAAGCATTAGTGAGGTCAGGCACTGATGTTGGGCGATTAGGCCTGGCTTGCAGTCGGTGTTCCAATTCATCCCAAAGGTGTTTAATGGGGTTGAGGTCAGGGCTCTGTGCAGGCCAGTCAAGTTCTTCCACACCGATCTCGACAAACCATTTCTGTATTGACCTCGCTTTGTGCATGGGGACATTGTCATGCTGAAACAGGAAAGGGCCTTCCCCAAACTGTTGTCACAAACTTGGAAGCATAGAATTGTCTAGAATGTCATTGTATGGTGTAGCATTAAGATGTCCCTTTCTTGTAACTAAGGGGCCTAGCCTGAACTATGAAAAAAAGCCCCAGACGATTATTCCTCTTCCACCAAACTTTACAGTTGGCACTATGCATTCGGGCAGGTAGCGTTCTCTCCACCAAACCAAGATTCGTCCACTGGACAGCCAGATGGTGAAGCGTGATTAATCACTCCAGAGAATGCATTTCCACTGCTCCAGAGTCCAATGGTGGCAAGCTTTACCGCACTCCAGCCGATGATTGGCATTGAGCATAGTGATCTTAGGCTTGTGTGCGGCTGCTCGGCCATGGAAACCCATTTCATGAAGCTCCTGACAAACAATTATTGTGCTGACGTTGCTTCCAGAAGAAGTTTGGAACAAGAGAGTGAGTGTTGCAACAGAGGACAAGAGGATTTTAAGCGCTTCACGCTTCAGCGCTCGGTGGTCCCATTCAGTGAGCTTGTGTGGCCTACCACTTCGTGGCTGAGCCGTTGTTGCTCCTAGATGTTTCCACTTCACAATAACAGCACTTATAGTTGACCGGTCAGCTATAGCAGGGCAGATATTTGACGAACTGACTTGTTAGAAAGGTGGCATCCTATGACAATGCCACATTGAAAGTCACTGAGCTCCTAAGTAAGGCCATTCTACTGCCAGTGTTTGTCTATGGAGATTGCATGGCTGTGTGCTAGATTTTATACACCTGTCAGCAACCGGTGTGGCTGAAATAGAAGAATCCACTAATTTGAAGGGGTATCCACATACTTTTGTATATATTGTGTACATACTTAGACAGGCCTATACTGGTGACTTCCTAACCTAACCTTCCTTCCTAACCTATTAGGAATACTGTGTGACATGCTTTATTTTTTTCGTGTATGGCAATTTCATTCCATGACATAATGTAATATTAATTGTTGGTGTTCTTATTCGTTGTTCTTATTATTTGTGTACAAAATGTTCTAAAAAGATTAAACACAAAACGATCCTTGAAGGGCACCCCTAGAAAATCATCACATGTTCAATCTGGACAGAGCTACAGGTAAAAATGGTTGATGGTTGATAACAGGGTGATAAATAACCATGACTGTTATTGCAAACACAACAAGCTCCCCATACACAATAGGGCTGTGTGGTTGGGATTCTCCCAGAGAAATATAAGAGAACAATACAGTAGGCCGAAAAGTACAGAAGGCCTGCCCATGTGCTATCACTAGCGCTGTTAAATCAATGACATTACACTGTTCCAAGATTATGTTGCGTTAAACATGCAGCAATGTGCAAACAAATATGTATCATATAGCATTTTAGGCATACTTATGATTAGGCCTACTTGGCCTATATAGTTGGACATTATAACCGGTGGTGATTATATTGTTTGAGGAATAGCCTTTAATGAACCAGACAGTTAATCAGTATATACTAAAATATTAAACTGCATTTACAACAGAAATGCAACTAGCCTACCCAAAGCCTCCTCCTCGACCATGTTAGCCTATTTTCCATCTCTCTTGCACATAATGGAATTAGACCTAAAGGCCTAGAGTAGGGTACATTTGAATACATTTAAATGATTTATGAATATGTGTTTAAAGAGAAAGAAAATGGCTTCGTGGCTTTGTTTATCGGCCTTGCACAAAAACACCACGGTGCTGTCCATGGTGCTGCTAACACGACCTCACACACTCCGCTATGACACAAGGTCTTCATGTTAATCCGTCTTGCTTTAGTGAGAGAGCCTTCAAATATCAAGTTTGGGTGTGTTTTTCTAGTGCTATTATAATAATAAGGTCGTTGTAATGGCACTCTTAGCGCACATAGCCCCGGGAGATGGTGACATTTGAGGGGCACATGATCATCGGCTCTCGGATATGTAGCTCCACCTCCCCCAGTTTCCTACTGACACATTTTACAGTCATTGACTACAAACACGACCCCCTGCGAGCCGAGTAGGAAAGCACAGGCAAATAGCACAGGCAAAGCAGCAGTAGGCCCATTGCAAAGCCACTTTGTAACCAAATAACATGCCGGTTTAGGCCTTGATCATCGATTGAACATCCACACACATAAATATAAAGACAAAAAACATACACGAGATAAGAACAAGAAAAGTAGGCTACATTGCACGTATAAAGGCATATGCCTCTCCGGATTGCAAAAACACAAAATGACTTTCACAATAGAACCCTAAACCGAAACAAATATGCCTAGTGGTTAAAATAATATTTTATATTATCACCCCGGTAGTCTACTTTTCTATAGGCTCTTCGTAATGGAAAGAAAGGATAAACCATAAAATACAATTACATGGCTATGTACAATGCCACACAATAGGCCTGCAGCTTTCAAACTTATCAACATAAGATCTATATGCCTCTTTTCTCGAAGTTTCAGAAACCCTAAGCAACACGAAGTCCGATACAAATCTCACATTAATGTTTTTACAAACTGTGAACAATATAGCTTATCTGAAACTCATATCAAAACGATCAACGTTTTTTTAAAGGGGACTATCAAAAGAGTTCGTCATTCGTCCGAAATGACATTCTCTGGCCGTTTGGATTACTTTTGGATTACCAAAACAGAACTGTGTGTTCAGTTTGTTCATGCCATACATCTATAGTACTGAAGGTTGTGTGAAATAAGATACAATTATGTTCTATATGAATTAGCATCCTAAAGAGGCTGCATCTTTAAGAATTAAGATCCATTAGGCGATAGAAACCAACAGCAATGGATGTTCGCGAAAAGATAATAAATATGTTTACAATCTGATTTCAAATACATTTGAGGAACACACGCATTTAACTATACTACAGAATTGGAAACCATAATATGATTATAAATACCATTATTGAATGGCTCTGGTTGCTTCGTTGTTTTCAAGTAGGTAAGGCGGGCCTCCTGAATCCTATTTCAACAACTTCTTCTCAGCGTTGAATACTACCTCCACAATATCCCCGCAACTCTTTCATTGACCGTTAGAGACATCAAACATAATCCGGAGCTCAGTGCTCTTCCACCAGTCTTCAGTTTACAAAAGCGGCATTACTCCAACTTTAAATCTAGAATAGCCTACTCCAAAATCCATAAGCAAAAAAACATGGCTTCATTTGCCTTTGTCAGCGAGAACAGGCCTACGTAATATTGCCTTACCTTTCGCTCATGGGTCATTGTTCACCCCTCCCCCCATGCTCTGACATCACCATAGCAAAGCCCACAACATAGCAAAGCCCACAATCTAAGAGGTGGCTTCGGGTACTCCGGTATTTTTTTTAGATCAGTTATCATGCTGCTGCATCAATCATAATTTGTTGTAGTCTACACCCTCCATCAGCATCAGTATCAAGGTCAATCTAAGCACCGTAAAAATATTTTGAAGATTTCAGTAGCCCGGGTGGTGCGTGCCTTAGTTTCAGCACCATGGACAGTAGCTAGAGCGCTCTGCTAAAACGCCGGTCCATAAACATACTATAACGTTGGTCCTTATAGATGTGGTAACTACTCTCAGAGCTAAATATAAACAATTTTCCAATTCACACCGATTTAAATTCCTTCAAAGTTAACTTAAATACCGATATTTTGTTGAAGAAGAAAAAAACTAGCGATTGCATGGTGTCTGTTAAAGGCAATGTCTTCGTAGCCTGTAGCACAAAAACTGAAACATTGGTGTCAAGGCAAAAAAAAAAGCCCTCTCAGAGGGAACTAGTTTTTCTTGGCATTACTCCGCAAAATATTATTAGGCCTACAGCCTGAGCGCCTCTGGACAATGTAGTAGTAACCCTACAGTGTTTATTTAACCAGGCAAGTCAGTTTAGAACAAATTCTAATATACAATTACGCTAGCCCAATTGTGCGCCGCCCTATGGGACTCCCAATCATGGCCGGTTGTGATACAGCCTGGCATCGAACCAGGGTCTGTAGTTCCCTCTAGCTCTGAGATACAGTGCCTTACCGCTGCGCCACTCGGGAGCCCAATAAGTATCTTTGCCTATATTTGTTATCTACTGATTTTGTTTTGATGAAAATCAAATAATGTTTCATAAAAAAATCTACCTTAGAACAATGTATTGTTTAAATAGAGTAGGCTAATGAATGCTAATATAACCACGAATATATAGGTTATGACCATAATCTAGGTCTAATCACAAATCATGAAGCCTATACCTATACACATTTGGAAAACCAATCAATAAACAAAACGAATATGCTATTAGTAGTTTTATAGTAGTATACACTTTGAATGCGTGTAAATAAATGCTTTTACTTATTGGGCATATAAAGTACCCTAGTAGGCCTAGTTTATACCCCTCAAACGTCCAGTTGTAAATATGGTGAAAGAATTATCAAGATTTTGGCACTGTTAAAGCTGGAGAAACTTCAAAAGAGTTTTGCATATTTAAAGACTCAACTCCTCTTCGGTTACCAGCTGGGGCCTTTTTCTCCCCCATCTCAGTCACGTTTTAAAGCCCCAGTGCAGATGGACAGCCCTGCTCTGGAATACAATCAGCGTCGGATCTGCTATGACTGGGACATGCTGTATAAATATTACATGGTGGGTGACCGACGAGAGGGTAGGCTGCTCTCTCGACTCCCCAAAAACAGATGGACCAATCTGACAGACTCCCCCACCCCGCACAAAAATGTTTAATACGCCTGCAGCCTGACGTCTCCTATACAGAGTTAAGAGCCACTAATCCCTGAGGGGACAAAACTTTCCTTTGTCTAACAAAGTGTCTGAACAGAGTGTGAGTTCAGGAAATCTTTGGTCAGCACAAAGGGCCTTGTGTGGTTAGGATTCAACATTGTTTTTCTGTTAATATATATTCGGCCATATACTAAAAAACTTTTCATAAACAGCTGAACGGTTAAAAGGCCCAGAAAATGCAGAAACTGGGCACAGTCTACAAATCAACCTTTTTTTTATAGGTTGTCGACAAGCTTATAGCTTCCGTACATTTTGGGTTAAATTTAGACATTGTGTAAATATAGTTGATGAGTTTTTGTTAATGAAATACGAAGAAGTCACATTAACATAATTCTAGTATGTTTAAAAAATGTTGACGCCACCTGTGAGTGTTTTGTAGTGGGTGGAAGATGCTTCTTTCTCATCACAAAAGCCAATACAAATACTTATACTTTCTTTACGATGAATAGGCTACTGTGTTTTTAAATGACTTTGAATAGAGAACATGCAATTTTAGGCTACTACAGAAGAGCAGGCAAGGCCTATCCTAACAGTCTAAAAAGTGACAGATGCGTAGATCGTCACACCTGCTCCTAACCATAGTTCAGTTAGCCATCAACACATTGCTTGCTGAAGAGAGAGCGAGAAACAGATGATAAATAGGTTACTCACCTAAAAAAGTTTTACACAGCTTCATCTTCATCTTTGCTGTGACTTTTCCCCTTGCACACCGCTTCCAAACACAGCAACTTTACTTCATACTAAGCAAAGTTGGGTAGAGAAACTTACGAGTCGGGAAGGGGGGTATTATTGGGCAGCTGTCGATTTGAACCAATCAGAGTCCACCGGTCCTTTTATTGTTTCCAAAAACAGCCAATGAGAGCGCCGCACACTCTTAGCGTTCCAAAACAATGCATTTGAAAGGGAACACAAAGGGGTCGCGGTATCCCTAGTAAGTCACAAGTGAAATTCAACTTTTTCCCGGCTCTCTCATTGCAACTCCTCAAAGATGCTTGAGCTTTCAAAGTGTCTCTGAAAGGAAGCTTTCATTTCTTAGAATACCTCCCTCAGAATCTTATCAGCAGGTGAAGGGAAGGCATACACTACCAATTTCCCATAATATGTAATGAAACGAATTATATAATACTGAAGTAGCATGTACAAATGCACAATCAGATGAATTTAGTCAATACAATTATGTTAGTAGCACTTTATAGAATAGCATGCAATAAAGTGGTTATAACATAGCAATAGTGTGGAAGCAAGTTATAGGCCTAGTATGCCTACTCATAGGCTAATGAAAACTCAGATAGCCTATACCCTTAATTTCAGTGTAATTATGTTCTTCTTTCAGGCTATTACACCACATGTGTTGTGCTATAGTACAGCAACATGCTACAGTAAGGTTGTGTTCTGTCAGAAAGGGATGCCAAACCCCGATCACTGAGTTCTAGTCAAGGTTTGACAGGTCTATCAATCAGTTAGTTACAAATCAATGAAGGACGTTTCTCAGACACATGCTTACCATTTGACACACTGTAGCATGACTGTCATCTACAAATGCCATCTTTCTCTCTTACTTGCTTCCCATTCTCTTATTGTGTTCAACTCTCTCCACTCACGTCTGTCTGTCTGTCTGTCTGTCTGTCTGTCTGTCTGTCTGTCTGTCTGTCTGTCTGTCTGTCTGTCTGTCTGTCTGTCTGTCTGTCTGTCTGTCTGTCTGTCTGTCTGTCTGTCTGTCTGTCTGTCTGTCTGTCTGTCTGTCTGTCTGTCTGTCTGTCTGTCTGAATGTCCCTGTGTCTCTGTTAGTCTGGCCCTTCTCCTCTCCCTGTGAATGGTGCTCTGTAACTTTATGGTTCACCATATGTCCTTCTCGTCCTGTGAGTGGAGACTGTGCGCCTCCATAGACCCCTATGACAGATGGCCTGCAGATATTGATGACCGCAGGCTGCAGCCCCCCCCCCCCACCTTTCTGACAGCGCTTCTGGTTGTTGTAAAGGTATTCTGCAGGCTCAAACTTTTGAGAGTTGAGATGTATGGCTGAGACCTGATTATGATTACCTTGAAATGTACTTTTTTTCCGATTTGTTGTTTTTCACATGGTTTTCATCAAAATAAACTTTATTTTGTAGTGTTTACATCAGTAGTTGTTTTTTAAAATCTGATGCTGTATGGGCCTACGGATGGGAGCTGTGAGGAGGCATACTGACGGATGGCCAAGTCTTGCTGCACTGCACACACGCACACACACGTACCCTCTGCCCCCTGCACACTAAGAGCCTGATTATAATAACAAAGGCTGCTCACACTTTGGGGAGGAGCCAGCGGGATGATTTCCAGGCCATTGGCTGCTTAATGAGGACTCTGTGTGTGTGTGTGTGTGTGTGTGTGTGTGTGTGTGTGTGTGTGTGTGTGTGTGTGTGTGTGTGTGTGTGTGTGTGTGTGTGTGTGTGTGTGTGTGTGTGTGTGTGTGTGTGTGTGTGTGTCTGCGTGTGTGTGTCTGCGTGTGTGTGTCTGCGTGTGTGTGTCTGCGTGTGTGTGTCTGCGTGTGTGTGGTTGTGTGTGAATAGTGAAAAAAGGCTCTTTGCCACAGCTGTCACTCTTCAGTGTAATATCACTCTAGTCTGTCTAAAGTTAGTGTGAAAAGATCAACTGCATCAATATCCCTGGATCATTTAAATAATTATTTGAAGCTCAAATACAAAAAAAGACACATTTCAGTATTTTCAAGTAAATTTTTCTGGAATTGTTTGTGTACAGCGATCTATGAAGTGACTCAAAGTTGTAAGACTGAAGTTACAAAGAGGGATAGCTTAAAAAGGTATGGTGTGGTAAACACAAACCGAACTTCAGATAATCATTTCATAAAAATGTTCTATTTGTAAAAATGTATCACACATAAAATACCAAAATATTGAGGACATATTTGGAGTTGTTAGAGAAACGCAATCAAGAGGAGTGTTCACCAATGGGTTTGTGCTCAAAGTTTTAGTACTGTGTGGATAGTATTCTGCCATGCCTTGCCGAATAAGCTCAGCAGATGTCGAAAAGTATAGGTTCACTTGTTTTGGTGGAGTGAATATGACAACGTGCCAATAGTCCTCTTTTTTCATTCATCCCTCAACTTCTCAATAGACCCCCCACCACACCCCTCCCAATAAGACAATTTGCCTTCTACTCTAGATGTTCATGCCACCTGCCCTCATACACCCTCCCTCCCACCCAACCCAGCCCCCCCATAATTAAGCACACTCACTTTCTAGTCTCCAGACTATTTTGTTTCATCACCTTGCCTCCGGCAATACAGCAGCCACCATTCCCCCTCATTCAAAAAGAAAGCCAGAAAAATATAAAATCTACCTGCAGACTGCTGAAGCCCAGTCAATATGACTGTTAGATTAGACATTTTCAAAGATGAATTAGTACCGGCCCACACTCCGAAGTATCCATGGTAATTTTAATTCCACATTCCTGTCGCCATGGCGCAGAGCCAAAGGACTGGGTGAATTGCCCCCCTTCTCATCCAACTAGCCAGGCTGAGTTGGCATCTGTATGCAAATAACCTTCATGGTATATAGATAATGTATGGAGGGTGAGGGGATGTAGGACTCCCCCATACTTATGCACTAAGATATAAATTGTGTGACATTATAAGCAGCTGCTGGCCTGCTTTCTATGGCTGTCATCCAGAGAGGCAAAGCCCCTTGCAATTGTGATTTGTAAAATATTGATTATGAAATTGTTACAAATGAAAAAAAAATCTTAATTAAGTCAATCTGCTTACATTACCACATTGTGAACATCTTTTAAACAGTACTTCAAAACCGGCCACAAGGTTATTACGCTGTTTCCCCATGCATGTTCCTACATCTGTTTAACACACACATCTAAAATAGACAATACAATAAAGAAAAAAATATTGCAGACAATGTTTTCATGTAGTATTATAATGGCTGGAGACATTTTGATGTTTAGACCTGCACAAATTTAGGAAATGTATTAATGAATGATTTACTTATTTGTTAAACAATGTATGAAAATGTTTTCTGATGATGACCAACTTTTCACTCTATTCTCTGTAGGTCACAGGGAAACAGGACACCTCTCCCAGAGAAGAAGTGTCACGATGGGCAGCCACACCGGTCACTCTTTGACTCCTGACCTCACGGAGGTGCGTGGTAACAGAGGTCGCCACCCCGGAGAGGCTTCTCTTTCTCCTCCAGTGGGAGCAGGTGTTGCAAAAGGGCTGACCTCTTGAAGAGAATGAAAGGGCTGTTTGATTATTTACTGGAGGTGAATGTGCCACACGTGCCTCTCTCCCTAGGGGTGAGGGAGACACTGCCAACATAGACACTGCCAACACTGTAACTCAATTAAACAAACCTAATAATCACATATGGCCTGCTTATCATTTATTATATACTGCATGAACAACAGGCTTAAAAACATATTAGCTTAGTATATATTGAATGTATACATGTGCATCTGTTTGAATTTAAAGTATTCATGACAAGGTTTCATGTCAATGCTCTCTGTTACCACTCACTGACAAACTTCTCTCACCAGGAAAGAGGGGATAGAAGGTGAAATGTGGACCTCTTCAGGGCCTGACTGTTCTCAACGCAGAACAAACAAACATGTGCAAAGCAGTGGGTCTACAGAGCCGACCACCTGGAGGTAAACTCATTAAGAGTCCTATAAAAACCTTCTGCCAGCACAGCAAGCCTTGCACCATTTCCCCACCAACAAAATTATAACAACCACTACTACTGCACTGAAAAAAGAAACCTGACACAATAGGAGCCTCTTATTAGTAGAGAACTGCCCAGTCTTAACATATGCTCCTGGAAGAGAGAGGGAAAGAGGAAGTAGAGAGAAGAGGCTCGGTCCAGGGCATTAAGACAGAAGGACAGGGGGGATACTGCCCAGGACCCTCAGAAGGAAAGGGGAGACGAAGGGAAAACATTTATTCTTTTCTCTCATCTTTCTTCCCTCTTCCAGATCAGTTTCAATCTCATTTCTCTATGACAAAAAATAGAAGTCTGAAGCTTACAGTTGTGAACACTGGTATTGAAATGGTGAATTTACAGTAATCTTTTGTTAACATACTAACAATATTGGTTTTCATTGTTTCTTAGGTTGATGGTGTACAATTGAATAGAATCGTCTATTTCATGCAAAGACATCTCATTATCTGTCACAAAGAGAAAAGTGTGAGTTAAGAAAGAGTGTTTTTTATTTCAATAAGGCAACATTCCATGGTATCAATAGCAGCTAAGGCTGAATTACTTGTAACCAAATGCAACATTTTCATTAATACACGATACACAAGAATTATCCATTGCATCGACACAATAAAATCTACACATTTAAAACATATAGTTTCTGGAATGACTGTCAGTGCTGTGGGTATGGTACATACAGGTGAAGGTAACATAAGTCTGACAAAAGTGACAGTTCATATCTCACGGGTTGAGCAGCCTTGTCATGTAGGATATTGTGCTGCTTTGCTAGAAATTAGATTCAAAGGTTTGGGTGCTGATGCATGTTTGGGTGCTGATGCATGTTTCAAGCCAGTGTAATTATGTTATTTGAGCAACTGTGTTTTTCACTTTTGCACTGTTTACAGCAGGGGCCATGCGTTTTCCCAGTGAGCAAAATCACAAAAATGGCAGTCCAATCCCTGTTCAAAGTGTGACTTGCATCTTAACCCTCTCAACACGTACATAAGGTTTATACAAAAACAGCTTGATCATTTGGAATATAGCATGTGGATTCCGCTTGCATTCAGTATGCAAACACACAGAGAGAGCTCAGAGAATGGTGTCCCCTGGTGGACAGTGTTTCCAGTGATTATGAAGAGTCGAAATACGAATGTCTTTCAAGGTAATGCGTTGCACGAGATTTCCTATTCCAAAACATTTTTTGAACATATTGATTCTAAAATAACTTCATTTTCAGTAGGAGACGAGAGGACGCGGACATTGGCATAGTACAGGACGAGTAGGACACGAATCAGACAAGTGAAAACTATTTCAGGTGAGCTCTGGCTGGCTAGCGAGTTAGCTAGCGTTTCACTTCGTCTGCTTTATAAGTTAGCCAGCAATGTTAGCTGCTTGTTAGCGAACAACTCATTAAAGTTTAAAGTTAGCTCGCGGAGGTTGGCGTTTCTTAAACTTTCGTCCAGATATCGAGATTTGGCACAAATACTCTGCAAGCTAGCTAGCTATCCGTTCACTCTTGCTGCCTCTGCCTTGTACCATTGTCTCGAGCAACAGGCAAGTTTGCTATTTTTGCCAACCCCGCCTTAAACTAGTAGCCACTGCCATAACATAACATGACAAAACCTCTTTAGAAATTACAATGTTTTAGAGGATTTTACATTTTTTATTTCAACAGTTTGACCCAGCTACTTTTGTAATGGAGTTCGGACATTTACTCAAATATGTTACGTTATTTACAGTGTTGGGGAAACTACTCTGAAAATATAGTTTACCAAGCTTGCTACCAATGACTTCACACTGGAACAAGTTAGCCTTTTAAACACAAAATCAGAATTAGGCAGGTCTGATGCTGAAAAAGAAAGAACATTATTGCCTACTTCACCTATCTTTCCTTTTTGCAAAACAAGTAGAGTATAGTTAGCTTCACCACTACATGGCAAAATAAACTACTGCAAACACTACCAAGGTTTGAATTTAGTTAAACTACCACCAAGCTACTGAATATTTATTAAATTACTTGTTGAACTACATAGTTCACTTCTCCCCAACACGGATTATTGACAACACAAAATACCGGTAATACAAATCAAATGAAATCTAATTTGATTGGTCACATACACGTGTTTAGCAGATCTTATTGTGAGTGTAGAAAAATGCTTGTACTTCTAGCTCCGACAGTGCAGTAATATCTAACAAGTACTATCTAACAAATTACACAACATATACCCAATATACACACATCTAAGTATGAATTAATTAAGACTATATACATATATGGACGAGCGATGTCAGAGCGGAACAGACTAAGATACAATAGAATATATTAGAAAACAGTATATACATATGAGATGACTAATGCCAGATATGTAAACATTATTAAGTGACTAATATATCGTAGAAGTATAGAAAACAGTATATACATATGAGATGACTAATGCCAGATATGTAAACATTATTATTGATTTGTTTTTTTATTTAACCTTTATTTAACTAGGCAAGTCAGTTAAGAACAAATTCTTATTTACAATGAAGGCCTAGGAACAGTGGGGCAGAACGACAAATTTACCATGTCAGCTCGGGGATTCAATCCAGCAACCTTTCGGTTACTGGCCCAATGCTCTAACCACTAGGCTACTTGCTAAGATACCATAGAATAGAATACAGTATATACATATGAGATGAGTAATGCCATATATGTAAACATTATTAAAGTGACTAGTGGCCACTATTCCCTATAGTGGCCAGTGATTTATAGTCTATGCCTATAGGTAACAGCCTCTAATGTGCTAATGATGGCTGTTTAACAGTCTGATGGCCTTGATATAGAAGCTGTTTTCAGTCTCTCGGTCTCAGCTTTGATGCACCTGTTCTAGTCTATGCCTATAGGCAACAGCCTCTAATGTGCTAATGGTGGCTGTTTAACAGTCTGATGGCCTTGATATAGAAGCTGTTTTTCAGTCTCTAGGTCTCAGTTTTGATGCACCTGTACTGACCTTGCCTTCTAGATGATAGCGGGGTGAACAGGCAGTGGCTCAGGTGGTTGATGTCCTTGATTATCTTTTTGGCCTTCCTGTGACATCGGGTGCTGTAGGCATCCTAGAGGGCGGGTAGTTTGCCCCTGGTAATGCTTTGGGCAGACCGCACAACCCTGATTACAACCTATTGTGGGCCATTGTAATAATATATAATAAGTTATACTCAAGAAAGCCAAGGCATTAATTGAAATTATATTGACAATTGAACAGTAGGACATTTTATACATTATGTCTTTTTAACATTGATCACTCACATACAGCTGCATTATTTTCATGTTTCTCCACTCCAGTGAGAGCCAGGCAGTTGAGGCTACACCATGGAGTTCAGCAGGATAGAGTTCTTCCAGGAGCTAGGGGAGAGCTGTGTGCTCCCTACGGCACAGCAGGGAGTGGAACAGGTCTGGCAGCTACTGCTCCTCTGCCTGCTCTGTCGACTCCTCTGTAGGCTGGGTGAGTTCACTTGAACACTTGACCAATAACATTATTTAATGAGGATTTAACAGAGGATGTGCCGAACTTTAGATACAAAGACTGAATCGTGTAATGTATACTTTGCCATGACACCATCCACAGTGTGTTGGACACATGTAATGATGACAGATAAAGCATTCAGTATTACCTTACAGATGTCTAGAAAAGCACCCCAATTTGTACAAAGGCCTTTGGTGGTGCCAGCCTGGTACTTAGTGTTTCCTGTCCTCCAGTAGGTCTCTCATCCTCTGTGAAACACTTGGGTTCAGTGTCAGCGGGTCTATATGCCCTCTACCTGTTCTTTGAGCAGTCCATGGTGTGGGTGTTAATGCTCAGTATGCTCTGCTACACGGTTCTGTTCCTCAACCGCCACTCCAGCAGCCGAGGAATCTTCCTCTCTGCCACTATCCTCATCTATCTACTCATGGGGTAATGAATAAAAATGATAACTCCATCTATTGCTAATGCTGCATCATAGGCAATGTTGCTCCACTTAACTGTTTTCTCCTGTTTTTTCTCTCTCTAGAGAGCTGCATATGATTGACACAGTGACCTGGCATAAAATGAGAGGTAAATGTCCTGTACAGATGTGAGTGATTGGATGGCAAGGCAGTATGAGACATGTACATGATTTTATAGAGACACAGACATCTTCATGTTACATTGTATTCGAGACCTTAGTGAAGGAACAACTGTGCATACTTTGCCTATCATCCCCACTTCCTCAGGTTCCCAGATGGTGGTGGCCATGAAGGCCATTTCTCTGGCCTTTGACCTGGACAGAGGCACTGTGCTCGCTGTGCCCAACCCTCTGGAGTTCACAGGCTACATTCTCTTTGTGGGCACTGTCATCTTTGGACCCTGGATTAGCTACTCAAGCTACAAAGAGGCCATTGAGAGCCGTAAACTAGTAAGCCACAGCTGAAGAGATGTGCTACTGTTTTGCAAAACAATTATGTATTCTCAGTCAACTTGTTAAAAGAAAGCTGAATTGATTCCTGTATAGTATCTGAATTTACATTTGACATATAGGCCTATGACATATTGGTCCAGATTTACTAAGTGTTTGCGCTGGTGCAAAGTTTACACCTCTTTTCACCACCGTTAGATCCACATACTGTAGCTGCTTTATGTCAAAATGTCTGCTAAAATCTGTCCTTTTTTAACTTGGCTTCTCTGTCCCCCAGAGTTGGTCCTGGCTCCAGAAGTTTTCAATCAGCTGGGTGAAATGCCAGGTATGCTTGGTGATATCCAACTGCATCGCCCCATACCTCTTCCCTTACTTCATTCCAATCCACGGGAGCAGAGGACTGCGCACGTGAGTGCACGTTTCACTGAACAATTCCTTGGTCATTCCAATGTCAGTCCTATTTTGATATGTGAATGTACACCAACTTTATGTTAGTGAGTTCCATTTATTTCTGTTTCTCTGCTTCCAAGAGGCACATAAGCAAGGTAAGGGCTATTGCGATGAAGAACATCAAACAAAGTTCTTCAGACAAGCTCTGATAGTAGCAATAGTGACCACTTCAATATGGTGTCAGTGCATAATACTATTCCTGGCATTATTGCTGAATGAAGAAAGGCTATAAACAGTATCTTAGAGCTATCTTGTCTATTTCCCCTGTGTACAGGTGGCTCCATGCGTATGAGAATGCTGTATCCTTCCACTTCAGTAACTACTTTGTGGGCCACCTCAGCGAAAGTACTACTGTGCTGGCAGGGGCAGGTTTCACTGAAGACAAAGACAATGTCAAATGGGGAGTTCAGTTCATGCGATCTATGGTTCAATTAGTGGTACACATATTTCATATATTATCAATTTGCCTGTAGGCTGAGTTTATAATAGCAGTATTGTGATAGACACTGTAATATCTGTCTAGATAAGATATGTGAAAATAATGTGTGCGTGCATGTGCAAATCCATGAATGCACAAAATGTGTTTTTAGGGATCTGAAAGTGGTTAAGCCTATGAATGTGGAGTTGCCCAGGTCCATGGTGCTGGTGGTGACCTCCTGGAACATCCCCATGTCTCGCTGGCTCAATATATGTAAGCATCATTACACCTTCAATTTACTATAAACAGATTAGACAGAAATGTTAGAACTATGGGCCCTGTTTAACCATATTTATTTTTTTACATATTAAAATGTCAACTGATTACTGGGTCTTTCCCCCATTTTGTTGTAGATGTTTTCAAAAGTGCTTTGAAACTTGGCACATTTTCTTCCATCATTGTGACTTACACAGCCAGTGCCCTACTACATGTGAGTATGAGTCAACCAACACAGTGATGTCATCTTACGTGAGGATTCAGAAAAGGTCACTCACCATTGCACTTTAATACTGGTTTTTTTGCTTTAGTAAGATTTGATCTGATTTTGAAAATGTCACTGCCTTAACCCTCTGGCTGAGGCCAAAGTGAATAGTTGGTTGATCAGCTTCCGATGTTGTAAAACCAATCTGCCATTTTGTTTTCTCCAGGGCCTCAGCTTCCATCTTGGGGCCGTGCTGCTGTCTCTGGGCTTCATCACCTACGTGGAACATGGTGAAATTACCGTGCCTATCTACTTTTCACATGCTTGCTTGTTTTATGTGAGTTTTGTTTCAAAGGTTGTACATCGCCTTATTGTCTTGTCATCCTCTGTCAGTTCTGAGGAAGAGGCTGGCAGCCATCTTTAGTGCCTGTATCCTGTCTAAACAGTGTCCCAACAATTGCCATCATCAGCAGAAGAAGGTACATGCTTGTTGCATCCAGGAATGCTTTACACTCAAGTTTGTATATCATGTTTTGAAGGTGCTTTCCATAAGATAACCTATTGTTAATTGCACATTGAATGGGTCCATGTGGGGTGAGTGAGCTAGCTAGTGCACATTGCGGGGAGGTTTGGGATTCAGAACACATCCCCAGTGTAGTGACTGATCTGTGCCACTCTCGTAGGAGCTGTGGGTGTATGGCATCAACCTGGCCTTCAGTGCCATGGCCATCTTCCACCTGACATACCTGGGCTCCCTGTTTGATGCTGAAGTAGACAACTTGGCTGCAGAGGAGGTAAGGCCCACCAATGACCTGCTACTGCTGGCTGGGGCCAAGTTAATGGAGAACATTAGAATTAAACAGTGGTCTATATGAACTGCATGAACGTATTACTTATACACATTTAGTCACCATTGTCCTCCTTCTCAGGGTTATGTGGCCAACCACACCATTCAGAAGTGGTCAGAGTTGAACTGGGCCAGCCACTGGCTGGTGTTCGGCAGCTGGCTCTTCTACCGCCTCATTCAGTAATCTCATTCTGCGAAGGTCTGTACTGAACAGAAGACAAAAGCTTGGTCCAAGAAGAACAGAAGACAAAAGCCTGGTCCAAAAAGAACCCTTAGTTCACAGGTGGGCCATCTTACCTAGCAAGGTCTGGTGTGGGTAAAGACTTAGTGGACACGGAGCAGCGAAGTGTAGAGCCAGGACAATTGTCCCACACCATCATGACTGGAAGAATGCTGCATTGTTTACCAGGGTCTTTCAGTATTTGTTTGTTGTGGTGAACTCTAACAAACCAGTCACATACAAGTTCATTGCTATGATGCATCACACTGTTGAGATTGAGAACCAGAGGTAGGCTGAATATTTGTCAGTGGCTTCTGTATAGGCTATTGTTCATCTTCAGGTCTTTTGGAGTTTGATCACACACAATCATTATGAATATTTATGCTTCTGTGTATATCAGTAGCACCTATTAGCCTTCTCACACTGCATTGTTCTTAGCCCCAGGCTAAGACTGGGCCCTGGGCTAGCTTATCCTGTGTTCATACAAGCACTTGTTAACCTGGGGCTAAGGTGCAGTGTGCCTTAAGTGAATGTATTATGTTGGACCATTGATGTTATATAATAAGGCGGGGGGGGCAGTATACCACGGCTAAGGGCTGTTCTTTTGCACGACGCAACGTGGAGTGCCTTGATTCAGCCCTTAGCCGTGGTATATTGGCCATATACCACAAACCCTGAGTTATCTTATTGCTATTATAAACTTGTTACCAATGTAATTAGAGCAGTAAAAATAAATGTTTTGTCATACCCGTGGTATATGGTCTGATATACCACAGCTGTCAGCCAGTCAGCATTCAGGGCTTGAACCACCCAGTTTATAATACATGATGTTCTCGATGGAGGTACTTTTTTTCTACTTGTATCTGTTTTTCTATTAAAGACATTTTATTTCTAGTTCTGTGGCCCTACTTAAACACGAATCAATGAAGGTTTTATTTGGAAATGGGAGGTAAAACACACCCTAGTAGTTACATTATTTATTCAACAATGTGAAGGATTGTACTGTATTTTTCAGCAAATTATAGAATTTAAAATGCCAGATCAAAACCATGATTAGTACATCAAGTATACTGAACAAAAATATAAATGCAACAATTTCCATTTTTTTTTACTGAGTAACAATTCATATATGGAAATCAGTTAATTGAAATAAATTCACAAAGCCCTAATCTATGGATTTCACATGACTGGGAATACAGATATGCCTCTGTTGGTCACAGATACCTTAAAATAAAAAGTAGGGGCATGGATCAGAACTAGTTAGTATCTGGTGTCACCTCCATTTTCCTTATGCAGTGCGACACATCTCCTGTGCATAGAGTTGATCAGGCTGTTGATTGTGGCCTTTGGAATGTTGTTGGAGGCGATTTTATGGTAGAGAAATTAACATTTATCTAGCAACAGCTCTGGTGGACATTCCTGCAGTCAAGATTGCCAATTGCACTCAACTTGAGACATCTGTGGCATTGTGTTGTGTGACACAACTGCACATTTTAGAGTGGCCTTTTATTGTCCCCAGCACAAGGTGCACCTGTGTAATGATCATGCTGTTTAATCAGCTTCTTGATATGCCACACCTGTCAACTAGATGGATTATCTTGGCAAAGGAGAAATGCTCACTAACAGGTATACATTTGTGCACAAAAAATGAGAGAAATAAGATTTTTGTGCATATGGAACATTTCTGGGATATTCTATTTCAGCTCATGAAGCCAACACTTTAGATGTTGCGTTTATATTTTTGTTCAGTGGAGTTAATCTTAACCACTCAGAAGGGTATCATGCTATTTACAAGTGTTGTGTACAAAGACATTTTTATCTAATTTATTGTCTTAATCCTTAAGAGTGTGTCAATCTAATTAACATAATAAAACAATTCCCATCAAAATCCATCAGTTTTAAGGTAAAGATATCTGTATGGGCTTTTTTGCATGGGCTGCATCTCAATCCGCCGATGTCGGCCTTCCGCATCTGCGGTGGAATGTGGCAGAGCTACAGCACTGTTTGTCAGACCAGTAGACATTGAAAATTGGTCTTCTCACGAAAACGTAGCGTCCGAACGGTTTAGCCGACTAACTAATATGACCACTATATTAAAAGATGAGACTCACGAACACGATGGTGTACTCCGTTTTTCTCCATGACCCCCACAAGCCCCATGGGACTGGTCTAAAATCAGTACCGCCGATGTGCCAACGTCTGTCTGTAGCATCTGAACCGTTTGGGCTACAAACTAATATAACCCACAGGAGGTTGGTGGAACCTTCATTGAGGAGAGCGGGCTTGTGGTAATGGCTGGAGTGGAATTAGTGGAAAAACAAAAAAACAGGTTAAATATGTGTCCAAAAAAAGTAAAATATTTCCTGAGTGTTTTTATACTGTATCTCCTAGAGACAATTATTTTTAAATGTTTTTTGATAAAAATAAAAAAACTCTTCCATTTATGAATGTCTTATTCAATGCATTTCTATGGGTTATGGTAGTAAAGTCCAAATCCAATATTTTATCAAATAATTTAAAACAATCGTAAACTTCTAAGTGTTCTAAATTCTAAGTGATACATGGTATGACAACTTTAAAACAATTTGTTATGTCAGTTTCACAACCGTGCTTGTTCAGAGACAACACAAGTTGACACATTCCAGAGTGGACTTGGCTCCCCATCTGTCGGCTTACCTTGGTTTAGTCAATCATTAATCACTGCTATCAGGAAAGCATCGTTCAGACGACAGGACGCCATCTCAACACGGAACTGACAAGACGCTCGTCAAGTGTCCGTCCTCTGAGAATAGAAAAACAAAGTCTCGTCCTTTATTACATCAGTCTTTCTATACGAGGTCAGTTAGTTCAAAAGTAATTGTCCCTCCCTAAATTTGAGACCTACTCTAAATTTTGTCCTATTCATAATACGTCTAGGGTTTGTGGTGTTAGTGGGAACTGTGCTCTCTGAGAGGATGAGGAGCGGAGTTAACTGCAGCTGGTTAGGAGCAGAGATCCCAATGTCCTGGGAGTTCTTCAGTGGTAAGACCAGCATTTATGTATTCACATAAACTGTATGGGCTATGTTTTTGACTGGCCAGAGATTTTACAGTCATTGGATCTGATACATATCAGGTTCTGTGTGATAAAGGTCTGTGCTTGAAGAGACCAACATTTTCTTTCTATGCCAAAAACGGCACAATGCTTTGTCTATGTGCAATATTGGTGTTTGCCGTCTTAGATTCTGAGTGATGCTAACTGAGCCATTCTCTGCTACACCAACCCTGCTAATGTGTTGGGGCATTTCTGCCTGAGACTTACCTCACACCAGTGTGTCACCAGTGTTTATGATAATGTTAGCTCTAGTGTTGTTTTCTGGGAACTGTATGTGTTGTATATGATTTGTCCCACCACAAGTCCTTGTGTTGTGCGTTTGTACCCAGTGATCAAGGATGAGCTATGGCTGTTTCTCATTCCTGCTGGGTTCGCTGTGGTCATGCTGGCCCTGTTCCTAGAAGAGGTGGGCTTCTTCCTGCGTCACGTGCCCTACTCCAGACGCCGGCACCTCTACCTGTGGATACTGGGCATGTACCCGGTAAAGGGACCTCTCATTTTTGCCACACATTTCAATTGTTTTGGATAAGTATTTGTACATTGTGTCATTGTTGCCTAACTAAACTCATTCTCTTTCGATCAGGTCTTTGGCTTAACCTCAATCATTGCGCTGTACGTTCCTCGCTCCTCCTCACTATGTAGCTTCATAGCTTCTCTGTAAGTATCGAGTACAACCTCTTTCTGACCATCACTTTGTTTTGTGCACTAATTTACATTGTTCACGTCATTCTGGGCTAAAACTTCCATCAGTAAAACTATCTCTCCATTTGTCGTTCTCGCTCTGAAGGTACCACTCCATTACTTTGCTAAAGTTTATGGGGCTCATCACAGACTTCTTTGGGGGTAAGGCCCGCATGCTGGAGATCTTAGCTGGAGAGCAGGTGTCTCCGGATCCGTTCCCATGTTGCTGCTGCTGTTGCCTCCCTATGATAGCCATCAACAGGTACTTTATAACTGGGTGTCCTCCTCATTGTGCGCATCCATATCGTGATAATGATAGATTCATAAGATGTGGCCACATTGCAATAATGATAGATAAACAATATTGCTGTAATGGCCCCATATCGCAATATTGATAAATGCACAATATATCACCATAATCTCCCATGTTGCGATAATGATAAATGCACATATATTGCCGTAATCACCTTGCCCACTACCTCTCCCTCCATAGGACCAGTCTGGGATGGATGATGGCTGCTGTGCTGCAACTGTCTGTGGTCAGAACCATCCTGTTCTTTGTCACTCTGGTCCTCTGGACAGATGAGCAGTATGACTATGGAGATGTGAGTGGAATGCATATATCACAAGACATATTTGCATTGTAACCAATTTATTTGTGTCCTTAATTTAACCAAATGAGTCCCTGGTTAATAAGTCAATTAGTTCATTTTATATATATATATATATATATATATATATATATTTTTTTTTTTTTTTTTTTTTTAATTACCATATCCATGCAATTTTTCACAGGTGGATTATGCCAATCCCAATATGTACATGAATGTCATCACAGGCGTGTCTACCTTCTTGTCCTTCTATGGCCACCTGCTGTTTTACAAGGCCACCAAAAAGGCCTTGCCTGGCTATGGGCTGAGGGCCAAATTTGTCTGTATCATTGTAGTGTTGGTGCTGTGTGGCCTTCAGAGTGGAATCCTGGAGACCATGGGGGCCCTGGAGGTGGTGCCCTGCACCCCTCCCTTCTCTGTCCTCATGCGTTCCCAGCGTAAGTGCACTGCGATGGAAGTCCTCCCCCATACATCTCCCTCTCAACATCATCTCCATGGCAATATTGTAACAGTGGAGATACATGTTTATTATGAAATTATCAATGTGACATTGGTGGTAACTTTTTCTATTTTATTCTCTTCCTCTCTCAGTAATTTACCACTACTCTGTGATTGTGGAGATGTTCTGCATATGCCTCTTTGCCCGCCACACGTTCCGTAAAGTGGAGCCTAGTCTAGAGGAGGGCTTTGGGCTGGAGGAGAGGCCCCCCAGAGGCATGCTGATGGAGCAGGCGGTTCAGACTGAAGATGTGGTGCCACTCAGGGAGAACCCCTGGCCTTGCTGGGAAGGCGCCGGAGTCTCCAATCCCGACTGTATTAGGGACAGCAGTGAGGACAGCCTCTGTAAAGTCGAACACGCCCCTTTGGATTGCTTCCCTTTCCCTCTTCAACCGAGACGTCAAGAGACGGTGAGGCCAGAAAACGTAACTGATGAAAGTGGCACTTTGGAGTTGCCCAAACTGACTGTCACTGCTGACATCAATGTTGTAAAGTCTAGAAATGTTACTGTTGTATGACAACATGGAATGTACTGTCCTGGAATCTCCTGGTGGGAAGACAACATAGGGGTCACCTCCAGAAAATGGATGAAACACACCATACCGCTTGAGGTAACCTTAACCAGTTTGTTCCTTTTTGCGTATATTGACTGAGACTCTGGCTCAATGCATTCCATCTATTCCTTAGCTGAATGAAGATGGTAGCTACTGGTGTGATAGGCTGTTTTTTCCTACCCAGAGTTTTTCCCTACTTTTTATACTCTATGTTTTGTTTTGCAATGTTATCTCAAAAAGCCAATAAACTCATTTTTAAAACGCCTGTTGCACAAATATTGCATATTTATTCATCGGTCTCTACGTCTCTAATGCCGTCTCTCAAAACGTACAAAAAATCTTTGGGGTTTGATATGAATTTGATTACCTTCATGGGTTAATGTAATGTTCAATTCAAAGTAAGCACTAATATAATCTGTTCATAACTGCCCCATGGGGTAGATGATATTGGCTCCCTATGAGCTTCTCACACCACATACATAGTAGGCTTCTGGCCTAACCCTCCCTCTGAAGTGCCTTGATACCAAAGATACACTATATATACAAAAGTATGTGGACACACCTTCAAGTGAGTGGATTCGGCTATTTCAGCCACACCAGTTGCTGACAGGTGTATAACATTGAGCACACAGCCATGCAATTAGCATAAACAAACATTGGCAGTAGAATGGTCTACTGAAGAGCTCAGTAACTTTCAATATGGCACCTTCATATGATGCTACTTTTCCAACAAGTCAGTTCATCAAATTTCTGCCCTGCTAGAGCTGCTCCAGTCAACTGTACGTGCTGTTATTGTGAAGTGGAAATGTCTAGGAGCAACAAAGGCACAGCCGAGAAGTGGTCGGCCACACAAGCTCAAAGAACTGGACCGCCAAGTGCTGAAGCGCATATCGCGTCTGTTTTCGGTTGCAACACTCACTACCCAGTTACAAACTGCCTTTGGAAGCAACGTCAGCACAATAACTTTTGGGAACTTCATGAAATAGGTTTCCATGGCTGTGCAGCTGCACACAAACCTAAGATCCCCATGCTGAATGCCAAGCAACGGCTGTAGTGGTGTAAAGCTCGCCGCCATTGGACAATGGAGCAGTGGAAACGCATTCTCTGGAGTGATGAATCACGCTTCACCATCTGGCAGTCCGACGGACGAATCTGGGTTTGGCGGATTCCAGGAGAACGCTACCTGCCCCAATGCATAGTGCCAACTGTAAAGTTTGGAATAATGGTCTGGGGCTGTTTTTCATGGTTCGGGCTTAGTCCCATTGAATGGAAATCTTAACGCTACAGTATACAATGACATTCTAGCTGATTTTGTGCTTCCAACTTTGTGGCAACAGTTTGGGGAAGGCCCTTTCCTGTTTCAGCATGACAATGCCCCCATGCACAAAGTGAGTTCCATGCATAAAATGTTTGTCGAGATCGGTGTGGAAGAACTTGACTGGCCTGCACAGAGCCCTGACCTCAACAGCATCGAACACCCTTGGGATGAATTGGAACGCCAACTGCGAGCCAGGCCTAATTGCCCAACATCAGTGCCCGAACTCACTAATGCTCTTGTTTGTGGCTGAATGGAAGCAAGTCCTCGCAGCAATGTTCCAGCATCTTAGTGGAAAGCCTTCACAGAAGAGTGGAAGCTGTTATAGCAGCAAAGGGGGGGACCAACTCCATATTAATGCCCATGATTTTGGAATGAGATGTTCAACGGGCAGGTGTCCACATACTTTTGGCCATGTAGTGTACTGTAGGTCTCATATTGTCAAATATAATGTCAAACAAATATGAAGTAGTTTACATCCCCCCAGGCATGTAGTGAGAGCCACGTTTTGAAACAATGTGTCTACTGTGACCTCTTAGTGATACACATTTTTCCAATGGTTTAATTAATAAATAAGAATATACATGTATTTTCCCCCCCAATATTATCTGAACATTAGAGTGAGAATATGCATATTCTTCTCTTTCCATACCTTGCTGACCTTGCAAAAATACTTACATCCTTACAAAGCTTCCCATGCAGCAACAGTTTTTTGCTGCTCCAATAGAAATACCCCTACAATATGCTTCATCCAATCAACAGCACGAAACAGCTGCTTCCTCGAAAGTCTTTACCCCAATCGAAGGATTGTTCCATTTTGGCGGTGCGGAAAACATGGCGGAAGATTTGAACGGTAAGGAGGGTGGGAAGTTAATACATGTATATTTGTTGCGTTTTGAGGTTATTGTGGCTGTTTGAACTGATCAAATGTTACACTTAATTCTGTGACCTTTAATACACGCTTGTCATGGAATATTTAGCATTGATAAAGCAATAACAATGACATTGAGTAAGCAGCTCTATCTGCGCACTTCGATTGTGTGGTCTTTTAAAAAAATAAATTGTAGCGGATAACGTTTTTAATTAAAAGCTAAACGAATGCATACGGATATCGAATAACTAGTAACTAAATGATCGTAAGCTGCATGGCACTATAAAGCGTAAATTCGAGGAAAATCGGACCTGTTTTCAGACAGCCACAGCTACTTGCAAACAACGGAGAACTTCATAACGCGCCAAAACACAGACCTCGTTGAGGAGCTAGTTAGCTAGAAATGTATGGCAGTGTCTGCAAGCTGTCTTGCAAGCGTTTCACATAACACGTTAGCCTGCACAATTCCAAATTAAAACAAATAAGTATATGTTTAAGCTGAGTATATGTAATTGTCTCGTTCATTTGTTGCCTTCTAAACCCAACTCAGTTGGCAACTATTAGCTAACGTAGCTAGCTAAACATGGTGGCTACAATTACAACATTGCAGGTTGCAGCGTATCCTGCAAGCTGTCTTTGGACGACCTGCAGGCTGTCTGCCGCCGGGAAAGGCTCCACTGTAAAGAACTACAGGTGAACAAGCATAACATCGATGACTATGAAGTTGAGTACCTCTGTGACTACAAGAAGTCTAAGGTGAGTGCATTAATTCACAATGGGACTATGATGGCTGGGACAAGTCCTCCGTAGAGTTATCTCGAGCATTGCAACTGTCAGTTGGTGTGGTTCCTTTTAACTTTTGGTTTCGTATGGATACTGAGAGAGACAGCAGTTACAGCACGCAATAACTACATCAAGCTTGTAAACTCGACAAATTTATGTGGTGCATTTTCAGTTTGTTTTGGTTTCAGATTATTTTGTACTCAATAGAAATGAAGGGTAAAAAATGTAGTGCTATTTTGGAGTACAGGCAATCCGGAATGAATTGTGAATAATGAGTGAGAAAGTTAGAGGCACGAAGGTCATAACCCCAAGACATGCTAACCTCTCACAATTACCAATAACAGGACAGGTTAGCATCTTTTGGGGGGGTTGTTGTGTATGATATTTATCCCTCTAACCTTCTCACTTATTAATAACTATTCATTAATGTAGAGGTGTTTTGAAACATACTCTATTCATATTTACAATAAGTGGCTCCAAAATTACTATTAAAGCTGACAGTGTGCACTTTAACCTCATAGGCATTGTATCATTTAAAATCCAAAGTGCTGGAGTACAGAGCCAAAACAACAACAACAAATGTGTCGCTGTCCCAATACTTTTGGACCTCACTGTAAAATGTACCACGATTAATATAATTATTTTGTGGCTTAATACGCAATCCAAGTCATGTGTCCTCTTGTCATCTATCAGGAGCAGGAGTTGTACCTGGTCAAATGGAAGGGCTTCCCTGAGTCGGCCAACACTTGGGAGCCCCGCAAAAATCTCAAGTGCAAGAAGCTGATGACTCAGTTCCATGAGGACATGGAGCGTGAGCTGAGGCGGCAAAAGAGACGGACCACCTGTCCCAAGCGGCTGGACAAGGACGTAGCCTGGATCCTGGTGCAGAAAGCCAAACTCCGCCAGAGGCTCCAGCGCTGGGAGGCCGACTTGAACAAGACGCGCAACCACCCAGGCCGCATCTTTGTCCTGAACGAGGTGGACCTGGACGGCCCGCCCAGGGACTTCACCTACATCAACACCTATAAGGTGGGCGAGGGCATCGTGCTCAATGAGATGGCCGTTGGCTGTGAGTGTAAGGACTGCTTCAGTGATCCGGTCGGAGGCTGCTGCCCCGGGGCCTCCCTCCACCGCCTGGCCTACACTGACAAGGGCCAGGTGCGAGTGCGTGCCGGGGAGCCCATCTACGAGTGTAACACCCGCTGCAGCTGCGGTTCTGACTGCCCCAACCGAGTGGTCCAGAAGGGCATTCCATTCGACCTGTGCATCTTCAAGACTGGGAACGGCCGAGGCTGGGGCGTGCGCGCACTACAGCACATAAAAAAGAACACCTTTGTCATGGAGTACGTTGGAGAGGTAAATAGTATAAAGTATTGGCTAATACTTTAGGTAAAATTTATTGGCCTATGTCAACTGCATTTACCAGAATGAGCTATTCTGTCATGAAAATGTATCAATTGGATTGGAGTAATGGACAAAGAACATTAGACAAACGTTGTGCTAGTGCTGTGTTTCTATTACGGGTGTTTGTGAACAGTTTCTGAAGTGGTGTGTGCATCTTGTTTGTCAAGATCATCACATCGGACGAGGCGGAGAAGAGAGGACACCTGTACGACCGGCAGGGCGCCACCTACCTGTTTGACCTGGACTACGTGGAGGACGTTTATACAGTAGACGCTGCTCACCATGGCAACATCTCCCACTTTGTCAACCACAGTGTGAGTGGCACATTATCATATATGTTCACCTTTCAAACCCTGAGGCATACCTGCAGAGTAGCCAAAGCACCATGTCGTACCTTTTTGGTAGTAGTATATTTTAGTATTCTAGGTGTAAATGAAAGCAGTCGCATCGTAGACACCGCAGAATGGAAGCGGTTCAACCCATGGATGTTATAGTGTTGCACTGTAATATGCTTCCTCAAACAGCAAATGTGTCTATTATAGAGCATGTTTTCTCAAAGTTGTATGAAAGTCTGAATAGAATTGTGTTTATGAATGTATTATAAGCAGTAGGCTATTCTGAAATAAAGCATTAATTGCTGTAATGTGACCTTAAAGTATGGACCTTTTTAAGTTGTCTCTTCTCTGTTTTGCAGTGCAACCCCAACCTGCAAGTATACAATGTGTTTATAGACAACCTGGATGAGAGGCTCCCGAGGATAGCTTTATTTTCAACACGCCCCATCAGGGCAGGAGAAGAGCTCACTTTTGACTACAAGATGCAAAGTAAGTGTGAAGTTTTACTGCCTGACATGTAGGGCTGTGACGATACTAGGAAAAATATATTATTTACATTTAAAAAATGTAAACACAAAGCAGACCAATTGCTTTGGTCCTTTAAAAGCCTGCTATATGTCAAATATATAGTGTATTATAACTTAGAAAATAAATACATGGGACTCTGGATGACAACATAATGATGTTTGTTTCCAACATTATGGCTGTTTTCTTAAAGAAGGTAAATCTGCTTTGTGTTTTGTTTACTTGTCACGATACTAATGAGTATCGCGATTCTGGTTTCGTCCCGGCTCTACTAGCATGACCTCAACATGACAGTTTACACATTAAAGGTACAGCTACTGTTGCTAATATCAACCAAAAGCAACAAGTCACTTGATTTTCCAACAGTTGATCACCACGTGGGTGATTCTTTCGAGCAGCAAGCCCACAGCATGATAGGTAGTGAATTTATCAACATCCAATATAGCATCGGCTGGAAGCTATCGTGAGCCTCTATTGGTAATCGTGATGCAATATCGCTGGAGATTTGCATAGAGTTCAGCTTTCTCAATTGTTTTGCATCGCTCTCTTCGCTTTGCACATTTCACCTGGCTCATTGAAAATGAATAGGCTCTTGTCATTTTGTCATCACCCATCACTGATAGTGTGCATTGCAGGTAACTTACTAGCTACTTTCACTAACTATAAAGGTGGGAGTGGGCACCAAATGTGTCATATTACCTAAACTCAGTCCTTTCAGGGCTAGGTAGGAGAGTGCAATTGGGAAAACCCTTTTTTTGTACTACAGTAACACATAAATTACATTGAGTTATACAATTTCAATGAACACTGGACATTTCAACATTAAACTTTATTTAGCGTTTCAGTCTTGAGTGTGTTTGATTGCTTGGGAAAAACAATTTTCATATTTGGCTTGTTAAGCAGTTTGACAATTATGTGGTGCATGTGAGCTAACCATAATGCATATATCTCAGATGTTCTGTCTTGGCTGAATTTGACTCTTGACATTGTCATTGCAGTTGATCCAGTTGATGCGGAGAGCACAAGGATGGACTCAAATTTCAGTTTAGCGGGACTCCCAAGCTCTCCCAAAAAGCGGATTCGGGTGGAGTGCCGGTGTGGATCTGACACATGTCGGAAGTATCTCTTCTGATATGGATTGTAAACGGAACATCAAAGCTTGAACAGACACTGTGTAATATTTCGGGGATTTATGAAAATTGTACCGCTTTATTTGTATTTGTCAACTTTTTTCTTTTTTTTAACTTTCATCAACTTTTAAGCCTCGTTGGTGCGTTGGGTGATATGCTGCATTTTTGTAATATTATTCTTTTTTTAAAACTTCATTTTAAATGTCCCCAAATGTATCTAGTATGTTGGTAAACCATTTTAGTAAAACAATGGCCAATATGACCTAAATGAACCCGCTTAAACATACATTTTACACATCTGGATTTTAGAATTTCTTCAGCGCTTACATATCTGTTGTGCACTTGTCATTTTGTCCGTGTTTGAGAATTCAAAATCTCAACCTATAAATTCAGTGGAACATAGTCACTGGAAATTCTATGGTGCCCAGTCATTTTCACTAGCAGTTCTTCCTGTCTCAAGTTTATTGAGCTTCAAGCCTCGTTATTGGAAAGAAACATTATAAGGTGTAAAAGGTGTGCTTTTATACTGATATGCTTTCAATGACTTGAGAAAATGATTAATTTTCCCCCACTTCTTGTAGATAGTGCTGTATTTTGTCCTGAAATAATGTTTTGGAATTTTGTGTACCTCCAAACTGTCCTAGTGCTTTTTTTGTTTTTGAATTGCCCTACTTTTTCTTAAATGTGAATGAATCCCCCCCTGACACTCCTGTTTTGTTGTCCTTCAATTGGTTGTTTGTGAGCTGCAGTATAATTTCACAACAAGCCACACCATGAAACAGCTCTCCATGGTTTAACCTATTCGTGAATCAGAAGAGAAATGTCCTTTGTGTGGAAGTCAATATTATTGTTCATGTAGTAATGTGATGGCCAAACAAAGCTGTTCCTTTTTTTTTTCTTTTTCGTAGTCATTTATATTTAACTTTTTTTTTTTTTTTTCACTTTCATTTGTATCAAAAATATTTCTTACGGTTTACAGCCAGCAAAACATTGTAAATAAAAGTTTTAATCTGATTTATTCTTCTGGACAATATTTTGAGTGATGCAGCACTAAAAGTGTAATGTAAATGTAGCTGAATCAAAATGTAATGTTTACAATTCATTTGAGTACAACCTCCACACCACTAGAGGGTGCAGCTGCATTCCTATGACTTCACATCAAATCCCCCAATAATATGGTGCTGCTGTAGCTACAGTGAGTCTACAAAACATTTAAGAACAACTTACTTATATTGAGTCCCCCTCTTTTCCTCAGAACAGCCTCAATTTGTCAGGGTATGTACTCCAAAAGGTGTCGAAAGCATTCCACAGGGATGCTTCCCACAGTTGTCAAGTTGGCTGGATGTCCTTCGAGTGGTGGACCATTCTTGATACACACGGGAAACTGTTGAGTGTGAAACCTAGCAGCGTTACAGTTCTTGACACAAACCGGTGTGCCTGGCACCTACTACCAAACTCTGTTCAAAGGTACTTAAATATTTTGTGTTACCCATTCACCCTCTAAGTGGCACACACAATCCATGTCTCAATTGTCTCATGGCTTAAATCCTTCTTTAACCTGTATGTTCCCCTTCATCTACAGCGATTGAAGTGGATTTAACAAGTGACATCAATAAAGGATAGCTTTCACCTGGTCAGAATGTAGATATTTTAGGTTTTTAAACTCAACATCAAGCAATGGTGTTCTCATTTATTATTATTATTTTTTTTTCTAAAAACCTGTAGCATGTTTTCTATACTGGTGATACCCAATAACTGAAAATGTATACTTTCCTTTTATAGTTGTCCTGACATTAAGTATTAGCACTAGCTCAATTGGCAAACATATGACATGTCTGTGTCGACAGTAATTTTGTTCTATCTACATTTAGACAGCAATACCTGTATTTTCCATTCGTTTTTCAGTGAAGAGTAGTGCTTGTCCCTCTATGTATGTCTCACACACAACACCCCTCCCTCTCTGTCCCTCCACTGCCTGTTCTTACCTCCCACTCTATCAGATGAAATCACCAGGCCACAGCTCCCTCCGCTCTTGGTTCAAGGATATGTACTGGAGCTCTTTTTAGTCAAGGATGTATAGGCAGTAACTGGCATTAGGGAGCACAGCACAGGGCCTTTTCCCTTCCCCTCTCAACGTAGAGGAACTTTTCCCTTTCCCTCTCAATTTAGAGGAACTACACGTGTAAAAAATGTGCAATTCAATGGTTTAAGAAGACACACTCGTTGCATCAGGTTTTTGAATGAACCTCGTTGGTTTTAGCACATTCAATTCTCTGTGTCAGGAACAGGCTGAGGGTGAAAAATACTTGAATAAGCTTTTGCAGGACTGACATTTTTCAAAATGCAACGAGGCTGCTCCCTGTTAGCTATCATGGACTATCATATCTCAGTCCTCAGAATCTTCTGGTCAGGCAGTTGGCTCTGGTTAGCATTAGCTTTACTTAGGAATTCAGATGTCTGCAGCAGAATACCCATGGGGGGCTGCATTAGGCTAGGTGTCTGCTGGGTGAGATGGCATGCCTGGGACCCTTATTGAATTGGCTAGATTTATGGAGGATCAGAGATGGAAATGGAGAATTAACCAAAGCACCCAGATTGCCCCTGTCTGGAACAGGCATGTGCAAGAACAGGGATTTGATTATATGAATGGACTGACTAGAGAGTTGTTTTCAGGTTGCTCATCAACAATGATGAGCAACCTGTATGAGGATATATGACAAATATTAATTCTCTAAAGAACCATTAGAAATATCTAGATTTGTTTAATACTTTGGTCATATTGTAGAAAATATATACATTATTTTAACCTTTATTTAACTAGGGATGTCAGTTAAGAACAAATTCTTATTTACAATGATGGCCTACCCCGGCCAAACCTGGACGACGCTGGGCCAATTGTCTGCCGCCCTATGGGACTCCTAATCATAGCCAGATGTGATGCAGCCTGGATTCAAACCAGGGACTGTAGTGAGTCCTCTTGCACTGAGATGCAGTGCCTGAGACCGCTGTGCCACTATGTACAGGTCTGTCTATTTAATTTCAAGCATGTGGGATAGCATCAGTTGTAAGTTAAATTGAGGGGAAGCTTCCCAAGTTTGATGCCAAAAGTAGGTATAAAGGAAAGATGACATCAAAAGTTGAAACATAGTTAATATTACGGATCTGCGAACTGATCATGAGCTTCTTTCTAACCACAAATGCTGATCATCTAAAAGACAGATTAAATGACAAAATGTATGCTAATCTGGGGTTTTGTAAACTTGACAACTTGGTGACCTTAAATATGGATAACAAGGCATGGAAAGGGAAGACTGTATGAACCCTGTGAACTCATACTTTTGTTGCGGGGTTATGTCCTCTTTCTGTTGTGTGGGCTAAAAAACATTATGAGTGCAATACACAAAATAAGTGTTAGAATTAATATCCCAGGTGAGGAGCAACATACTCTAGATGAGAATGTTTTATGCCCTGAATCAATATTCAAATGAATGTGACGTTAATCTTGACGACTGGTTGTAAATTTGGGTGTCTTGTCTTTGAATTCAAGGCATAGAATAAAATGTTGTACTTGCTCCTTACTTTTACATCTTGTGTCCATATCTGCACATAAGGAATGTGTTACATTTAGTAATTGCAATCTGTCAATAGTTTCAAAGAAATTTATTTTTCATTACAAAAACCAACAACAAAAATCCTAAATGGCCAGAGACATGCTTAACAGCTCAACCATTTTCTTTTTAAAAAATAATACAAGAAAGAAATGGAAATCACACACTCTGACTTGCTGCTTCCATAATATTTAGGGGTTTAAAGACATTTATATAGGTATCCTTCAAACCTCCTCTTGTATTTTACGTTTGATATTCATCTGCAGATTGTTCTGTGAGCTTTGACATTTTGGGGTCCAGTTTAAAGGGTAAAGTTTTTAAAAAGTGTTTAAGTTCTGAAATTCAGGATTTGTTCTACTATCCAGAGACTATTCTTATGATTCTGTATTTTCATAGATTTCATGTATAATAACACTGTGGATGCACACGTGAAATTTCTTATTTTAAATTCACAACATAAGTATGTATGTAGTCTCTCCACATACAGGGTCATAATAACTACAGCTACACTGTAAAATCCATGAACTTAGATGAAACATTAAATTAAATATTCAGAAGTCAAATTGTCTTTTGGATGGCTTTGGGCTTTTACAAAGCCCAAACACTACAGAAGAGATAGAAATTGAACCAGTTCTATGACTAACAAAATGCAGTGTATTTCAAACCAAACAAAAATCATGTATAACATTATTTTATATGATGTTATTCCTTTCACTGAGACACATTGGAAATTAATAAGAGTGCAATAATCATAGTGTCTGTGTGGATAGAACCACTCACCCCAAGACAATCTCAAACTGTCTTCAACCTTTATATTCCCATACAAGCAATGACATAATCCCCATTCAGACAGAAGGCTCTGTAGTCCAATTTAGAGGAACTGCACGTGTAAAAAATTTGCAATTCAATGGTTTAATTAAGAAGACACACTCGTTGCATCAGGTTTTTGAATGAACCTCATTGGTTTTAGCACATTCAATTCTCTGTGTCAGGAACAGGCTGAGGGTGAAAAATACTCGAATAAGCATTTGCAGGACTGACATTTTTCAAAATGCAACGTGTTTCTGGCCATTCCTATTCCCCAAATATCCTTGGTTTTCATCCCTCTAGTCTAGCCTCTAAACATACACACCATCATACTTACGTACAGAAACACTCACACACACATGCATGGTAAAAATATGATGACCGGGACCCCCCCCCCTCCCCACCCGCCTTCAATTCCAAGTTAGTCCATGGTCCATATAATACACATTAAATAGTACAGAGGTCACAGTTAATTTACAAAAGGTAGTGTGCCTGAAGCAAAAAAAGCACTGTCAGGCATTTCTGCTTATCAAAAAATCACTCCCGGTCTCCCTCCTTCCCCCCCAACACCAACCAACCCCAAAATTCACACATCTTTTTTCATTCCTTGTTTTCACAGATCAATACACAACACCAGACTCATCCCCTCCCACTGATAAGAGAAGAAACAACAACAAAAATTCTGAAAGAAATCCACAATAATCCAGGAAGGGCTTTTGTTAATTCCAATAATTGTCCGTTTTGGATTAAAGTTTCCTCTGTCCTTTGTACACTCCAGTGTTACAATTTGGTACAAAGTGTTTTTTCTCTAATACCATCCTTGTTAAAGTTTTTTGACAGGAGCTTTTACTTTTAGGTTGCGAGGGGGAGAGTTATGTGTTCCCACCGAAAGTCATTAATTACACAGTGTTGTGTTTCCCCATTAGTTGGAATAATCCCTTGATGTTTATTACTTCAACACATAGAGGCATACAGCTGTCAACTCTTTCTTGCATTGGTTAGAAACAAACCTTTTTTTCTTTTTCTTTTACAGAGTAAGGCCATAACCCAGATAATAGAAATAACAATTCAGAGTTATGTTGCTTTTTCACTGTTATTGTTAGTTTGTGTCATTGTTATTGTTTGCAGACAACAGTGGACAATTAGAAAACCAAAAGAAACATACAGTTGTACCCACAAAGGGATAGTATCACGTTCCAAAACTTTCTTTGACATTCACTTAAAATATTACATTCTCTGTGTCCTGGCCTACACCTGGTTAGCACTCTGGTTCAATTCTAAATCATGTTAAGAAAAAAAACAATTGATTTATCATACTCCAATGTGCAAAAACAGAAATGGGCAAGTTTCCCCCCCACCCCTCTTCCAAGACCTTCGTGTGAAGTGATGATGTCATCAAATATAAAGAACTTTATCCTATCTGAAGATATAAACATTCTGATTTAGCTTTTATGAACATAACTATCAACTGTCTTTTTAAACAATTTGCGAGATTTCCAAGGTGTTCAATCATCTGTAACAATACCACCTGCAGCAACAGGAATTTAGAAAGAGCACTGAGCATTTTCTGTCAATGTATCATTGGTTTTCTGTTATAAAATGGACTCAGATTCTCATAGTTTGTCCTTGATTGGGGCATTGTTTTGTTTAAAAGTTATCCTCAGGAATCATGGGATAACACAAATATCACCTAAACATGCACTTCATAATTCTGTCTGACTATTAACACTTCACAATTAGTATCTGCTCATTTCTGTTCAACGCTAACGAACACAAGATCAAACTTTTCTCCACGGCAGCTCTTGTTAACACGTGTTTTCCCCCCCATCTCCTATTGTTCGCTGATTTGAGGTGCTCGTTAGACCAAATGAGAATGTTACTTGCACATTTTCGTAACGTATCACCATGCCAGAATAACTCGTGCTGACTTTCTATGATAGCCTCTTGTCAGTTTCTACTTCTGCCGACTTCACTAAATCTTGCATGTTTTCTTTCAAGGGTATTAGTTGTTCAAATCATCAAAATGAATGTAGATCTCAAGGTGGACAAATAGATAAACATAATAATTCATCTGAGAAACACCACATAAACCCGTGAGAGTGCCTGAATATGCTATTCGTACAAAACTCATGTTTTGTATGTTTGACTGATGCCTTTGATTCAAGCAGTTGAAGGAAGCAGTTTCATATTTGTTCCACATTAAAAGTAAGAATACATACATGCATCTGAGATGGACACTTTTGTTGTTGGTTCAGTCTCCTATTCTTTCTGTGTGGAGAAGGCCATTTATATAAATAAATAAAAGTTTTAAAAATGGCAGTTAGCAGTTTAATGTAACTGATCTAAAAATTAATCCAAATCTATAAGCTGAAGTCAAAGGTGTTTTTGGTTTGATAATAGAATGTGGAAATCATACATTCTTTCTATAATAATTTTAGACCAACAATTGGTTTCATGGTTTCTACACTGCAGCAACCACATGCCTGTTACTGTGTGTAATAATCCCCCAATAAGACTTTAGAAAAACAATTTAGAACACCCCAAATGAGCTTGAAATACCTCTGCTCTCCTCTGACAAGGAGAAACCCAGATACATCACATGGAGGTGAATGGAATTCTGACATTTTAACCTCTTCAACAGTTCCAGACTGACACCCACCCCTTTTAAATCATCTTGCACTGAATCAAAGGCCACAACAACTCAAATGGTCCCTCAGCCAACCAAACAACTCCCAGATATCCCTGTCCCCCCCCAGGTAACGACCGCCCACCGTCCCCCTCACATGACGCGATAAGGCTCTCGGGGCAGATGAGGTTTAGTCCTACAGCTGGCTGGCAGGTGTGCCAGGAGCCCCTTCTTCAGGTCCTTGTTGAGGAAGAAGCAGACAATGGGGTTTACCCCTGCCTGGGCAAAGCTCATCCATACGGTGGTGGAGAGGTACCGGTGCGGTATGGTGCAGGCCTTGACAAACACCCGCCAGTAGCAGGCCACTATGTAGGGTGACCACAGCACCAGGAACAACAGGGTGATCACGTAGAACATCCTGCCAAGCTGCTTCTCCGCCTTGAACTCCTCCATGCCCAACAGGCGCCGGTTCTGGTTGTGCAAGTTCTGCCGGATGCCCAGCAGGGTGGGCGGCATGGGGCCCCGACCAAAGCCTGCGATCCAGTTGGCTGCTGCCTGGCCGGTGGCGCCAGGCCCGTGGAAGGTCCAGTTTTGGCTAATAGCTGGCACCATCTGAACGGGCTTCATCTTGCGGTGCTTGTACTCGAAGAGCAGCAGTTTCATGTAGACCACGTGCGTGGCCAGGATCAGCACAGCCAGCATCAGCATAAAGCCCAGTGTGTCGTTTGCCTTGAAGTAGCGGTGCTCGAAGATGCACTGATCCTCCTCGCGGATGAACTTGTAGGTGCCCACATCAAAGACAGGTGGGAAGGCCATGGCCACTGACAGCGTCCACACCATGCACACCACCGCCACGCACGTCCAGAAGGTCATGCGCTTGGAGTAGAAGCGGTGGTGGGCGATGGCCATGTAGCGCGTCACGCTGATGCAAAACAGCATGAAGGCGGCATGGAAGCAGAAGAGCACAGCCATGAAGGCCACCACCTTGCAGCTGAGCACGCTGTAGGTCCAGGCCGAGCCGTTCTTGATGGACACCAGCACGAAGGGGAAGCAGACGGCCGAGCGGATGGTGTCGGCCAGGCACAGATCCAGCAGGAAGTAGTAGGGGGCCTTGTGCAGTGCCCGGTCCCTGAGGACCAGCAGAGACACCACCAGGTTCCCCACCAGGCTGATGCAGATGATTAGCCCCAGTAGGACCAGTTTGATGTAGGTGGACACAGCTGACGATGGGCCCCCGACTGCCATTCCTCCCGTTGTGGCCACCACCGCCGCCAGGGGACCGCCGAGCCCCTCACTGGTCTCGTTGCCATTGGCCATCCCTTTGTCTCCCAGGTTATGCCCTCTTCTCTCCTGAAATCCACTCCTCCTTCTCCCTCTCCTCCTCCGCCTCCTCCTCCAGCTGCCCTTTTGTTCGTCCTCGTGGTTGCCTCTCCTTTTGATCTCACATGGAACCGGAGCACTTCAGTCCGCATTGCCCCATTTTTCACTAAGCCCCTTGTTTCCTGTAGCTCTACCTCTCGTGCCTCTTCTTCTCACAGTTTCAGCTCCTGTAAACAGGAAGTAAGAACAGCAAGCATTAAACGTTTGGATGGACTTCCATGTCTGACATCAGTGTGGAATAATACAGTGTAAGCGTTTGCAGGGAGTATACTGTTTAAGGTTAATATGAGAGGTGTGTGTCTCTTGGCTTTTCTAATAGTAAAATACAATGCTTTTATGATTCCAGCATTGGCCTAGCTGGACTGCAGCAGTTGTTTTGTAAAATGTCATAATTTCCAGGAAGTGGTGGTTATGATATGCAATGATTACCTAACTGTCAATATCGTGCTAGGCCAATATGGAGTTAGGTAAGAGTATGAAGTGTTAGACAGAGCAACCGTGTAACTAGCTATATGTAGATGATTAGCCCTAGTAGCCCCAGTTTACATACAGCGGGTTCCAGAATGATTGGATCCCTTGATAAGGATGAGCAAAAAATACGATATCATATAAATAATACAAATACTGAGCTAAATTGTATGCTCATTTAATACAAAAAATATGGAAGATATTTGTCAAAATTATTATTTGTCAAAATTGTTTTCAATACTCCAGCAGCATTTTTTACATTTCTATGTATGTCATTTAGCACAGTGGTTCCCAAACTCTGGGGCCTGTGGGTCCCCCCTCCCCCCCAAAATAAATAATACAACAAACTCACGCTGGCTTTCAATTTACTCTTAAAAGTTATAATAGTAGAATGCACAAGGTGCAGTTTTGAAATTGGGTAGTGTATCATCAGTTCCTCTTGTCATGTCAGTCATTGCAGACCTTAGAGAGCTGTTTATAATTTTCAGAAATGTCCAGATCAACTAGCCCATGTCAGCTAACATTTTTTTAGCCCATACATACTGTTGTACATTTTTTGTCACTCAAATATCACATGACATGGCAAAATTTATAGAATTGCAAGAAAATTTGCTTTAAAACTGAAAAATGTTCTTTGCACCCTGACAAAATGTGTGGAATTGCAAGAAATAAGCTTTAAACCTGCAAAAATTCTCTGAACAGTGATGAACAGTGATTGTGCCCATAGAAATAGACGTGATGTTCCCCAATGCTGGAAAGGGGGGCCCCGAATGAAAAAGTGTGGGAACCCCTGTTTTAAGAGGGCTATTTATAACTATTCAGAAATCTCCAGATCAACTAGACCATGTCAGCTAACGATCCCTTAATAAAGATAAGGACAAAAGACTGTATAAAATTAATAAAACAAATACTGAGCTATACTGTATGTTACCAAAAAATAGAACAATTATATTATTTTATACTAATACAATTGCTCAGAGAAAGAGGTTTTGTTCAACAAGTAATAACAAATATAGAAAAGATATTGATCAAAATGATTGGATCATCTGTTTTCAATACTCCAGCACCCTCCACCTGCGAGGATAATGACACTGAGCCTATTCTAAAATGTTTTATGACATTAAAGAACACATTGGGAGGGATCTTAGACCATTCCTCCATTCAGAATCTTTCCAGATCCTTTATATCCTTCATCTGTGCTTATTGACTGCCCTCTTCAATTCAAACAACACATTTTCAATGGGGTTCAATTCTGGAGACTGAGATGGCCATTGCAAAATGTTGATTTTGTGGTAAATTAACTATTTCTTTGTGGATTTTGGTGTGCGCTTGTGGTTATTGTCTTGCTAGAAAATTCACTTGCGGCCTCCGGGCAGAGGTAACCAGGTTTTCGACTTGGAATGGTCTAATGTCCTTCCCAAAATGTTCTCCAATCTCATAAACATTTTAGAAAAAGGTTCAGTGACTTTATCCTCGCAGCAGGAGGGTACTGAGCAGCTCGGCAAAAATGGAGGAAAACTACAATTCCGGAGAACCTATTATCCTTTCACTCCCTCCTCTTTACCGTCTCTTCTGTATCCTCTGCTAAAGCCACTTTCTATCACTCTTAATTCCAAGCCTCTGCCTCCAACCCTGGGAAACTATTTTCCACCTTCTCCTTCCTCCTTAATCCTCCACCTCCTCTCCCTCCTTCCTCTCTTGATAAAAAGGTTGATGACATCCACTCCTCATTCACTCAGCATACTGAGTCCACTGGTCCCACTCCCACAGAACTCCCCTACGCCTTGACCTCTTTCTTCCTTCTCTCTTCAGCTGAAATCCTGCTGAAATCCAGCTGCCCGACAACCTGCCAACTCGACAGCCATCCCCTCTTCCCTTCTCCAGACCATCTCTTGAGACCTTCTCTCATTCCTCCCTCATCAACTCATCCCTGACCACTGGCTGCGTCCCCTCTGACTTCATGATGGCCAGAGTATCTCTTCTCAAGAAACCAACACTCAACCCCTCTGATCGGTATCCCTTCATTCTTTTCTTTCCTAAACACTTGAGCGTGCTTTCTCTGACCAACTCTCTCGTTATCTCTCTCAGAACGATCTTCTTGACACTAATCAGTCAGACCTCAAGACGGGTCACTCAAATGAGACTGCTCTTCTCTGTGGCAAAGCTGACTCTCTCTCTGCTGTTCTCATTCTCCTCGATCTACTGTATCTGCTGCCTTCGACACTGTGAATTACCAGACCCTCCTCTCCACCCTCTCAGGATTGTGCGTCTCATGCTCTGCACACTCCTGGATTGCATCCTACTTGGCATGTGCTCCTACCAGGTGGCGCGGAGAGGATCTGTGCTCTCACTACTGGTGTTCCCCAGGGCTCAGTTCTAGGTCCTCTCCTCTTTTCTCCATACACCAAGTCACTCGGCTCTGTCATATCCTCTCATGGTCTCTTCTATCATTGCTATGCGGATGACACTCATCTGCTTTTCTCATTCCCCCCTTCTGACACCCAGGTGGCAACACGCATCTCTGTGTGCCTGGCAGATATCTCTGCGTGTCTGTCAGCCGGCCACCTCAAGCTCAACCTCAACAAGACGGAGCTGCTCTTCCTCCCAAGACCTCTCCATCACGTTTGAAAACTCTACTGTGTCCCCCTCCCAGAATGCAAAAGACCTTTTGCGTAACCCTGGACAATACCCTGTCGTTCTCTGCAAACATCAAAGCAGTGACTCGCAGGTTCATGCTCTACAACATCCATAGAGTACAACTTTTCCTCACACAGGAAGCGGCGCAGGTCCTAATCCAGTCACTCGTCATATCCCTTCTGGACTACTGCAACTCTCTGCTGGCTGGACTCCCCGCTTGTGCCATCTAACACCTACAATTTATCCAGAACACTGCAGCCCGTCTAGTGTTCAACCTCCCAAGTTCTCTCTTCACCCCATGCCTCCATACTTCCACTGGCTTCCAGTCGATGCCTATGGAGCAGCAAAGGGAACTGCCCTGCTCTACATTCAGGCTATGCTCAAACCCTACATCCAAACCCGAGCGCTCTGTTCTGCCACCTCTGGTCTCTTGGCTGTCCCACCCCTACGGGAGCAGTGGTCAAAGCTCTCCTCTGTCCTGACACCCCAATGGTGGAACCAGCTTTCCCCTGATGCTAGGACAGCACTGTACATGCCCATCCTACGAAAATGTCTGAAAACCTACCTCTTCAAAGAGTATCTTAAATAATTAATCTGCCTTATGTCTCAGCTAGTTTAAGATGAATGCACTAATTTGATCTGGATAAGAGTGTCTGCTAAAAAAAGAAGAAGATTAAAATGCAAATGTAATTATATGGTTCTGGAGTATTGAAAACAGGGGATCCAATCATTTTGACCCATATCTTTTTTATATATTTTTTGTATTACTTGTTTAACAAATGAGCACACAATTTAGCCAAGTATTTGAATTATTTATTTTATACAGTATTTTTTGCTCATCCTTATCAAGTGATCCAATAATTCTGGACCCCACTGTATTTAGTACATCGTAATAATAAGGTATGTTATTCTATTTCAGTAAACTCTTTACGGGATAGTTTGGGATTTTGACAATGAACCCCTTTATCGACTTCCCCAGAGTCAGATGGACCCGTAGATACAATTATTATTATTTTTCACTAAGCTAACGCTAGTTAGAATTGGCTCGCAAAACTACCTCTAACTTCCTTCATACTGGACGCAGAGACATACAAATGATATCCTGAACTATCCCTTTAACTCATTTTCCATCTTTATGTCCAAGTCTGTCCCACCTTCCCCACCCTTTACCCCAAAATAAAGTTCTGACTGTAGTTGTTTACAACATTAATACATTGTATTATAGCCCCTATCTTCGCGCATTGTACAAGGCCTGTAATACAGAATCAAATGTCATAATAGTAGAGGGAGATGTTCAAATCATCATCCTCGGAATTACACAAATCATTTGTCCCATGGAATCAATCACTTGTTTCTACAAGGGGTGAAACAGGGCTCACATAGGCATCTGCTGTAGCATGCTGTGGAACATCTTCTCCTTCCCCCTCAACACCAATCATATCAGCTGTTTTCTCCACACGCTACATGGCATGCCAGCAACTAGTCTGTCACGGTAATTACCTCGCTTGTTGCTAGGCTACAACACCTTACATTATTTGTGTGTGTGTGTGTGTGATGCGTGTGTGTGTGTGTGTGTGTGTGTGTGTGTGTGTGTGTGTGTGTGTGTGTGTGTGTGTGTGTGTGTGTGTGTGTGTGTGTGTGTGTGTGTGTGTGTGTGTGTGAGAGAGAGAGAGAGAGACCGTGTGTGCAGAGAGGGGGTTGTGTGTGTGTGTGTGTGTGTGTGTGTGTGTGTGTGTGTGTGTGTGTGTGTGTGTGTGTGTGTGTGTGTGTGTGTGTGTGTGTGTGTGTGTGTGTGTGTGTGTGTGTGTGTGTGTGTGTGCGTGTGCGTGTGCGTGTGCGTGTGCGTGTGTGAAGGAGATGTGGGAAAACAAATCACTTGTGAAGTTGAGATGGCATTTGCTTGATGAAGCCTCATTGGTGCTGTCACTTTGGGGACCACTGACCGGGCATTTCCAAAATAGGTTGAACAGTAACACTTTAGATGTACAGTATGTCTGATAGCTCAGTGGTGTGCATGTGTAGGTGTATGTGCTCTCTTGTGTATGAGTGGGTGTGTGATGGAAGTCAATCGGTATTGACCCCTCCACCACCATCATTTGTATTGATGTAACCTTCGGAAGTGATCGGGGGAATGCACAGGTGATGATTATGGAGTATGTGAGTCCTACAGGAGAGAGAAGGGCTTAGAACCATTGTTTCACTGCAGGCATACTAATATATTTCTGTCACAGTAATTACAGCCGCTTGTTGCTAGGCTACAGGACCATTCTGCCTTGTGCTGTGTTATTCTGTCTGTCTGTCTGTCTGTCTGTCTGTCTGTCTGTCTGTCTGTCTGTCTGTCTGTCTGTCTGTCTGTCTATATGAACTATTGTGATGAATGGTGGGGGCATTGATAGTTTCAGATGGAGAATAAGAGCTGAAATACATAAATGTACACTACTGGTCAAAAGTTTTAGAACACCTACTTATTCAAGGGTTTTTCTTTATTTTTACTTTTTGTTATTACTATTTACCATTGTAGAATAATAGTGAAGATATCAACACTATTAAATAACACATATGGAATCATGTAGTAAACAAAAAAGTGTTAAACAAATCAAAATATATTTTATATTTGAGATTCTTCAAATAGCCACCCTTTGCCTTGATGCCAGCTTTGCACTCTCTTGGCATTCTCTCAACCAGCTTCATGAGGTAGTCACCTGGAAAGCATTTCAATTAACAGGTGTGCCTTGTTAAAAGTTAATTTGTGGAATTTCTTTCCTTCTTAATGCATTTGAGCCAATCCAGTTGTGTTGTGACAAGGTCGGAGGGGTATACAGAAGATAGACTTATTTGGTAAAAGACCAAGTCCATATTATGGCAAGAACAGCTCAAATAAGCAAAGAAAAACGACAGTCCATCATTACTTTAAGACATGAAGAGCCAGTCAACCCGGAAAATTTCAAGAACTTTGAAAGTTTCAAACTGCAGTCGCAAAAACCATCAAGCGCTATGATAAAACTGGCTCTCATGAGGACCGCCAAAGGAATGGAAGACCCAGAGTTACCTCTGCTGCAGAGAACAAGTTCATTTGAGTTACCAGCCACAGAAATTTCAGCCCAAATAAATGCTTCACAGAGTTCAAGTAACAGACACATCTCAACATCAACTGTTCAGAGGAGACTGAGTGAATCAACCATTCACGGTCGAATTGCTGCAAAGAAACCACTACTAAAGGACATCAATAAGAAGAAGAGACTTGCTTGGGCCAAGAAACATGAGCAATGGACATTAGACCGATGGAAATTTGTCCTTTGGTTTGGAGTCCAAATTTGAGATTTTTAGTTCCAACCGGATGGTCTCCGCATGTGTAGTTCCCACTGTAAAGTATGGAGGAGGAGCGGTTATGGTGTGGCGGTGCTTTGCTGGTGACACTGTCTGTGATTGATTTAGAATTCAAAGGCACACTTAACCAGCATGGCTTTCACAGCATTCTGCATCGATACACCATCCCATCTGGTTTGTGCTTAGTAGGACTATCATTTGTTTTTCAATAGGACAACGACCCAACATACCTCCAGGATGTGTAAGGGCTCTTTTACCAAGAAGGAGAGTGATGGAGTGCTGCATCAGATGACCTGATCTCCACAATCACCAGACCTCAACCCAGTTGAGATGGTTTGGGATGAGTCAGACCGCAGAGTTAAGGAAAAGCAGCCAACAAGTCCTCAGCATATGTGGGAACTCCTTCAAGACTGTTGGAAAAGCATTCCTGATTGAGAGAAGCTGATTGAGAGAATGCTAAGAGTGTGCAAAGCTGTCATCAAGGCAAAGGGTGGCTATTTGAAGAATCCCAAATATAAAACATATTTTGATTTGTTTAACACTTCTTTGGTTACTACATGATTCCATATGTGTTATTTCATAGTTTTGATGTCTTCACTATTATTATACAATGTAGAAAATAGTACAAATAAAGAAAACCCCTTGAATGAATAGATGTTCTAAAACTTTTGACCGGTAGTGTACCTTTAAACCAATTTCAAATGGCATATTTAAAAAAAGAAACCTATATGGGCCTATATTGTTGTTAATTGCCCAATCTCTCATATACATATATTTTTCCATTTTTGATTTGTTATAGTAAATCCAATATTTCAGATATTAACAGGGGCTTACCTAATTAGTCATGAGACATGTTTAAACCAAAGTAATGTTACAGTTTTGTATTGCTAGCTATAGAAAGGGACTGTGGTATCATTTGACTCTGTTCACATGATGTAATACTATGATCATGTAGACATAATGTCTTCTATATTACCATTCCCCATGGTTACATTTGTGGAATACTATAGATTCCAACAAGCGACCGGGGGCCCTGTTACTGCTTATGTCGCTTATGCCTGGGGCCAGCCCTGGGTGGCACCTGATATGTTGAGTTAGTAGATCAACAATAGCTAGATGGAGTATGTGGTTGAGTGTCACTTGTCTGCGTCAATAGCAGAATCACAGCAGAAACACACACCTGTCATAGGCTAATAATTGGTAAATTATTAGAATCGTTCTTTTTTTAAATTGTAGCATACACTATTGGTGTCTCCTATTCAATCACCTCATTACACTTTAGGCCTATGTTATTTAGAATGAATTAGGCTATTCCAGAGCCTTATATTGAGATAAAGAATCTATAATCCAAATATAAGGCTCTGGTCTATTACATTTCATGTGACTTTATTAGTCTATGTGGCATGAACCTTGGTGGCTAGAGCATGAGAACAGTTTGTAGAAGCCCTATAGTCAGGGCCGGCTCTAGTCTTTTGGAGGCCCTAAGCAATACTTGGTTTGGGGGAATGCTAACAAGCAGAGAGTTTTAAAGTTAATTTCCTGCAATTCTACAAATTTTGCCTCGGGGCAGAGAGACATTTTTGCTGTTTTAAAGCAAGTTTTCTGCAGTTCTACCCATTTTGCCATGGGGCGGAGAGAGCATTTAGCAATTTTATAACACATTTCTTGCAATTCTACTCATTTGGCCGCTTATGTTGCTTATGCCTGGAGGCCAAAAAGGTATAAAAGAAATAGGCATATGAAGAATAGATTATTAATATACAGAAAGATGTGAGTGGAAAAAGAGTTCAAACGATGGGAAAAAAACAAAGATATTGATGAGGTAAGATTACATCATCATGTGTAGGCCTATATAATTTTGATTGCAAAATTAATATACTGGCTATAGGGATATAAGAGCTTCACAGGAATACCGAAAGGCTATACATCATGAAGGGAGGGGCCTGGAGAAATTGGAGTGGGTTGTTGGTAGCTGAGCCATTGTCAAGAACTGGATAGCAACAGCAATAGAGTACCGCTGCCATGGTCGCTGTGGGAGGAGGCGACGCGGAATTCACCAACCAAAGGAGCCGGAATCACTCTGACACTGTTCAACACCGACCGAATGCAATTATAAACAACCGTATTAGAATATGAATAAACACATCCGGGGCTAGGGAAAATACAATAGGTTTAGTGGTGGGCTTGACACGTCATGTTTGAAGTAAATGCATGAACAATTGCGAATAGGCCTAGAGCCTATGGTAGACTGGGTCATTTGAAGCATTCAACTTGATTCGATCCTTTCAGAATTCATGAACAGATGATGTTGATAATAATTCATCAACGAGGGCTGATGACGAGACCCCAACACCCCAGTTGCATCGCATTCGCAAATGGGTAGACCTGTATCGATGCTGTCATAACGGAAATTCGCCCAGTGAATAATATAGCTACCGATTGTTATAGCCTCGTGTCCATAATGCGGTTCCCTGTTGTAATTTACCATAGGGCATAGATCACACAAATGGCACTTAAATCTGCAGTGGTGTGTGTCGACTATAATAACCAGATGATATTACGAGCCTTCGTGTACAGTTTGTCTATGGCATGCGTCATGGGGCTGCATGAATCATAACAGAAATAGGCTATGTTGTAGCCACAAAAAATGGGTTTCACAACGTTAACGAATTAACCAGGTACCTGAGGGGAAAAAAATAAGGCTACGTGGGGCCTAGAAGTAATAACAAAAAAATGACATAGGAAGGTGAAAGGAAATCTTACCTTATTTATTATGCTTGTCCTCGAGACAAAGGCTTGGGATTTTATTCTAGGCCGCTTGTTGCAGTCCACATTAAATATAAAATGATTCAAAGATCATGGTAAAGCAACAGTAAATGGCATAGAGGGGTCAACAAAACGAGCATAAATTCCAAATATAATCCACAATGAATGTCGACATCCTTCACAATTAAATGACTGAAAACATAATGTATACAGGGTATTGTCACCTCAGTTGAATCAGATCTTAATGCACATATACTTTTACTTTTGCAAGGCTCCCCCGTCAATTAAGCCTGTTGCAGACTTCTTAAATTAACACAGGTTTTAAAGAACAAAAAGGATCGTTTCCTCTTTTTTCGTGTGCATGTCATGTCTTCGGGTTTTCCATAAAGCTCTCCCAATGTTCAGCAATACATTCCCATCACACTGACAGAATAGAACAAATCGGTAAATTCCAATTCTGACAATCTTTTATGTTTTCAAATACTTATTTATCGGTGTCATCAACTGGATCCTATCACTGGTAAACGCATCTCAATTTTGAAAATAACGGTGTTCATATTACAGAACATCACGCTTTTATTGTGGGTCTTGCTCTGCTTGTTGGATTCTCCATCAAAAAAAGAGACGCCTTTTTTTCGACCATTCTAGTATCCTGTGATTTTATACTTTCAGTGATAACCCATCCGCTTCCATATTCAACTGTAGGCCAATATGCGGACTCCGTTCAGAGTGCAGTCATCCTTTTTGAAAATATGTACACTGTGTCTGTAGGCGCCCTATATATTTAAAAATGCACCCGTCTGGTTTGGTCTTTGATGGGATTGAAAAAACGATTCATTGTTTGCGGTGATAAATCCCAAATCCCAGGTCTTTCACGGACATGTCAAGTCGTTCGGAATCCATCCTCAGTCATTGTATAAATAATGAAAACTAGAAATGACCTAAATGAAATGGCTGTTAGCAATGGTGAATTGGAAACAGCGGCTCTCGTCTATGCGCGGAGCCTCGGGTTTCCATCGGTTCCCTTCGGAATTAGCGAGGTAAAATTCGGGATCTTCCGGAATAGGACAGGCGCGAAGTACCGTGTTCGAGAGAAAAAAAGAATCGGTGTGATACACAATCTGTCCCATAACTTCACTACATGGAAAGGATATTGGAAATATTATCTCCCCTCTTCATGATGTGACAGTTTGAAGTTACTGCGCCCCTTTTTTTTAACAAAGCATATATTTCAATTGCTGTAGGCTATTGTTTTTTATGTTGTTGCTTTCCCATCATGGTGGTAGGCCCTATAATAAAGTATTACCTGATCATGTGATAGAAAAGTATATTTATATGTAAATATAGATTGTTTAAATAGTGAACTCCAAAAGTATTGGGACAGTGACAATTGGATTTGAAATGATATATGTTACCAGGATTACGGATATTCCTGAATGAATCGTGAATAATGATGAGTGAGAAAGTAACAGACGCCCAAATATCATAACCCCAAGACATGCTAACCTCTCACCATTACAATAACAGGGGAGATTAGCATTTTATATCATACCCCAAGACATGCTAACCTCTCACCATTACAATAACAGGGGAGATTAGCATTTTATATCATACCCCAAGACATGCTAACCTCTCACCATTACAATAACAGGGGAGATTAGCATTTTATATCATACCCCAAGACATGCTAACCTCTCACCATTACAATAACAGAGGAGATTAGCATTTTATATCATACCCCAAGACATGCTAACATTTACATTACATTTAAGTCATTTAGCAGACGCTCTTATCCAGAGCGACTTACAAATTGGACTAACCTCTCACCATTACAATAACAGGGGAGATTAGCATTTTTTGGTGGGTATGATATTTGTGCATCTGTTACTTTCTCACTCATCATTATTCACGATTCATTCAGGACTATCCATAATCCTGGTAGCATCCACATTAATGTAGAAGTGTTTAGAAACATATTCTATTCTTATTTACATTAAAAGTGTCTCCAAAATAACACAATACATTATTTACCATAGCCATTGTATCATTTCAAATCCAAAGTATTGGCGTACAGAGCCAAACCAACAAAAAATATGTCACTGTCACAATACTTTTGGAGCTCACTATATATCAAGGGTCAGACTGAAGCAACAGCTGCCACTAGAGAGCTAAAGAAAAAGTCAGGTGCACTGCTATTTCTCATCTCACTGCTATTTCTCATCTCACTGCTATTTCTCATCTCACTGCTATTTCTCATCTCACTGCTATTTCTCATCTCACTGCTATTTCTCATTTTGGACTTGAATCATCCTCATCCTCATCATCATAATAATCATCATCATGGTAATTATAATCATAATAATAATCATCGTCATCCTCAACCCCATCCTCATCCTCATCATCATAATAATCATCATCATGTTAATTATAATCATAATAGTAATCATCGTCATCCTCAACCCCATCCTCATCGTCATCCTCAAACCCATCCTCATCCTCATCATCATAATAATCATCATCATGGTCATTATAATCATAATAATAATCATCATCATCCTCAACCCCATCCTCATCATTATCATCATTATTATCACCATCATCACTGTCATCATCTCTACAAATACTTCCATAGTATTAGTGAAGGTCAGACTGCATTGTGGATGCATCAGACCACATGGCTTCACCAGGTGATGTTGATATTGACATAAAAAGCGGTGCTGTAAGTCACTTCCCTTGTAAGGCTCTTGGTGCCCAATCATTTAATCCTGCTCTAAATCCCTGGTAAAAAGGTGTTTTGTCTCGGCATGACACAACACTGTGCCGAGTGCCGTCATGCCTGCCTCGACAGCTGTCTAAACCGCTGGAAGCTAGGGGACCAGATGGCATCGCCTGACAAAGGGAAATATTTAGGAAAGAGAACCGGACACAGAGTAACTCTCCCAAAAATCATAGCAACAATCCATTGGAGGTTTTCTTCATTCTCTGGGGCCAGGGAAGAATGTAAAAATGTATCTTTTAAATTCAATTTGTGTCCTAGTATAAGCTTGTTCAGCCAAGGTCAATGTCAAAGTAAATGGTGAATATGACATAATAATGGACTTCTAGGAACTTCTTGCCATTGTGTGTATGGCAAACGAGGCATATAGTGTGCATCCACCAACTGGGAAGCCTGGTCCCAGGTAAGATCTTGGCTGGGAGGCAAAGTGAACTGTAGCCTGTCCCTACTGGTCATGATTCCTGGACAACTGTTCCTATCTTTGTCGACAGACCATAAAAATAGCTGAATATCATATGGAGTAGTCTAGGAACCTGCAGTCTTTGATGTGTAGGCCAAGGATCTGGTGAGTCTATGATCCAATGCTATCTGGAAGATCTGGGCTTATTATACCCCCCATTGTTTTATATTGTATGGTACTAATATTAAGATGAGAATATAGTATTAAGCTTCGCAAAACTATGGATTGCAGATTCTGTATGTCTTTAGAATACTTTATTAATACAATTACTTAAATCTGTAATTTGGGTGAACTTTCCCTTTAACAGAGATGGTTCATCTCTCTCAATAGCCTTGTACTCACATGTTTATGTTTCATCTGTTGGTATGACAACAGTGTTATCTGAATGGTCTGTTAAACTGATGGGTATTTCCCTAGAAAGGGGGCCAGACTTAAGTTTATATCGAATGAGAATATAAAATACTGTTGTGTAATGTTTACCATTGGGTAGTTATAATTAAATCAAATGACCTCAAGGTTGTTATACTGTATACGGTGGTACTGGAACTAAGACATCTCAATTCCATCTGCATTAATCAACATCAATGTTAGCTCTGTACAGGATGAACCACATATGAGTATTACCAAGTAAAGTCATTATCTAACTCTATATAACCCTGTACTAAATTACTAATATTGTATGTTGGCCATTGTCATAAAATAGTAATAGAAAAAGGCCACCTTGAAATTTGATGAGACTATTTTCAATGACAAGCTATTAATACAGCAAGGCCAATGAGTTCTGAAATATGTTTTAGGTCAAAACATTTGGTCAATCTGTATTCAGTCAAAGTCATGTGATATCAATGGATATATTTCTGTAATTTTCAGTGTATTTTGTTGCTTCAGTTAGCAGATTAAACTCTTGGTTTAAAACAAAATGATTTGTGATGATGAATGAAAATAGGCCTACTATCATACAGTAGCTCTTACAGAATTTCCAAATTATATCCTAACATTTTGAAAAACACACCATGGCATTAATTTTAAAAAACATTTATGAAAAATAAACCCCCCAAAGGTTTTTGTCAAGGCCTGTATTCAGTTGTTATCTAATAAGGGTAACGTTTGATAAGAATTTATTGAAAATGAAATTGAGATGCTCAAGTCAACAGCTTCCTTGCAACTTCCTGTGGTGTATTTTAGATAGATGACCTTTGAAAACTTGAAAAATAACTTTTCAGAACAAAGTGTTTACACCTGCTTAGAATACCGTACTTTACCTCGCGTGGGCTTCCCCGTTGCGTAATGGACTATTTTTCGTTGGTTATGCTAATGTTTCCTCTGTAAAATGCCTTGCTAACAATTTTCGGTGGTGATGGTGGTATTAACGATAATGATGATCATCATCTTCATTACAGCATAAAAGATGAAGTAAAGTAGACACAACAACAGCAAGAAATTACATTTCTCATAAGAAATACACATTTTGATGTCATCAGTTGTAACATTGATATTTTCATAAACTGTTTAATTCTAAAATGATACTGATGGTAAACATTGCACAACTTCTTGCAGTAGCTTATATTCTCATTCAATATAAACCTACGTCTGGCCTTCATTCCAGGGAACTTTTCATGCTATTACTGTTTTGAGCATATACTACTGTTTGTCACAATGAAAATTTAACCTTTCAGCAAGTCACGATTATGACACACTTGAGGTCAACAACTGCCTACTTTCACCACCACTCCTCTCACGCGAGGAAAGAGGAAAAGTTGAATCAGAGACATATTCATTTCATTATGAATCACTTTCAAATCAATATGTAGGAGGTAAGGATGCAAATTCACAAAAAAGTACTTTTCGAATGTCTTGTCAGCAAGTATCAATACACTATGTGTGGTCAGGAATGTCAGAATGTGTGGTAAAAAACAGAACAATCTGTGTCCTTTCTCTGTTCCACCGCAGAATGAGGTTAATTTCATTGTTTTCCCTCAGCTGTGTTTTACATTCACACGAGAATACAAGTTTCAGGCGAATGTGTCTTGGTACACATGATAAATCCTACTCTTCATAGCCAGTCCAAGAGTTAAATGGGTAAAAGGAGCTAGGAGAGTACTCTGGAAAGTTATTTAGGGATCTGGTTTGGAGACAGTGCTGGGTAATTGTAGGCTAGATGCAGGGTTTAGAGCCTGCAGAGGGCACTGCAGAGAGTGTAGGCCCCTCAGGGTCAATGTGTCTCGTAACGTGGTCTGATAGACTAGACATAACATAGTAAATGTAAATCCGGGACACTCAAATTTGTCAAATATGTTACATTTTTTATGGTTACATAAGACAGATGGTTACTTAAGACAAAAATGAAAGTGGTTGGTCAGCGTGGATGGGTGGGTGTATAACCCGAATGTCTAGCAAACCAAATGTTGCAAGTTCTCATCACGAGTAACTTTAGCATTTAAGCTAATTAGCACATTTTCAACTGCTTATTACTTGTTAGCTACTTTGCAACTTAGCATGTTAAGTAACACAAATGTCTAGCAATCCAAAGGTTGAGAGTTTGATTCTCATCACAGACAACTTTAGAATTTTAGCTAAGAAGCAACTTTTCAACTACTTACCACTTTTTAGCTACTTTGCAACTACTTAGCATTTTAGCTAACCCTTCCCCTAACCCAAACCTTAACCCTTTTAGTTAACCCTTCGCCTAACCCCAACCCTTTAACCTAACTCCTAAACTAAACCCTAACCTTAACCCTAACCCCTAGCCTAGCTAACGCCAGCTAGGTAACATTAGCCACCTAGCTAGAATTTGTAACATATCATAAGTTTTGCAAAATTTGTAACATATTGTACATTTAGCAAATTCGTAACATACACTGAGTATACCAAACATTAGGAACACCTTCCATGTCGCATGCAGACAACCCAGGTTCATTTAACTTACTTATGCTAATTCAGTGCAATACGGTGGATTACCCAGTTAATCAACAGTATCACGACACAAACTCTTTCTGTACACTGTCATTGTCACGCCCTGGTCTTTTCACCTGTCCTTGTGATTGTCTCCACCCCCTCCAGGTGTTGCTTATTTTCCCCAGTGTATTTATCCCTGTGTTTCCGGTCTCTCTGTGCCAGTTCGTCTTGTCTGTTTCATGTCAACCAGCGTGTTTTTCCCATGCTCCTGCTATTCTTTCTTTTACTAGTCCTCCCGGTTTTGACCCTTGCCTGTTTTCTGGACTCTGTACCCGCCTGCCTGCCCTGACCTCGAGCCTGCCTGCCACTCTGTACCTCCTGGACACTGAACTGGTTTTGACCTTTTGCCTGTCCACGACATTTCTCTTGCCTACCCCTTTTGGAACTAATAAATATCAAAGGCTCAAACCATCTGCCTCCTGTGTCTGCATCTGGGTCTGGCCCTGAGCCCTTATAGCCATTGTGGCTTGAAGGATTTGTTTTGAATGAAATAAGTTGTGTTTCAGACTATTGAGGGTAGGGTAAGTCACTTAAATCATGCAAGCCCTATTTGTGTCAAACCTGTCCCAGTTACAGTTACAGTCACCTCCCAAATTATTGGAACGCTTGATAAAGATGAGCATAAAAGACAGTATAAAATAGAAATTCCAAATACTGAGCTATATTGTATGATATATATATTTTTAATTATATTATTTTAAACGAATACAACGATCAGAGAACTTGTCAAATGTATTCCCTCCTCAAAAAGATAGGGATCGAAATTATTGGCACCCCTGTTTTCAGTACCTTTCTATACATCACCTTGCGAGGATAAACGGCACTGAACATTTTTCTAAAAAGTTTTATGAGATTGGAGTACACATTGGGAGGGATTGTAGACCATTCCACCTAAAAAATGTTGATGTCAAAATATTGTGACCTTCCATAGCTTCCTGTTTCACTGGGGTATAGTTCTTTGGCCACGCAGTGTTTGGCCTCAAATGAAGGATGCATATGCTGAAAAGAATCTCATACCTATTGTATAATATGGTGGTGGATCTTTGATGTTATGGGGCCGTTTTTCTTCCACTGGTCTTGGGGCCCTTGTTACGGTTAATGGCATCATGAACTCTACCTAGTACCAGGATATTTTAGCCAACAACCTGGTTGCCTCTGCCAGGAGGCTGAAACTTGGCCCCACGTGAATCTCCCAACAAGACAATAACCCCGAGCACACATAAAAATCCCTAAAGAAATGTTTAATTGACCCACAAAATGAAATTGTTATTTTATTATATTGTTAAACAAAATATTTTTTTCTGAGCATTGTACTAGTATGAAATAATATAATTTTAAAATGTTTTTGAGGATTCAATATAGCAAACTATTTGTATTATTTATTTTATACAGTCTTCTTTGCTCATCTTTATCAAGGCCAATAATGTTGGATGTGAATGTTTGTAGTACATTTTTATTCTGTTGGCAGGCTCAAACTTTTTTGAGAAAGTTTTTCTTACCTTCAGTAACTTCCAGGTATAAATACAGACTGGATTCTGCAAACACACATTTCACACATCTGTTCCCTCTCACACATTGCGTGAGGCATCTTTAGGTGAGTGTTGAATGAAGGGGATCATGATTTTGCATTGTTCATGGTCTCTGTAATCTTAATTTGAGCATGTTATTGCTTTTATCCAACTTTATTTCAAGAATGCAACTCCTCATGGCTACCCACTGTGTTAACACACACTGAATTATACAAGGCCACATGATTATGTTTAGTCAGTATCAATAACTTTCAAATATAGCTATTGTAAAAGTTACCTGAATCTGATGTATTGGAAATGTAACAATAACATACTTTTGAAAGAGATTAGCATCAATGTTAAAATATACTTAAACAAAAGACAAAACATGCAGATAGGTTTTTGTTTACTTGCCTAAAATAGTAATAATTAATGATGAATTAAAATATGAAGTAATTGTAATATCATCTCATCGCAGAAATATACTATTGATAAACCTTACATTGTGTATATTTATAAACCTGTTTCAATAAACATTTCAATTTCAAAATGCCTATGCTCTTACCATAACCTACTTCACCATTACTGTATATATTGCTGGTAGTATAAGTGTTCTTTTACGCATAATAGACGTCAAACATCATTAGTGGAATACTACCCCCCTTCCTCTGACACATTTCTTACCTTTTGTCATTTTCTAGCATCTCTTCCTCCTGAGAACAGGAAGACAGAAAGTGAGCAGGAGATACAGAGTAAGGTGAGAAAACTGTCTGTTTTAGTGTCTGGCCTTTGCATTTTAGGAATGTACTTCTTTGCTTTCAGCTAGAGTATTTGTTGGCAAACCATTTTGAGCATCAGAAGGGAGATAATTCAGTAGGCAAGTGTCTATCAAATTGGGGTGCGTGTTCACCAGAGGTATGCTAGGTACGCAAAACTCCAGACGGTGGTGTAATCTGGAATGGTGGATTGTATGTAGCTGTGGTGTATGAGCTATTTTATAGTGTAGTCTAATGATCATGGACCTTACTCCTTTAAAAATGTAAAAAGTATCAATATTGTATACCAGTTGGGTAACATAGATGAGAGATTGTAGGCATATAGCAAAAGAGTGAAAAATGCATGTTTTGTGAAAAGCGGCTGATAGATTTGATTAAGTACACACGAAAAGTTTGCAATGGCTGATGTAGTGATGAACCTGTTAAAAGATGTTAACAGGTGTAAAAGTAAGCATTTAAAGCATCACTAATCATTTAGGCTAAAACAATCCAATCATTCCTCTACACATTGAAACATTATGTTCAATATCTTTTTTTTAACTTCTCAGTGAATGGATTATTCAATGACACCCCAGTCGACACAGTTCTGACACAATCATTCACAAATTTGAAACGACTCTGGAATGATATCTATTACATTTTGGGTATATTATTTGACTTCAGTATGTTCAAGAGAAGAATAAATAAAAAATGATTGACAATCTCATCCAATATAATTCTTCAATTGATTTGGGTTAAGACCCAAGACCTGATATTCATAACACAATGAACTGTTGATGGATTGAACTCTTCACTTGAATGGTAGTCATGATGCGAAAAGTCCTTTGTGACTAACATGGGGTCTTGTCCTGGATGTGTCTTTTATTATTAACCCATTAATGTCCATAATGGACATTTCTAATTTAATTTGGTTAACTTGTTCTCTGAGCTTACTGATGGACAAATCTGAAGATTTTTTTTTAAATCGACCAAAGCGTTCGTCTACTATGTACTTTTTTGATATTGTACAATATTTAGTCCTTGGCTACATGTGGTTACAGTTTTTACACATTTCATGAATCAAATCATGTGAATGAATACATGTTCAAATCATCAGAGCTTAAACATGTTTGGTATATATATTGCCTGGACCAATATACAGTGCCTTCACTAAGTATTCATAACCCTTGACTTATTCCACGTTTTGTTGTGTTACAGCTTGAATTCAAAATGGATAAAAAAAAGTGTTTTTCTCTCATCCATCTACACACAATACTCCATAATGACAAAGTGAAAACAGGTTTTTAGAAATCATTTATATAAGTATTCACAACCCTACACCCCTACTTTGTAGAAGCACCTTCGGGAGTGATTACAGCTGTACGTCTTTCTGGGTAAGTCTCTAAGAGTTTTCCACACCTGAATTCTGCAACATTTGGCCATTATTATGAAATAAATAGTTTGTTTTTCATTGCTAGACAACCATTTTCCCAGCCCTTAACAATTACAAGCATACCCTTAACATGATGCAGCCACCACTATGCTTGAAAATATGGAGAGTGGTACTCAGTAATGTGTTGTATTGGATTTGCCCCGAACATAACACTTTCTATTAAGGACAAAAGTTAATTGCTTTGCCATATTTTTTGCAGTATTACTTTAGTGCCTTGTTGCAAACAGGATGCATGTTTTGGAATATATTTATTCTGTACAAGCTTCCTTCTTTTCACTGTGTCATTAGGTTAGTATTGTGGAGTAACTACAAATGCTCTTGATCCATCCTCAGTTTTCTCCGACCACAGCCATTAAACTCTGTAACTGTTTTAAGGTCACTTTTGGCCTCATGGTGAAATCCCTGATCGGTTTCCTTCCTCTCCGGCAACTGAGTTAGCAACGACACCTGTATATTGTAGTGACTCGGTGTATTGATACACCATCCAAAGTGTAATTATTATCTTCACCCTGCTCAAAGGGATATTCAATGTTTACCAATAGGTGCCCTTGTTTGCGAGGCATTGGAAAACCTTCCTGGTCTTTGTGGTTGAATCTGTGTTTCAAATTCACTGCTCGACTGAGAGAATATATAGATCATTGCATGTTTGGGGTACAGAGATGAGGTTGTCATAAAAAAATAATGAAACAAAAACTATTATTGCACACAGAGTGATACCATTCAACTCATCATGTCCCTTGTTAAGCACATTTTTACTCCTGAAGTTGTTTAGGCTTTCCATAACAAAGGGGTTGAATACTTATTGACTCAAGACATTTACGCTTTTCATTTCTCATTAATTTGTAAAAAATATTTGAAAAACATTATTCCACTGATATTATAGGGTATCTTGTATAACCCCATGCCCCAAAATAATCAATATTGAATCAATTCTAAGTTCAGGCTGTAACACAACAACATGTGGAAAAAGTCAAGGGGTGTGAATACTTTCTGGAGGCACCGTAAACATATCTAAAGAAATCCACAAACACTCTTTCTCTCACACACACACACACACACACACACACACACACACACACACACACACACACACACACACACACACACACACACACACACACACACACACACACACACACACACACACACACACACACACACACACCTGTAGTGTATATTAAGCAATATAAGCAAATCCATCGTTTTTACAACGTTTCCTCTCCTTCTCAGATCTTAAACATGTTCAGATCTTAATACATTTTGGTGTATATATTGCCTGAACCAATATATATATATAAAAACAATATCTAAAGAAATACACACACACTCACACTAACACACACTCCTAGAGTATATTGTACAGTATAAGAAAATCCAATGCACATCAATAGAGAATGAGGCATGCTAAATAATTCGCCCTATTTATCTCCCTCTCTCACAAGCACGTGTACACACACATACCACAGACTTGATCCATGAAATGTGTAAAAAAACAGTAACCATATGCCCATAGACTAAATATAGTATGATACAGAAACGGCTGTATTTCACAATCGACAATAAGTTGAATCCTTCATCGAGTGTACAAAACATTAGGAACACCTTCCTAAAATTGAGTTGCATCCCCTTTGCCTTCAGAATAGCCTCAATTCACCCACCAGTGTTGACTCCAAGACTTCCCACAGTTGCGTGAAGTTGGCTGGATGTCCTTTGGGTTGTAAACCATTCTTGATACACACAGGAAACTGTTGAGCGTTAAAAAAAAACAGCAGTTGCAGTTCTTGACACCCTTAAACCGATGCGCCTGGCACCTACCTTGTTCAAAGGCACTTCAATCTTTTGTCTTGCCCATTCACCCTCTGAATGGCACATTTATACAATCCTTTTTTTTTATCCTTTATTTAACAATGACAGGTTAACTGCCTTGTTCAAGGGCAGAACAGCAGATTTTTACCCTGTCAGCTAAGGGATTTGATCTCACAACCTTCTGGTTATTAGTCCAACACTCTAACCACTAAGCTACCTGCCGCCCCAATATGCAGTCCATGTTTCAATTGCCCCAAGGCTTAAAAATACTTATTTAATTAACCTGCCTTCACCTTTATCTACACTGATTGAAGTGGATTTAATAAGTGACATCAATCAGGGATCATAGCTTTCACCTGGATTCACCTGGTTAGTCTGTCATGGACTTAGCAGTTGTTCCTAATGTTTTGTACACGCAGTTTATATTTGGCATATTTGGGCTTAGAACAGGTCAAATAACAATAGTATTTGTTTCTTTTGTATTTAAAAAAATAAATGCTTTAGTATTTTAGATTTGTTCATATTTTCTCTAAATCCCAACTTTGATTGACACTGGAAGTGTGATCGATAATGATCATCTTAAAATCCAATGTGGCCTGTCTAGACACTTTTACTGTTGATGCCAAATTTCATGTATTTACACCAAACAGAATTTGTTCTGTGGCACATTTGGATATTATACCTAATTATAAACTGGGTGGTTCGAGCCCTGAATGCTGATTGGTTGACAGCCGTGGTATATTAGACTGTAAATGTATGACAAAACATGTATTTTACTGCTGTAATTACATTGGTAACCTGTTTATAATAGCAATAAGGCACTACTGGGGTTTCTGATATGTGGCCTATATACCAAGGCTAATGGCTATATCCAGGCACTCCGTTTTGCGTCGTGCGTAAGAATAGCCCTTAGCCGTGGTATATTGACCATATACCACAACCCCTCATGCATTATTGCTTAAATATAGTACAAGAATGTCATTTTTTCAAGAATGTGTACCGTTATCATCACATGTTGCAGTGTAATCAAAATTACCCTACATTCTGGTTTATCTGACTCTGTCAATAACTGTACTTTTTTTTACCACAAAAAAACAAATGATGGAATATGGTAATGTTTTCGGTACATCAATGTCAAAAACTATGAATCACCTTGCAGAATTTGTACTGTTATACTTTGGTCTTCAATTGTATTACTTTTGATCTGTGAGATATACATTTTTAGGTTAGAAACCAAGAAAGCATTTAGTCTCTATGATTTATTTGCAGTGAGTCTAAAAAGAAAGTATTGAGGCTTCACAACATGCATTTAATCAGAAACTCATCAAAACATTTCAGGACGATTAGGTTGTGTTTCTAATGGACATATTGATGCTTAACCTAATTTAAAGATCAGATTAGGATGAACAGATTAATACATGAGGGAATGAGCACAATTCTTTGTATTGTAGTTTATAGAATAGTAAATGTAGGTTAAATTCTGGTAAAAGCCAATAACGATGTACTAGCCATAGTTATAAATGGAAGCTCTGAGTCAGTGTGACATGATTGTAGAGTGTGGGTTCGTAGAATGTGAGAACTGCTCATTCCAGCATTTACACCCCTCACTTGTTGTGGCTGGATTTACGCTGCATGCTAATGCCACATGAGTAATCGTGAGTAGTTGTTTATGTTCTAGCTCTATTGCTTTTTAAACGTTCCTTTACAGCCCAACATCTGGAAATATAGAAGCTGGACATAAATGTTCAAGAAATATCCTGACTCTGTCATTTAATCTGCAAAAATGTTAGCAAATTGCTAATTTGCTCAGTATGATATAAAAAAGCTGTAGAACTGGTATTACATGAAACTGGTATTACATGAAGATCAAATTCATAGTTTGGTTTCATACTGATTTTGCTATTTAGATTCATTCAGTAAATTTTGGACATGATAATGTCATCACTCCAGTATACTCAAATCTATTTTTATATATGTTTTGTTCTCATTCAAATATAACTTTTTAATTAAAAGAAAACATATTATGAGTTAAAGGTAAAAGAATTGAGAAAAATATACATTTCAGTCATGTCTTTGTGGATCAAAGATTAACAATAACATTTCCTCTGCTTATAATTTCTCCCTCCCCTAGTGTAGTGTTATAGGCCAAAAAAAGCTCCTCTTCAAATCAATGTCACCCACAGGTTCATACCAAAGCGCCAACAACAGACAGATATCCTAGATATGGGAGATTAGTGAGTAGTAAGAAAACTCGAAGAGAAATACTTTAGATATGACACACAATGAATAGCTTTATATACAGTACGTAACTGATTGCAAATATGGTATTTTGATCATCAAACCCACTCCTAGACTACAGTAAAAGCTGAATGTCATTGCCCTCAGTTGAGAGAAGTGTTGAAAGAAATGTTAATATCTTCTACTTGTAATGATATTGTAGCACATCCATTCATCAAATCACACTCTACGAATCTGTGTGATATCAACATGTAGCTCTCAATTCCAAATAAAAAAGATTTGCTTATTCATTTAATGCCTGTTATGTGACTTGTTGATTCAGTCTTCTCTTTACTTTGATCTGAGCTCTCTCTACAGGAGATATGTTTGGTTTTGCTCGTGAAGTGGAGATAAAAGCGAGAAACCACAAAGAGCTTCAGTACTTTCTATTTCTACTGAATTCCTGTTTCCTCTTCCTGGGTTGCTGGGTAAGAGTGTGCATTTGTAATTGTATACGGTGGTCTGGTCTTTTTCCACATCTTGTTATGTTACAGGCTTATTGCCTAAATAGTTTATTTTCCTCGTCAATCTACACACAATACGCATAATGACAAAACAAAAACAGCTTTTAGAATTTTTGCAAATGTATAAAAAAAACAACTGAAATATCACATTTACATCATTTTCAGAACCTTTACTCAGTACTTTGTTGAAACACCTTTGGCAGTGATTACAGCCTTGGGTCAAATCAAATCAAACTTTATTTGCCACATGCGCCGAATACAACAAGTGTAGACCTTACCGTGAAATGCTTTCTTACAAGCCCTTAACCAACAGTGAAGTTCAAGAAGAGTTAAGAAAAATATTTACCAAATAAACTAAAGTAAATCATTATAAAAAGTAACACAATAACATAACAATAACGAGGCTATATACAGGGGGTACCGGTACCGAGTCAGTGCGCGGGGGTACAGGTTAGAGGTAATTTGTACATGTAGGTAGGGGTGAAGTGACTATGCATAGATAATAAACAGCGAGTAGCAGCAGGGTACAAAACAAATGGAGGGGGGTCAATGTAATAGTCTGGTGGTCATTTCATTAATTGTTCAGCAGTCTTGTGGCTTGGGGTTAGAAGCTGTTAAGGAGCCTTTTGGTCCTAGACTTGGCGCTCCGGTACCGCTTGCCATGCAGTAGCAGAGAAAACAATCTTTGACTTGGGTGACTGGAGTCTCTGAGTATTTTATGTGCTTTCCTCTAACACCACCTATTATATAGGTCCTAGATTGCAGGAAGCTTGGTGCCAGTGATGTACTGGGCCATACGCACTACCCTCTGTAGCGCCTTACGGTCAGATGCCGAGCAGTTGCCATACCAGGCGGTGACGCAACCGGTCAGTATGCACTCTCGATGGTGCAGCTGTATAACTTTTTGAGGATCTGAGGACCCATGCCAAATTTTTTCAGTCTCCTGAGCGGAAAAGATTTTTGTCGTGCCCTCTTAACGACTGTCTTGGTGTGTTTGGACAATGATAGAGTGTTGGTGATTGTGGTCCGCAAAGTACTTGAAACTCTCGACCCACTCCACTACAGCCCTGCTGATTTTACTGGGGGCCTGTTCGGCCCGCCTTTTCCTGTAGTCAACGATCAGCTCCTTTGTCTTGCTCACATTGAGGGAGAGGTTGTTCTCCTGGCATCACACTGCCAGGTCTCTGACCTCCTCCCTATAGGCTGTCTCATCGTTGTCGGTGATCAGGCACACCACTGTTGCGTCATCAGCAAATTTAATGATGGTGTTGGAGTCGTCATTGGCCACGCAGGCGTGGGTGAACAAGGAGTACAGGAGGGGTCTAAATACTCACCCCTGAGGGGCCCCAGTGTTGAGGATCAGTGTGACAGACGTGTTGTTGTCCACCCTTACCACCTGGGGGCAGCCCATCAGGCAGCCCAACTATGTACAAAAAGGGATGTAATTTCTAAACGGTTCACCCTATATGGATGAAAATACCCTCAAAATAAAACTGACAGTCTGCACTTTAACCGCAAAGTCATTGTATCATTTCAAATCCAAAATGCTGGAGTACAGAGCCAAAACAACAACTAATTATCTCACTGTTCGAATCACTGTATGTTTTTGAGATACCTGCTGCTATCAGTTCTGTCTCTGTACGCTTCAATGACTGTGTAGTTGCACCTGTGCACAACCACAACATCTCTCAGCCCAGACTGTGTTTGAACTCCTTTACCTTTCATTATGTCTGATAAGGGAACAAAAGACACCATGCCTCCAAACCTGCTGCTGTCTAACATTTATCAAAGAGCACATTTGTATGCCCCACCCCCCCTTTCTCTCTGTCTCTCTCTCTGTCTCTCTCTCTCTCTCTCTGTCTCTCTCTCTCTCTCTCTCTCTCTCTCTCTCTCTCTCTCATTGTAGCTATGTGTTGTTTAATGTCATATGTTGAAATATATGCAAGACCAAATACAACATATCCTTACAAATATGGACATCTCTACATAATTGGTGCCCTGTGTGGGGACGATCTACTGTGACTTATGATTATTTGCAATTGTGTATGTTGTCTACACATTCACAACTTTTATCCACCACCACCCATGCATTCCTGGCGGTAGCATGCACTTAGCACTAACCATCCATTTCCTCTCTTCTGCACCAAGCCCAGGGATGCCACAGACTGAGAGTGAGAGGTTGAAGAGTGGGCGACTGAACAGTGGTAGACAGCAGCAGCAGCGAGATCGGCGGGGTGAACACGGAGAAGAGCCAGACACACGTACCAAGCCAAATGATTCTGTCTCACCTCGGCTCTATGCTCGTACCTCTGTTACTCAGGTATTGGTTGAACTGCTGCTGTGGTTTCAATCAACATGTAACACATAATTGGAAGAAGACTAAAATAAATATCAATGGAAAGTATAGAGCTAAAGTGTAAATCAAGTCAGTTCCATACAGTTGGCTTTTTCATGTTTTTTTTTGTCTCTTATATTTTGCATAATAATGCTAATTTAAAGACACGTTCCCAGGAGGCAATATCTATATTTTCATTACATGGAGTTTTTCCTAATAGTGAGATAGATGAATGATATAAATAAATGTCCATTATTTATAGATGGGTTTCCCATTGATGATTGGACCTGGAGGTCCACTGGCCTCATCTCAGCTCCAGAACATACTGTTACAGCAGGTAGGATATTATCCTATTCTTATACCTCCTATTATAACATGTTTCAAGGCCCTATTCTGACCAGAGATTCATGTAATGCATACACTGATATTAGCAAAAAAGCTGCTTGTGTTTGCTCAGAGCACTCCCTGCTGGTAAAAGGGGGGTACTGTAAGTGTGAGCATGTTGTTATGCGTCCTTCCTAGTGTTCCAGTGAGGAGGAGAGGAGACCTTTCCTGCAGCGGGTGTCTCGGTGCCCCCAGTTGAGCCAGCACAGACCCTCTGTCCTACGCCAGGCTGTGCTGGCTGCCCACGTACGACCACAGGGTAAGCTCTGCTCTGACTGACCCTCTGCAGCAGCACCCTTACAGTACATATACAACTGAACTATCACGTCGTATGAGAAGAATAAAACAGCTCTTGATGGAGAAACAATGTCCTTGACACTGCTGTGTAATAATGTAGAATGGATGTAGAATGGATGTAGAATGGATGTAGAATGGATGTATAGAATCCAAAACCAACTCCATAGTTCACTTCTCTCCGCTCTTCTCTCCTACTGCAGCATCCTTACAACCAAACCATTATAGCTTTTCATTGTCAAAACATTTTTTAAATTCCCCCTTCCCAAAATAGGTCATTTTTATTTAACTAGGCAAGTCAGGTAAGAACAAATTCTTGTTTACAATGACGGCCTGGGAACAGTGGGTTAACTGTCTTGTTTAGGGGAAGAACGACAGATTTGTACCTTTTCAGCTCAGTGATTTATTCTAGCAACCTTGCAGTTACTAGCCCAACACTCTAACCACTAGGCTACCTGCTGCCCCAGGTAATGTGGGTGTAGGGTCGCACCTTTGAATGGAAACACTGGTGGCTTAAAAAAATAGTGTCATTACATATGTTGTACACAATTCTATACAGTCATTATGCGTAATTCATATAGGAGATTCATGGAAAGTGTTTCTACAGTGGCAAGAAAAAGTAGGGGAACCCTTTGGAATTACCTGGATTTCTGCATAAATTTGACAAAAATTTGATCTGATCTTCATCTCAGTCACAATAGACATACACAGTGTGCTTAAACAAATAGCACACACATTATTGTAGTTTTCTTGTCTATATTGAATACATAATTGAAACGTTCACAGTGTAGGATGAAAAAAGTATGTGAACCCCGAGGCTAATGACTTCTCCAAAAGCTAATTGGAGTCAGGAGTCAACTAACCTGGAGTCCAATCAATCAGACGAGATTGGAGATTGGATATTGGTTAGAGCTGCCCTGCTCTATAAAAAACCCTCACAAAATTTGAGTTTGCTATTCACATGAAGCATTGCCTGATGTGAACCATGCCTCGAACAAAATAGATCTCAGAAGACTTAAGATTAAGAATTGTTGCCTTGCATAAAGCTGGAAATGGTTTCAAAAGTAAATTCAAAAGTCAGTCCACGGTAAGACAATTTCTCTATAAATGGAGAAATTTCAGCACTGTTGCTACTCTCCCTAGGAGTGGCCGTGCTGCAAATATGACTGCAAGAGCACAGCGCAGAATGTTCAATGGGGTTAAGAAGAATCCTAGAGTGTCAGCTAAAGACTTACAGAAATCTCTGGAAGATGCTAACATCTCTGTTGACGAGTCTACAATACGTAAAACACTAAACAAGAATGGTGTTCATGGTTGGTGTTACGAATCCCTTTTGGCCCGACAGTCTAGGGGGATGGTAATGAGACCCGTAACATAACTCATGCAAATTATTATTGTGACAAAGTAAAAGTGTGCACGAAATAACCACGACAACAGAAATCTACCGTCAAACTCTAGGTTTATTTATAAACACACGGTAATGGGGGAGCAGGAAAAGGGGCTGAGCTGGACCCAAGGAAAGAAACAATAAGTATTCAAAAACACCCCTAAGCTAGACTAGCCTACTTTAACAACAGCTAACTAACCAACCAAAAATACAGTGGGTGGTCCGCCCAGTTCTAACTAGTGTATTTAACAAAGTTCACCTACGGGTAGTGTATGCCCATGGGCGACTTGTCTTGGTTTCCCCCTTTTCCCACCAGCAACAAACAAACACCATAACCAAAAACAATACTCACAGGTGATGACAAAGTGCTATGGAGGTGCTTTAAACAAAAGAGAGGTTTAAGACAAAGCGAGAGTGAAACAGAGACCTACAAACATGGCATTTACAGAGAGATTGAGCTGAGCTGAGCTGAGCTCTAGAACAAACAAATGATGGGGTTTTTAAACCATGGGGAAGGAACTGTGATAGGTCAGGAAATAGGAGGTGTGTCTTCTGATTGATGATTGATTGGGGAGTGATGATTTTCACCTGTGAGGGGAGAAGGAGAGAAAAGAAACACACAGGATACACACAGACACAGGATAACTGTATCCGTAACACTCCCACCCTTAAAAGAGCAACCCTAGGGGTTGCGACTACAGTATTTCAATGAATACTTACAACAAAGCAACAACTTTGCAAAACATTCAGAAATCATTTTCACACACATGAGACAATGCATCTGCCAACACATTGTCAGAACCCTTTGTGGCGGATCTCCAAATTATAATTTAGTACAATCAGCGCCCAACTCATAAGGCGCTGGTTCTGGTTGTACATTCGGTGGAGAAAAACTAAGGGGTTATGGTCAGTATATACAATTACGGGTAGGGCGCTGGAACCAATATATACTTCAAAGTATTGCAGAGCTTCTTGTTCTATTGTCGCATAGTTTGTTTGACATTTATTAAATTTACGTGAAAAATAACAAACGGGATGATCCACTCCACTCTTGTCCTGCTGCAGTAGAACAGCACCAGCACCTCTGGCACTAGCATCTACCTCAAGTTTGAACGGTTGTTCAAAATCTGGAGCAGCAAGTACAGGTGTACTACATAAGAGTGCTTTCGCTGATTCAAAAGCTCTCTTACAATCAGGGGACCACACAAATGATCTAGCCGGACTAAGCAAATCGGTCAATGGAGCAACTACACCATCCCTAAAAAGCAGCGTAGCTCTCGTCTGGTGGTAGGTGCAGGGAATGCAGTTATAGCCAAGACCTTGGCACCAACAGGGCGCACCTGTCCATGGCCAACCTCTTTACCGAGATAGGTAACAGTAGCCTTCCCAAACTCGCACTTTGCCAAGTTCAGGGTTAGAGAAGCAGCTGCCAACCGTTCACATACTACCCTTAGCGAGTCAACATGATCTGACCACTCAGACGAATAAATCACTAGGTCATCAAGGTATGCACTACAATTAGGAACGCCAGCTAATACGGAGTTAACCAGTCGTTGGAAAGTGGCTGGTGCATTTCGCATCCCAAAAGCCATAACTGAGTACTGTAGGAAGTTGTCTGGGGTCACAAAGGCAGAAATCTCAGAAGCACGTGAAGTTAACGGAACCTGCCAGTAACCTTATAAAAGTTCTAACTTGGTTACATACTTAGCAGCACCAATAGTGTCGATACAGTCGTCCAGTCGGGGTAACGGGAACGAATCTGGCATTGTGACAGAATTTATCTTTCGATAATCTGTACATAACCTGGACGTACCATCAGGTTTAGGAACCAAAATGCAAGGAGAACTCCAAGGGCTTGAACTTGGCTTAGCCAGGTCATTCTCCAACAAATATCTCACCTCATCCCTCATTATCTTCCTCTTGGAAGCGTTGATACGATATGGGTGTTGCTTGATAGGTGTAGCATTTCCAACATTAATGTCATGTTCCAACACATTTGTGCGAGTAGGAACGTCATTAAAGAGACATGGAAAACTGTGTAGTAGCCTCACAATATCATTGGCCTGTCCATCCGTTAAATGAACCAGACCGGATTGGATAGACAGCAGCATTTCTGAGTTGGGCAATCTAACACACTGCTGCTGAGTATTGCGCAACTCCAAGCCATCAACATCATCAATATGACAGTCCACTATCATCGCAGTAGTAGCAGAAGAGACAGCAGTACCTTCCTCTGTTTTTGAACTCTAACTGTGTGATGGGTCGGGTGTGGTAAGCTTTCAACATGTTAATGTGACACACACGAGATTGGCGTTGTCTATCAGGAGTTTGAAGCACATAGTCAGTTTCACTTATTTTATTTTCAATTAAATAAGGACCCGAGAAACGAGCTGACAGTGAAGATCCTGGAACAGGTAATAACACCAGTACTTGGTCACCTGGCTGTAGTGGACGAGAAACAGCCTCTTTATCATAGTGTCTTTTCATGCTCCTCTGTGAGGAAGACAGAGCTTCCTTTGCGAGAGCACAAGCTTGGTGTAGGCGCTCACGAAAGCGACTAACGTAGTCCAACACATTCTCATCTCTGGTACACAACTCTTGGGACAAGAACTGTTCTTTAAGGACTTTCATTGGTCCTCTCACTGTGTGACCAAACACCAGTTCAGCCGGGCTGAAACCTAGGGACTCCTGCACAGTTTCACGAGCAGCAAACAAAACTAGAGGAACTCCCTCATCCCAATCTTTCTCAGATTCCAAACAATATTTACGTAGCATAGACTTCAGTGTCTGATGCCATCTTTCAAGTGCACCCTGAGACTCTGGGTGATAGGCGCTTGACACATGGTGCGTAATGGACAAGGATTTTAGCACCTGCCTGAAGAGCTTGGATAGGAAATTGGTACCTTGATCGCTTTGTACCACCCTAGGTAACCCGAATGTCGTGAATCATTTTATTAAGGCTTTACTCACTACCGGGGCTGTAATCCTTCTCAGAGGAATGGCCTCGGGGTATCTTGTAGCCATACACATTATCGTTAACAAAAACTGGTTACCCGATTTTGTCTTCGGTAACGGTCCGACACAATCAACCACCAAATGCTCGAATGGTTCACCTATGACAGGTATGGGACAAAGAGGAGCGGGAGGAATAACCTGATTTGGTTTTCCTGTTATCTGACATGTGTGGCATGTCCGACAGAACTGAGCCACATCTTGTTTTAAACCCGGCCAAAAGAAATGTTGAAGGATCCGATCATAAGTTTGTGATTCCTAAATGACCAGACCACTGGTGATCATGAGCAAGGGATAACACATTTTGTCAAAAGGCTGTAGGAATCACTATTTGGTAAACAGCATTCCAATCTCCATCCGCGTCAACATGGGATTTCCATTTACGCATGAGGAGATTACCATCAATGAAGTAAGCCACGTTCTTCACATCTTCCAATGAGACAACACTAGAAAAACATTTAGCAAGCTTGTTGTCAACCTTTTGGTTAGCAATCAGCTGCTCACGAGTGACTGGTAACTGTATTGCATCAGCAATAAGTTCAACGTTCTTTGCTTCTTTCCTGGGCTGTTTGTCAGAGGTGATCAGCTTCTCAGAGGTATCACACAATCCATCCTCTTGATCAACCTCTTTGAACAGAACAGTGTTCCACAAATCTCTCATCACCCTCTTGTAGTGCCTGAGCACGAGTGACAGCACAAGCGGGAACACATGTGGATAACTCTGTGCCAGCTCATTCGAGAGAGAGTGGTCACTTTTATCCAATACGGGTACTACCTTTCCTTCGGCAATATCGTTACCCATTATAAAGGTCACACCTTTCACTGGCAACACAGGACGTACCCCCACTCTGAATATTCCACTGATTAACTCAGAGTGTACTTTCACAAACTGCAATGGCACTGGGACAAAACCCATTTCAATACCCTGCACTAATACACTGGAACCACAGTATGTATCGTCAGATAAGGGCAACACATAAGACAATATAAACGACTGCGCCGCACCAGTATCTCTAAGGATTTTAACCGGTCGCTGAGACGCTTCGTCATTCGGTCGGGGACTGAGACTTTCAAACTACAGTTACCCTGAGGCACCTGTTTTGTTGCAGACCTCACAACCGTACGAATTAGAGCAACACCTGTTGGTGGCTTGGCACGAAGAGGCATCCCTTGTTTGCGTTTAAGCAGGAAGCAATCATTAATCATATGTCCTACTTTATGACAATAGAAACAGGGACGCTCATTCTTCTGGCGTGCTTGATATATACTACTGCTGGCCGACTAGGGCTAAAGATAGGAAACTCAGTGGCTCTACTCTCGGTTTGAGCCGAAAACACACTCTTGTGCGTCAACACAAACTCGTCTGCCAACACAGACGCTTCTGCCAGACAGGATACTTTCTGTTCGTTTAGGTAAACTACAATGCGTTAGGGTAAGCAATTTTTAAACTCTTCCAACAAGATTAACTCCCGGAGAGAGTTGAAATCAGTTACCTTACTAGCAGCATGCCATTTATCAAACAGATTTCCCTTGTCTCTAGCAAATTCCACATAAGTCTTACTAGAAGACTTTCTATGAGACCTAAATCTCTGTCGGTATGCCTCAGGCACAAGCTCATAGGCACGAAGAACAGTAGCTTTGACCACTTCATAATTCAAACTGTCCTCCAGAGGTAGCGCTGACAAAACCTCTTGGGCTTTACCAGTTAATTTACACTGAAGTAATAGGCACCATACCTCTTCAGGCCATTTCAATGCTACGGCTATACGCTCAAATACACAAAAATAGGAGTCAACCTCTGACTCTCTGAACAAAGGTACTAAGGCAATCTGCCTACTAATGTCAAACGTGTTTGAGGACACAGTAGGTGAGGACAGCTCACAAACAGGCACAGTAGGACCGGAGGCTAGCCTCGCTGTCTCTGCCTCCAGTTCCATCTGGCGCATTTTGAACTCCAACTGCCTTTGTTCTGTCTGCCTCAATTTTACACATCTCCAAATGCCGTTGTTCTCGTTCTTTTTCTCTATTTTACACATCTCCAAACGATCCCGGACGAGCCCCCACTTATGTTACGAATCCCTTTTGGCCCGACAGTCTAGGGGGGATGGTAATGAGACCCGTAACATAACTCATGCAAATTATTATTGTGACAAAATAAAAGTGTGCACGAAATAACCACGACAGAAATCTACCGTCAAACTCTAGGTTTATTTATAAACACACGGTAATGGGGGAGCAGGAAAAGGGGCTGAGCTGGACCCAAGGAAAGAAACAATAAGTATTCAAAAACACCCCTAAGCTAGACTAGCCTACTTTAACAACAGCTAACTAACTAACCAAAAATACAGTGGGTGGTCCGCCCAGTTCTAACTAGTGTATTTAACAAAGTTCACCTACGGGTAGTGTATGCCCATGGGCGACTTGTCTTGGTTTCCCCTTTTCCCACCAGCAACAAACAAACACCATAACCAAAAACAATACTCACAGGTGATGAAAGTGCTATGGAGGTGCTTTAAACAAAAGAGAGGTTTAAGACACAAAGCGAGAGTGAAACACAGAGACCTACAAACATGGCATTTACAGCGAGATTGAGCTGAGCTGAGCTGAGCTCTAGAACAAACAAATGATGGGGTTTTTAAACCATGGGGAAGGAACTGTGATAGGTCAGGAAATAGGAGGTGTGTCTTCTGATTGATGATTGATTGGGGAGTGATGATTTTCACCTGTGAGGGGAGAAGGAGAGAAAAGAAACACACACACAGGATACACACAGACACAGGATAACTGTATCCGTAACAGTTGGTCATCATGGAAGAAGCCACTGCTGTCCCGAAAAAACATTGCTGCACATCTGAAGATTGCAAAAGAGCACCTGGATGTTCCACAGCGATACTGGCATAATATTCTGTGGACAGATGAAACTAAAGTTGTGTTGTTTGGAAAGAACACACAACACTATGTGTGGAGAAAAAAAGGTACAGCACACCAGCATCATGGTTTGGGGCTGCTTTGCTACCTCAGGGCCTGGACAGCTTGCTATCATCAACGGAAAAATGAATTCCCAAGTTTATCAAGACATTTTACAGGAGAATGTAACGCTGTCTGTCCGCCAATTGAAGCTCAACAGAAGTCAGGACAACATCCCAAAAGACAGAAGTAAATCAACAACATAATGGTTTGAACAGAAGAAAATACACCTTCTGGAGTGGCCCAGTCAGTCCTGACCTCAATCTGATTGAGATGCTGTGGAATGACCTTTCAAGAGAGTGCTTCACACCAGACATCCCAAGAATATTGTGAAACTGAAAACATTTGGAAAGAGGAATGGTCCCAAATTCTGTTGTGCAGGTCTGATCCGCAACTACAGAAAATGTTTGGTTGAGGTTATTGCTGCCAAAGGAGGGTCAACCAGTTATTAAATCCAAGGGTTCACATACTTTTTCCAACCTGCACTGGGAATGTTTACCCGGTGTGTTCAATAAAGACATGAAAAAGTATAATTGTTTGTGTGTTATTAGTTTAAGCTGTGGTTTGTCTATTGTTGTGATTTAGATGAAGATCAGATACAATTTTATGACCAATTTATGTAGATATCCAGATAATTCCAGGTCATTCTAAATGGCTCACATACTTTTTCTTCCCACTGTAGGTCTTTTTCAATAATATAAACATTTCTCTACCTTTCTTTTCCAACACCGTGCAATATAACAGCGGCCGGTTCAGCTCAACCCATATCACCGTGCAAGGTGGAGGTGGACACAGGGAGCCGTGGACAGTCCTCACCCCCACACTCTGAGCACTCTCCTGGGCCCACTCGTCACCCCTCTCCCCTGAGGAGAGCAAATCCTAAGCAGAGCTCCATCATCACCAGGCATCATGAGTGAGTTATGTGTTTGTGTCACAGGAGGTTGGTGGCACCATAATTGGGGAGGATGGGCTTGTGGTAATGGCTGCAGAGGAATGAGTGGATCGCATAAACTGCATCAAACACATGGGTTCCATGTGTTTGATGCCATTCCATTCGCTCCTTTCCAGCCATTATTAGGAGCCGTCCTCTGTGTGTGTGCATGTGTGAACAGACACGGCATAAACAATGCAAGGCTGGTTTGATTGCGTTCAGTCCTGAGTTGATAATATTCCTCCCTTCCTTCTGCAGGCCAGGTCACCCAACCCTACGGAGCTCCAGTGCTCTGTTTCTCAACGGACTCTGCTGCTGGCCAGGCTGCGATGCGGTATTTGAAGAATTTCCACGTTTTTTGAAGTGAGTCATGAGTACCAGTATATTTCATTGGTCATTGTTATGCAGTTGGTGTGCTGTTCTTTGTAGTCATGACTTTGATTACATCTCCAGACACCTCCACTCTGACCATGGCCATGGAGACAGAAGCATTGCACAGTGGAGGGTACAACAAGACATGGTGCAATACATGGAGACCCAGGTTTGTTCCTGTAGTTCTACATACAGTATAATAGACAGTTTTACAGAAAAGTCCCAAATAGTGAACACTGACAACAGAGAAAGGTTGTAAAGCTCCAAGTCCAACTAAGTGGAAATGTGGCCCCTAATGAACCTTGATTAATCTTCTCTCTTTCTTTAGCTGACTGTGGAAAAACAGAAACTCTTTGCAATGCAACTCCATCTGCACCTGTCTGAACACAAATCAACTAACATGGTAACTCCTCAAGGCTTCCCTATTTTGGTTAATGCCTTCAAATGCCTATAGTAACTCCCATGCCATTGCCCATTATCCTTCCCTTTTTAAGAAATGTACCCCAACCGCTAACCATATTGAATGTCTGTGTTGTTGGTTGTCTCTCCCTGTCAGAAGGCAGGTTCAGATCGGCCCTACAGCCACAGCCTGGCACTAGTCCTGCCCCAGAACCCATCCCCGGCCCTGGCAGCAGATGGAGTGCCACGCTGCTCCACTAAAGAGCCAGAGGAGCTGGCACAGCATGAGCATTGGCCCGCTGCCGCTCCCCACCATCTACTCCCAGGTAACACCATTTCACGCTCATCTTCAACACGGAGTAACATTCACATAACATTCACATAGCATGACTGCTGATTCACTTTTCTTAAGCTAGAGAAAGTTCCACTCCATTTTGCATTCCTCCAAGTGTTTTGCTTGTTTGTTTTGGTGATGATGCCTTTCGCGTTGCCACGAAATCTGATCCAAACTCAAGACCCAGCATGTTTGCTTTCGTTGGGCACCCCACAGATCTTGTCCCGAGTGTTGAGTGTTACAAATACAACAACATCCGGCCTCCGTACACCTACGCCTGCCTGATAAGATGGGTGAGTTGTCTGAATCAGACAGTAGAGTCCCTCTGAACACTCAGGTAAAGGCACACTTGAGTAAAGGAAAAGGTAGACTGTCGAGAGTCTGGCTGAGCGGCTGAGCAACTAATACAGTTTGATCTGTAGTTCATGCATCTTTGTTGAACTGAAAGACAGCAACATTCTACCTTTTCGTCTACACAAGTGGGACATTAATATCGAGTCCATTGTATTGGACTACATGAGTAGCAAGACTTCTATTTATGTCTAGACTTCATGTGAGCTGTTTCAATTGCACAAGTCTACTGTGAATGTCCACCATGTCTGTCTGCAGTCTATCCTGGAGTCTCCAGACAAGCAGCGCTCTCTGAATGACATCTACAACTGGTTCACCACAATGTTCTTCTACTTCCGACACAACACGGCCACATGGAAGGTTTGGCTTCTCCTTGGATCATTATGTTAACTTGGAGTCTTCCATTTGAGTTCTGAGGAATATTGACTCCCGAGATCCTAACACAAGCTGTATTCCTTTGCCACCACAGAACGCTGTCCGTCATAATCTTAGCCTCCACAAGTGTTTTGTTCGAGTGGAGGGAGGCAAGGGAGCTGTCTGGACAGTGGATGAAATGGAATATCAAAGGAGAAAGGGACAAAAATATCACAGGTAGGCCTCTGCTCTGGATGTGCTTTCTTGATTCATTCTTAGTGTTGCAACTTCATTCCAACTCAACAAGTGTTTGTGATATTGTTAACCCCACCCATTAACAAAGGCATGTTTTTTATTATATTGTAATAATATGGAAAACTATTTCAGGGATCATCATGTGAAATGGTTGGCACCCTTCTCCTTATTCCGTCCAGAGGAACCTTGAACATAGCCATCCCTTCAGTGAATTAAAAACTACAGGAAAAGGAGGTCACCAGGACCTATAACTGAATCAGGTATATTATAACAGGGCTGGACCAAAAGCCTCCATATTAGTTCTCCAGGCGGAGACCAGTCCTGGTCTACAGTATCTACAGCACCCAGCACCACCTTCTTTGTTCAGCAGCAGATGGTGCTATAATACATAGCATAGCCCCGGACTCTTTTGCCTCTCTAGACTGATTATGAAGAAGTGTGCATGGCTGGAATGGCAATATATTCTGCAGCCTTTGAAATAAAAATATACACTTAAAAATTATTTGTCAATAAAAAAACAGTGAAAAGGTGAACAATCATTTTGTTTTGTAGTGTTGGCTACATTTATGTTACAGCAAGCAAGTACAAATTGGACATTCTGTCAAAAATTCATAAAATAATGAATAAAATTAATATTTGAATGTATCTCTGATTTTGGATCACCTGTTGCAGTCATGACTTTATTATTTTTTGTAAGAAAACAAAATCAGTTTACCTACAAACCTTTAAATAACAGCTACCCTCCACAATCCCTTTTACATCATTCTCCATAAATCCAGATTAACTCTGTGAAAGACAAAGGGAGAATGTATCTTCCTGCAATGTGAAAGCCCTGTTTAATAATGTTTTCACCTGTGAGTAGCAGCCTGCTGCAGTTCTCTCAGCTCCCTGGTGAGTCTCAGTCAGAAGGTGAAGTATAAATAAAACCCATTCTCCTCGCTCCCACATGCATGATTCCTACAGTACATGTACTCCTCAATGCTCTCACAACCTTTGAGAGCCTCCGCCTTGCTTCAGTGCCTTCAGCCTCTTTTGTTGCTCCTGACACTCCTTCATTGCCATTGACCTTTAGCCACTTAATCTTTACCACAAACTGAATAATATCTCATGTACACAATGGGTCTAACTTTCCACAGTGTCACTGACATCAAGCAAAAATATTGCCTATACATTAGCCCTACGGTTTCTAAACGTCTCCATTGTGTTTTTCATATTTCACAGCTATTAGTCAGTTTTTCCACAGACCCAGCAGTTGTCCCTCTGTATGAATCAGTCTTTCCACTAGAAAGGAATATCCAGTTATTTATATCCAGAGCTTTTTTTCTAAAGGACAAAAGTTATTTATTTGGTGTGCATGGGTAAACATGAGACTGTGCGATATGAGGCTAAAACATAACTCCTTACTCTAGGCACACCTCAGGCTGGACCAGATCCATTTCCCAGGCCTGTCATTTAAAGCATTTCCTTTAGGAGAATCCTGTACAGTGTTACATCCTCTAAAACCTCTACTCGTATGGTTCATGCTGGCAGGTGCTTATTATTACCCATTCAACTTCCTCTGTAAACACTAGCCATCAAAACCCTTGGCAGCATTTACAATGACACAAACAGACTGCCAATACAAGATACAATCGAAAGCTATTTCCTTTTGAGGAAAACACACCATCTCAAAGTATAAGGTGTAGTCTTGAAAGTGAGGACAGTTTGAGCTAATCACAGTGTTTTCCTCATCTGCTTAAATAAGCACTTGGACCAGTGTTTTGTTTCTGTGGAGATGTGAAGTATGGAAAGTCCAATATATCCAGATGTTCAGTATGAAGTCCAATATATCCAGATGTGCAGTATGCTCATTCATGAGTAGACCTATAGTAGTTGTCACATTGACCTGATCGAATAAGATCACCTTGGAAGTGTTTTCATATGAGATTACTTTCATAGGAGATTACATTGCACATCTAGTCGATGTCTGTTTTATGTGCAATCCCAAAATGTAATTAAATTAAATTCAAGACTACAGTATCAAGTGTTTTTACAATGTACTTCTTAATATAAACATGCATGACAAAAAATATGCTCAATCATTGGGTAATGCAAATAATTATATATGGTGTAGATCTCTTTTTCTTTTGACTTGGATAATGCATGCTAATAATGCTTTCTGAACGCAAAAGTATACTACAATGTAAAAACCATTTCTATGTAACTCCATATGAGGTGGGTCATTTTGCACATTCCTTTTCGCTCTCTCTTTCCAGAGATATATGCATATTTCCCCCCATATTTTGTTTCAAGTCTAAAGTGTCTGCCTCTTATCTCTCACTGACAATCTCACATCCACAAATCTGCTAGCTCTCAGAAAAGTGCCTCAGGCAAGGTATTTTTGACAGGACAAAACAGATATGGAGTTCTGTGGAGATGACACTTTTCCACTTTTCAGACCTTGAGTCGTAAATATAAAAGTGTTCACCTGTAAAATAACCATCCAAAATATGGAAAATTGTTAACTAGCAGATACCTGTTCAAGGCAACCGCTAAATTATAAAAGTGTTTGCCTGTAAATCAATAACAAACTGATCTCATATCATGATTGACATTTTTACTCTTAACTCAGATACATATACTTCAGATTGTTTGAGGGGGTATGGAAACACAATAAACAAACAAAATAAAAACACAAAATAAAACTAGAAAAGTACATGTAGAAAAATACAGGAGTTACTTTTGGTGAGTTATATTATGCAAAAGTATGCACATTTATATATTTAAAGTTGATAAACATTTCTTAAGAATTTGAAGTTAGGATAGCCTGAACATGTGAAAGTTGGTTTGGTGTCTCTTGAAAGATTTTATGTATATTTATGCAAATGTATATAGTTATAATTGATCAAGTAAAAACTAATATTGAAGTTAGGATAGCCTGAACATGTGAAAGTTAGTTTGGTATTACTATAGGTGAGTTATGTTATGGTAATTTTGCTAATACTAATTTTGGTAATAAAAAAAAAAGTTTATAAAGAGAATTTGAAGTTAGGATAGCCTGAATGTTTTAAAGTTGGTCTTGTAGCTTAATTAACAAAGGAGCAGGATAATTCTGAATAGCTACCACTTTATTCCTATGGTTCTCATTCAAACCCATATTAATTTATTACAATTTAAAATGGTTATAGTTCCAAAAGTATGCATAGTATCAAATATCCTTTGGCAAGCAATCTAAGTTTGGGCAGTCTGAACATCTCAATGTTGGTTTGGTATTAATAGTTTAAACAGTGTAGAAGGAGATAGTTCTAGAATGTTTAGTTTTTTTTTTTTTACATTTAAGTCTATGGGACATTGGGAGCTCATTTAAATGATGTTATAGTTCAAAAAGTATAAATGCTATGATTTGTTTTCTTCTCAAACAATCACAGTTGGGGCAGTCTGGGCATTTGGAGTTGGTTTTGTATTAATTACTTAAATAATTTAAGCTCTAGATCGAACTAAAGAAATCAAATAATAATATGACTATGTAATAAATCTAGAGTTGTCTTTTGCTTTGCAAGCACACCTAACATTTTATTAAATAAAAACACAATAAAATGGCCCAGAAATGCCCTCAGAGAGTATTTACAACCTTCAACTTTTGAAGCACCTTTAGCAGCAATTACAGCCTCAAGTCTTTTTTTGGGTAGGACGCTACAAGCGTTGCACACCTGTATTTGGTGAGTTTCTCCAATTATTTTCTGCAGATCCTCTCAAGCTCTGTCAGGTTGGATTGGGAGCGTCTCTGGCTATTTTCAGGTCTCTCCAGTTTGATTGGGTTCAAGTCCGGGCTCTGGCTGGGCCACTCGAGGACATTCAGAGATTTGTCCCCAAGACACTCCTGCGTTGTATTTGCTGTGTGCTTAGGGTCTTTGTCCTGTTAGAAGGTGAACCTTTGCCTCAGTCTGATTGGTGGATTCCTGCAGAGATTGTTGTCCATCTGAAAGGTTCTCCCATCTTCATAGAGGAACTCTGAAGCTCTGTCAGAGTGACCATCGGGTTCTTGGTCACCTCCCTGATCAAGGCACTTCTCCCCCGATTGCTGACTTTGGCCAGGCGGGCAGCTCTAGGAAGAGTCTTGGTGGTTCCAAACTTCTTCCATTTAAGAATGATGGAGGCCACTGTGTTCTTGGGGACCTTCAATGCTGCAGACATTTTTTTGGTACCCTTCCCCTGATCTGTGTCTTGACACAATCCTGTCTTGGCGCTCTACGGACAATTCCTTCAACCTCATGGCTTGTTTGTTTCTCTGACATGCACTGTCAACCGTGGAAACTTATATAGACAAGTGTGTTCCTTTCCAAATCATGTTCAGTCAATTGAATTTACCACAGGTGGACTCCAATCAAGTTGTAGACACATCTCAAGGATGATCAATGGAAACAGGGTGCACCTGAGCTCAATTTTGAGTCTCATAGCAAAGTGTCTGAATACTTAAGTAAATGAGGTATTTCTGTGTTGTTGTTTTTTGTGTCATTATGGGTATTGTGTGTAGATTAAGGAGGATAAAATTAATTGAATCAATTTTAGAATAATGCTGTAATGTAACAAAATTGGGAAAGAGTCAAGGGGTCTGAATATTTTTTGAATGCACTATGCAATTATCAGCTGCGCAGTAAATTACAAATACAGATTCAACCACAAAGACCAGGGAGGTTTCCCAATGCCTCGCAAAGAAGGGGGCCTATTGGTAGATGGGTAAAACTAAACAAAGCAGACATTGGAGTTGCTTACCAAGACAAAATTGAATGTTCCCGTGTGGCCTAGTTATAGTTTTTTTTCCTTCTTCTTTATTTCACCTTTATTTAACTTGTTAGGCTAGTTGAGAACAAGTTCTCATCTACAACTGCGACCTGTCCAAGATAAAGCAAAGCAGTGCAACACAAACAACAACACAGAGTTACACATGGAATAAACTAACATACAGTCAATAATACAATAGAGAAAGTCTATATACAGTGTGTGCACATGAGGTAAGATAAGGGGGATGAGGCAATAAATAGGCCATTAGTGGCGTAATAATTACATTATGGCAAATTAAACACTGGGGTGATAGATGTGCAGAAGATGAGTGTGCAAGTAGTGTTACTGGGGTGCAAAAGAGCAAAATAAATAACAGTATGGGGATGAGGTAGTTCGATGGGCTATTTACAGACGGGCTATGTATTGGTGCAGTGATCTGTGAGCTGCTCTGACAGCTGGTGCTTAAAGTTAGTGAGGGAAATATGAGTCTCCAGCTTCAGTGATTTTTGCAGTTCGTTCCAGTCATTGGCAGCAGAGAACTGTAAGGAAAGGCGGCCGAAGGAGGAATTGGCTTTGGGGGTGACCAGTGAAATATACATGCTGGAGCTTGTGCTGCAGGTGGGTGCTGCTATGGTGACCAGTGAGCTGAGATAAGGTTGGGCTTTACCTAGCAATGACTTATAGATGGCCTGGAGCCAGTGTGTTTGGCGATGGATATGAAGCGAGAGCCAGCCAACGAGAGCATACAGGTCACAGTGGTGGGTAGTATATGGTGACACAACGGATGGCACTGTGATAGACTGCATCCAATTAGCTGAGTAGAGTGTTGGAGGCTATCTTGTAAATGACATCACCGAAATCAAGGATCGGTAGGATAGTCAGTTTTACTAAGGTATCCTTGGCAGCATGAGTGAAGGATGCTTTCTTGCAAAATAGGAAGCCGATTCTAGATTTAATTTTGGATTGGAGATGCTTAATGTGAGTCTGGAAGGAAAGTGTACAGTCTAACCAGACACCTAGGTATTTGTAGTTGCCCACATATTCTAAGTCAGAACCGTCCGAGTAGTGATGCTGGATGGGAGTGTATGTGTGGGCAGCGATCAATTGAAGAGCATGCATTTAGTTTTACTTGCATTTAAGAGTATTGAATCTCGTCTGGAGGTTAGTTAACATAGTGTCCAAAGAAGGGCCAGAAGTATACAGAATGGTGTCGTATGCGTAGCGGTGGATCAGAGAATCATTAGCAGCAAGAGCGACATCATTGATGTATACAGAGAAAATAGTCAGCCCGAGGTTTGAACCCTGTGGCACCCCCATAGAGACTGCCAGAGGTCCGGACAACAGGCCCTCCGATTTGACACACTGAACTCTGTCAGAGAAGTAGTTGGTGAACCAGGCGAGGCAATAATTTGAGAAACCAAGGCTGTTGAGTCTGCTGATAAGAATGTGGTGATTGACATTGTCGAAAGCCTTGGCCAGGTTGATGAATACAGCTGCACAGTATTGTCTCTTATCGATGGTGGTTATGATATCGTTTAGGACCTTGAGCATGGCTGAGGTGCACCCATGACCAGCGCGGAAACCAGATTGCATAGCGGAGAAGGTACGGTGGGATTTGAAATGGTTGGTGATCTGTTTGTTAACTTGGCTTTCGAAAGACGTTAGAAAGGCAGGGTAGGCTAGACATAGGTCTGTAGCAGTTTGGGTCTAGAGTGTCTCCCCCTTTGAAGAGGGGGATGACCGCAGCAGCTTTCCAATCTCTGGGGATCTCAGACGATACGAAAGAGAGGTTGAAAAGGCTAGTAATAGGGGTTGCAACAATTTTGGCGGATAATTTTAGGAAGAGAGGGTCCAGATTGTCTAGCCCGGCTGATTTGTAGGGGTCCAGATTTTGCAGCTCTTTCAGGACATCAGCTATCTGGATTTGGGTGAAGGAGAAATGGGGGAGGCTTGGGCAAGTTGCTGTGAGGGGTGCAGGGCTGTTGACCGGGGTAGGGGTAGCCAGGTGGAAAGCCAGCCATAGAAAAATGCTTATTCAAATTCTCAATTTTCATGGATTTATTGGTGGTGACAGTGTTTCCTAGTCTCAGTGCAGTGGGCAGCTGGGAGGAGGTGCTCTTATTCTCCAAGGACTTTACAGTGTCCCAGAACATTTTGGAGTTAGTGCTACAGGATGCAAATGTCTGTTTTGACTTAAGTCGTCTTGAAAATCTATGGCAAGACTTGAAAATGGCTGTCTAACAATGATCAACAACCAACTTGACAGAGTATGAAGAATATTTTAAATAATAATGTTCAAATATTGTACAACCAAGGTGTGCAAAGCTCTTAGAGACTTACCCAGCAAGACTCAACGCTGTATTCGCTGCCAAAGGGGTGTATTGACTCAGGGGTTTGAATGTTTATGTAAATAAGATAGTGTTTTTGGATATCTTTTTCAATAAATTAGCAAACATATCTAAATCCATGTTTTCACTTTGTCATTATGGGGTATTGTGTCTAGATGGGTGAGAAAAAACATCTATTTAATCCATTTTGAATTCAGACTGTACAAATCCTTTAAACTTTTAGCACTGTTTTTAGTAAATGTTTTCATGGCTATTTCCAATAGTTTACATATAAACACTCTAAAAAGTTATGCAGGTGTTCCCTGAAGTCTACTGATTGCAATGATATATAATATGATATTGTGTTTTGTTTAAATTTGAAGTAAAATGACAGGAAACCTGCTCTAGCTGTACCTGTCATTTTAGGTAAAATCTCATAGGAATGTATTATGTCCAGCAGAGAGACAGGTAACCCATTTGAACTAAATACTTTTATGATGAGACCTTTCAGCCTTTACACAAAGTAAGTAAAAGTCTAACAAAGATGTCTAGCTATATTGCCATTGCAGATTGAACCTAATTCTCAGTAGTGTAGTACTATGCACCTTAACCTGTTGAATAATATAATTTTATATGCATAAAACGCATCATACAAATGCAGTATCTGCCATTGGCTACACACACTGACTTGAATAAATGTTTGGACATTTAATACCCCCAAACGCCAAATTAGGCAAACCTAATTTCAAAATAGGCCATCATCACTGCTAATCGTGAATTATAGGCCTAATTCTTCTCATTTTAAAGGTGAAACATCCAAGCTGCCAACTATGCCAACTATAACCATTTGATCTCATGCAGTTTCATGACAATATGTATTTAGATCTTCTTGAGTGATATGAGTAAACACTCTTTGATCGGATTTCAGAGCAGGTGACATTAACAAGCTATAGCTTAGCCAACCTGTATTGCTTCCATCAAAGCACATTTATCCTATGTCGCGTGCTGTTTAGTTTTGGCCACACTATGTGAAAAAACATGAACATTCAGCACAATCATCCTTAAGTCTAATAACAAATTATGTGTTGTTTTTCGTCTTACAGTTACGTTATGGTATGTTACGCTATACCGTGCATTCAGAAAGTATTCAGACCCCTTCCCTTTTCCCACATTTTGTTACGTTATAGCCTTATTCTAAAATGAATATAAAAAATCCTCATCAATACCTCATAATGAAAAAGTTAAAACAGGTAATTGGAAATCTTTGCAAATGCATTCAAAATTGCAAACAGAAATACTTTATTTAGATAAGTACTCAGACCCTTTGCTATGAGACTCAAAAATGAGCTCAGGTGCATCCTGACAGAAGCCACTCCTCCGTAAAAGGCATATGACAGCCCTCTTGGAGTTTGCCAAAAGGCACCTAAAGGACTCAGACCATGAGAAACAAGATTCTCTGGTCTGATGAAACCAAGATTGAGTTCTTTGGCCTGAATGCCAACCATCACGTCTGGAGGAAACCTGGCAAACCCGAAGCATGGTGGTGGCAACATCATGCTCTGGGGATGTTTTTCAGCAGCAGGGACTGGAAGAATAGTTAGGATCGAGGGAAAGATGAACGAGGCAAAGTACAGAGAGATCCTTGATGAAAACCTGCTCCAGAGTGCTCAGCACCTTTAGACTGGGGTGAAGGTTCACCTTCCAACAGAATAATGACCCTAAGCACACAGCCAAGAAAACGAATGAGTGGCTTGTGGACAAGTCTCTGAATGTCCTTGAGTGGCCCAGCCAGAGCCCGGACATGACACAATCGAACATGTCTGGAGAGACCTGAAAATAGCTGTGTTGCGACGCTGCCAATCCAACCTGACAGAGCTTGAGAGGATCTGCAGAGAAGAATGGGAGAAACTCCCCAATTACAGGTGTGCCAAGCTTATAGCCTCCTACCCAAGAAGACTTGAGGCTTTAATCTTTACCAAAGTTGCTTCAACAAAGTACTGAGTAAAGGGTCTGAATACTTATGTAAATGTGGTATTTTGTTTTTTTATTTGTAATACATTTTACAACATTTTCTAAAAACCTGTTTTTTCATTGTCATTGTGGCATATTGTGTGTAGATTGATAAGGGGGAAAAACGATTGAATCAATTTTAGAAAAAGGCTGTAACATAACAAAATTTGGAAATAGTCAAGGGGTCTGAATACTTTCCGAATGCACTGTATATACAAAAGTAAGTGGACAGCTCTTCAAATTAGTGGATTTGGCTAGTTCAGCAACAGTGGTTGCTGACAGGTGCATAAAATTGAGCACACAGCATGCAAACGCCATAGAAAAACATTGGCAGTAGAATGACCTTACTAAAGAGCTCAGTGACTTTCAATGTGGCACCGTCATAGGATGCCTCCTTTCCAACAAGTCAGTTCGTCAAATTTCTGCCCTGCTAGGGTTCCCCTGGTCAACTGTAAGTGCTGTTACTGTGAAGTGGAGACTTCTAGGATTAACAAAGGCTCAGCCTGCGAAGTGATAGGCCTAACAAGCTCACAGAACGGGTCCGCCGAGTGCTGAAGTGTGTAGCGCGTAAAATCGTCTAACCTCAGTTGTAACACTCACTCCCGAGTTCCAAACGGACCCCAAAATCAACTTCAGCACAATAACTATTTGTTGGGAGCTTCATGTGGTCCTTCAGCTCAGTTGGTAGAGCATGGCGCTTGTAACAGGGTAGTGGGTTTGATTCCCGGGGTAGAATGTATGCACACATGACTGTAATGGATAAAACGCTAAATGGCATATATTATTATTATTATATTCATGAAACCATGGCCGAACAGCAACACACAAGCCTAAGATCACCAAAGCTCGCCGCCATTGGGCTCTGGAGCAGTGGAAATGCATTCTCTGGAGTGATGAATCACGCATCACCATCAGGTAGTCCGACGGACGAATCTGGGTTTGGCAGATGCCATGAGAATGCTACCTACCCAAATGCATAGTGCCAACAGTAAAGTTTGGCGGAGGAAGAATAATGGTCTGGGGCTGTTTTTCATGGTTCGGGCTAGGCCCCTTAGTTCCAGTGAAGGGAAATCTTAACGCTACAGCATAAAATGACATTCTAGACAATTATTTGTAAATGTAAATGTATTTGCTTCTAATTTTGCGGCAACAGTTTGGGAAGCCCCCCCTCAGAACAGCCTCAATTTGTTGGGTCATGAACTCTACAAGGTTTCGAAAGCGTTCCACAGGGTTGCTGGCCCACGTTGACTCCAATGCTTCCCATAGTTGTGTCAAGTTGGCTAGATGTCCTTTGGGTGGTGGACCATTCTTGACACTTGGGAAACTGTTGAGTGTGAAAAACCTAGCAGCGTTGCAGTTGTTGACACAAACCTGTATGCCTGGCACCTACTTCCTTTAAATATTTTATAGAAAAGTGGTTAAAAAGTGTTCAAAAATCTAACATTTAATTTTTTTTATTTTTTATTTCACCTTTATTTAACCAGGTAGGCTAGTTGAGAACAGGTTCTCATTTGCAACTGCGACCTGGCCAAGATAAAGCATAGCAGTGTGAACAGACAACACAGAGTTACACATGGAGTAAACAATTAACAAGTCAGTAACACAGAGAAAAAAGGGGAGTCTATATACAATGTGTGCAAAAGGCATGAGCAGGTAGGCGAATAATTACAATATTGCAGATTAACACTGGAGTGATAAATGATCAGATGATCATGTACAGGTAGAGATATTGGTGTGCAAAAGAGCAGAAAAGTAAATAAATAAAAACTGTGGGATGAGGTAGGTGAAAATGGGTGTGCTATTTACCAATAGATTATGTACAGCTGCAGCGATCGGTTAGCTGCTCAGCTAGCTGATGTTTGAAGTTGGTGAGGGAGATAAAAGTCTCCAACTTCAGCGATTTTTGCAATTGTTCCAGTCACAGGCAGCAGAGTACTGGAATGAAAGGTGGCTGAATGAGGTGTTGGCTTTAGGGATGATCAATGAGATACACCTGCTGGAGCGCGTGCTACGGATGGGTGTTGCCATCGTGACCAGTGAGCTGAGATAAGGCGGAGCTTTGCCTAGCATGGCCTTGTAGATGACCTGAGCCAGTGGGTCTGGCGACGAATATGTAGCGAGGGCCAGCCGACTAGAGCATACAAGTCGCAGTGGTGGGTGGTATAAGGTGCTTTAGTGACAAAACGGATGGCACTGTGATAAACTGCATCCAGTTTGCTGAGAAGAGTGTTGGAAGCAATTTTGTAGATGACGTCGCCGAAGTCGAGGATCGGTAGGATAGTCAGTTTTACTAGGGTAAGCTTGGCAGCGTGAGTGAAGGAGGCTTTGTTGCGGAATAGAAAGCCGATTCTTGATTTGATTTTCGATTGGAGATGTTTGATATGGGTCTGGAAGGAGAGTTGACTGATTCTTGAAAAAAAAATATTCGGCACTTTCAGGATTTGACATTTAAACACTTAAAACTGTCAAATTGGTGTTCCCTAAAGTCCACTAACTACAATGGTATAAAATATAATATTCTGTATTTTGTCAATTTCAAGAAATGTGATTTGTACAGCATTTTGGGCCGTATTTTCATTATTATTTTTCAAAGTATACATGATCCAATTGATAGCATTTCCACATTACCTTGTTCTTTTTAAGTCATCATTAGGCTTAATATGCCACTTATTAATAAAGTTATAGCCAAATTCAAATTACTGAACAGTAATTTAGGAGACATTTCCACCACATTTCTGCATAAAGTTTAAAGGACACAAACATAAGCCATACATGGGTCCATTTGTGTTCTCCACACCACCGTGAGCATGTTAAGCCACCATTGGCTTAATGTACGAATTATTTATGGAGATATGGCCATGTGAATCTTGTCAAATTAGAACCAATGTAGCTGGTTGGCGGTAATTTTGGAAAACTTAATGTAATGTCACGTTTACATGGTACAAGGTAGACCGCAAACCGGATGTCATTGTTTTCAATGAGAGCACAATGTTAAATGCCCTTGAGGCTGGCGGTGAATGCCGTCAGTTGCCACGGTAGACGGGTCTCTCCACCAAAGTACAAATATTTAAACTTTTGACGTCTGCCATAGCATTGTTTTCAACCGGAGGTTAATTTGCACTGTTTGTTTACTGAAATCACCATAACCACGTTTACTGTGGTCACAGACAGAACATTGAGATTTAGTTATGAAAATCTTTGCTTTCGTGTTGGTTTGCTTTTGCAGTCACCATCTGTCTTGCTTTCTTGTCCGGTTATGCCGACTGTTATGACAGTGTTTGCGTCCTTCGTCTAAACGCAGCATAAGGGATAAATAATGGGAATTTCTTTTTCCAACGTAATGTCCAGAACAAATGTGGTTATCCTGCTTATAGGACAATTGCCAAGAGAAACCATATGAAAGCCCACATTTACCAGTAGAAAAAAAAAATCATTGATATTATAATTTTTATAAGCAAATTCATACTTTCTCATGTTTTGGTTGAGACGTTCGTTCTATATGTTCCGTTGCTATGCTCGCTGGCAACGGTCTTATCCCTTGCTTGCTGTTATCTCGCCAGCTAGCCAAGGCTAACAGTCTCGACCTCTGCAGACAGAATAACAGCAAAGTAGCTGTTTTCTATTGACATTTATTTGGATACATCCATAACAATAAGCTGATAATGATGTCATCGGTAGAAAGATTTGCCTTCTCGTCAGGACACTCGCCAACACTGACTGTTAATTATGCAGAGATGGCAATGCATATCAAACACTAGGCTAGAAGCTAGCTAAATAGCTTGTTGCTAGCAAACCTCCCGACATGACAACCGAATTCCAAAATATCAGTTGCTGAAAACAGCTGGTCAAACTAGAAACATGTGGGAGGATTTGACAGCTTTTGCAGTGGAGGGGACCAGAGAAATTCATGTTCATCACTTGACACATTAGGTCTCCAAAGAAATATGTGGGCAAAACAAATCAACGCTAGCTAGTTTGCTAGCTACGTTTTTTCCTCTTTGGACCAATTTCAGTTTGTGTAGTTGTTGGTTAAGCTTTCTGTAACTTTGTAGCAATTACGGAATGCATGTGTAGGTGCGTATTGAGTAATGTTTGCATGGAGTACCAATATATTTTCCAACTGTCCCGTAATCAGTTTTTACAGTTTTTTTTACAATCGCTAGGACTCATTTCTCAATATTTAGGTCACTTTTTCAAAACTCTTCACACAGTGAGCATAACAGCAGTCTATGTGGGCTAAACTATGGATAATTTTTCGTTGCTTTGGCACAAAATGCATTCAATGACTACATCTTTCAATTTTCATGAACTCTTTTCTCACTCAGACAACCACCACCAAAACTCAAGGCATGCCAACTCTATATACCTACAGGACAATTTACACATGTTTACATACTCTTTTCAACACTGTTAATTAAACTTAAATTCAAAACCCAAAATTGAATAAGACATACATTTGCTATATTTCTACAGTAATACTGTATTGAAATATATTCTAAATCTAAAAAATGAAATACTATCAAAACAATTAGACCAACCACAGCTGATTCCCATTGTAGCTGAACACCTACACAGGTTAGTCATTCAATTACATTACCATCTATATAAAAGGGGACATCTTAGGAATAATGATATTCTGTAATGTAAACATGGACCCAGCCAGAGATAGAGAAGTGGCTGACAGAGGAGGAAGAGTGGCTGGGAGAGGAGTACGTATGCATGGTGGAAGAAGACTGAGAGGAAGATCAAGAGCTGTAGTCTCAAATGAGATTTAGGGCTACTATAATTGATCATGTACTAAATCATGATCTATCAATGGGAGAGGCTGGTCTGAGAGTGCAGCCAAATCTGCAAAGCTCAACAGTGGCATCTATTCTGGGAAATTTCCGGCAAAACAACAGGTAAGATGTGCATTCTGCAAGGGCATCTGACTGAACTACGCATTACATAAGTAAATTGAGCAAAGCCTCCTAACCTACTTGTGTGTAATTGCTTTTGTATTTCTGCTTAGTACCCAATGGTTACCTCCTACAGGCGGGAGAGGTAGGATTTTCACTGCTGGGCAGGAAACTGCAATCGTTGATATGGTCATCAGAAACAATTGAATAAAACTCACAGAGATTCGGGACAAGTGTTGGCAGACAATGTAAGCATATCAAATATTTCTAGAGTCCTGAAACAACATCAAGTCAGGATGAAGCAGTTGTACACTGTCCCCTTTGAGAGGAGCTCTGAACGAGTCAAGCAACTCAGGAACCAATAAGTCCAGGTAAGATGACTATAAAATACAGAACTGGTGTTGAACAAAACCAAACAGGGCAGAGGAACACAATGGCATGTTTTAAGGTATAATGTAAACTACTGTAATAGTCTAACTCTTATGTTGCCTTGTGGATTTATTTTAGAGAGGCATGGAGATTGAAGCCAGGCAAACACCCCACATATTCATCTTTGTTGATGAGGCTGGTTTCAACTTGGCCAAAATACGGCAGTGAGGAAGGAATGTGATTGGAAAAAGAGCCACAGTGGATGTCCCGGGCCAGAGGGGTGCCAACATCACAATGTGTGCAGCAATATCATCTGGTGGATTGTTGTTACACAAACCGCTATTTGGGCCATACAACACCGAGCATCTCATTTCATTCCTGGGTGACCTCTATGGAAGGGTTGTGTCAGGTGAGGAAAGGGTTGCAGTGAGGCGAAATCGGCCGACGTTTGTAATTATATGGGACAATGTGGCATTTCACCACTCCCGTGCAGTCACAGAGTGGTTTGCAGCCCATCCCAGGATGATGTCACGTTTCCTCCTTCCTTACTCTCTATTCCTCAACCCCATAGAGGAATTATTTTCCTCATGGAGGTGGAAGGTTTATGACCACCATCCACATGATCAAATGTCCCTCCTGGATGCAATGAATGCTGGATTCCTGGACATATCTGCAGAAGATTGCCAGGGATGGACAAGGCATGCCAAATGATTATTTCCTAGGTGTATTGCCCAAGATGACATAAGATGTGACGTGGATGAGAACCTGTGGCCAAATGGATAAGACAGGGTTGACTAGTATTGCTACTGTATCTGTATTGGTAGATGGTGTATATACAAATTATTGTATTTTGGAATCACTCAATGCCATTCAATGACATTAAACATATTGAAGCACATTGCATCATGTAGAGAGGTGTCATTCTTAATTTGTAAAGAAAACATTGTGTAATGTTACCTGTTAGTGTTGTTTAGGTCATTGTTTTATGAGTGACAACGTGTGCTTGTTGTGAGACGTTGTGTTATGGAAAAACGAGTTGATTTAAGACATGTATGAAGTGTTTTGGTAGTTTTAGGGCATTTTGAATGTGAAATTAACTGCTGTCCTAAGCTGAAAGTTAGTTAGGAGAACTGTGTGAAGAGTTTTGAAAAAGTGACCTAAGTTTTGAGAAATGGGTCCTTGCTACTGTAAAAAAAAAATCCATTCAGTCCATTCTAGAATGCCGTTCTAGCCAATCAGATACAAGTATTCAACAACGCTGTGGTATATTAGGTTATTACATCTGCAATGGCACTATAGCTAGACATCTTTATATACTATTTTATTCACTTTGTGTAAAGACTGAAAGCTCTCATTATAATGGGTCACATGTCTCTCTGCTGGACATATGGGATTTTAACTAAACTTAATATATTATTGCAATCAGTAGACTTCAGGGAACACCCATATATATTTTTTGAGCATTTACAAGTAAACTATTGGAACTAGCCATGAAAACATGTACATAAATTAAGTTGGCACATGTTTTTGCCACTTTTCTACTCATATTTTTAAGGATATGTACATTATCGTTCAAAGGTTTGGGGTCACTTAGAAATGTCCTTGTTTTTTAAAGAAAAGCAAATTTTTTGTCCATTAAAATAAAATCAAACTGATCAGAAATACAGTGAAGACATTGTTAATGTTGTAAAATGACTATTGTAGCTGGAAACGGCTGATTTTTAATGCAATATCTACATAGGCGTACAGAGGCCCATTATCAGCAACCATCACTCCTGTGTTCCAATGGCACATCATTTTAAAAGGCTAATTTATCATTAGGAAACCCTTTTGTAATTATGTCAGCACAGCTGAAAACTGTTGTCCTGATTAAAGAAGGAATAAAACTGGCCTTCTTTAGACCAGTTGAGCATCTGGAGCATCAGCATTTGTGGGTTCAATTACAGGCTCAAAATGTCCAGAAACAAATAACTTTCTTCTGAAACTCGTCAGTCTATTGTTGTTCTGACAAATTAATGCGTTAAATTGCCAAGAAACTGCAGATCTTGTACAACACTGTGTACTACTCCCTTCACAGAACAGCGCAAACTGGCTCTAACCAGAATAGAAAGATGAGTGGGAGGCCCCGGTGCACAACTGAGCAAGAGGACAAGTACAAACTAGAGTGTCTAGTTTGAGAAACACACGCCTCACAAGTCCTCAACTGGCAGCTTCATTAAATAGTACCTGCAAAACACCAGTCTCAACGTCGACAGTGAAGAGGTAACTCCGGGCTGCTGGCTTTCTAGGCAGCAATGGATTCAGATTCAGAGTGTTTAATAGTCACCAGAACAATTATTTCACCCATCTGCTGGACTACCCCAAAAAGATAATGTTCAAATAATTTGGTTTTGCAAGATAACATTTAATTGTTGGGTATGTTTGTGTATACAATCCTAAGTGTACCCTTTAGATAAGTTTACTGTTTGGATAATGTGGTTCTGTTATACTTCTGTCACAGCTCAGAAGCATACTGCATGACCTGGTGGCTGCAGTTTTGACAGTTGTAGTCCTTTCCCAACTCTGTGTTTTGCTGTTGGGGATTATGGGTTCAAAGGTCATGCTTAATCCCCAACGAGTTAGTCTGAATATCAAAGCCCTCCAAGCCAAGCCCATCCTATGGGGGACACATTGAAACCAAATCTTCAAACTAAATGCTTCAAGATGGTTCTCAGTTTTTTCCTGTTTTTCCAGGAAACTACAAACTATAAAGGGATTCATGTGTGATATGAATTCCTATAATGATTGCAAAATACATATTCAGGATTTAGTTCAGAGGAATGACATTGTCTGTGTTTTCCTCTGTTATGGTGCAGCTCCCACTGTCTTTGAGAGAGAAGATGCTGTATCTGAACAGAGAAAATGAACAGAGAGATGGTTTCCATTTCACTGGATGGGGTTATCCCACCGGAGGGCCTGACAAGCTCCTGATGCTGTCTGACAGGCCAGGACTTTCCACCACTTTGATGCCATGACATTTGAATGGAGCAGCCTGGGGGGAGACGGATGATAACTTGCATGAGTTCACCCATTTCTCTGTCTCCTGCTGGCGGGCTGTAGAAAATATAATTGCTCAGAGCATGATTAAAGTCCCTCAGCAAAGTGTGAACACATTAAACACACCCGTTGAACACACTTAGCAGTCAAAAGAGAGGTGCAACACACTTGTGACTTTGAAACATATCTCATAGAAAATAAAAATAACTGTGCTGTGCTTGACAACAGTGAACAAACAGGGACAGTTTGTCCTTTATTGAAGATTTATCCCTTGGGTGGATTTACATGTCCACCGTTGGTTCTGAGCTAGCAGTGGAATTGTCCCATTTTGGCACTAAACATGCTTTTGTAAACAGCAATACTACTGCCTGTGATTTCACACAGCAGAACTACACATAGTCATACATCCACAGTCATTGACTCACAAATACATATGCACACAAATACAGAAAGACAGACAACTCCCTCCCCCACAAACATATATTCTAGTAGAGAGCAGAATGGTTCGTAGTTGGGTAATTAGCCCCATCTCCTTTGATTTGACAGAGTTATGTACACCAGAAGAATGGCTTGATCTAACCATCCAACCCCCATTGCCTAACCCCCCCCCCACACACACACACCACCATTCCGCTAGGGTGATAGGTTGTTTACTTTCAAAGAAACCACAGTGGCGTCTTTTGAGTTGGCTAAATGAAGTCCATTGTGGTAAGATGTACAGCTACAGATGACCTTCATCCATGTCTAAATGTAATGGACGTTTTCTCCCAAAAAGGAAATTTTGAATTATATCCATGCACAACAAGATTTTCCCAAGACGTTTTTTTAAAGCCTATTGATTTGTTGTAGCTGCTTTGAAAATGTCCCATCCCTGATAGCCTACTGAGATGTCAGTGAACATGATATAAACCATTACAGTAATCCAGATGAATTTGGGCTTCTCTGTCTCATTACTTTTCAAGAGCTATCTTGGAGAATGATCTGTGCCAAATGAAAAGAGCATACATCATTAATGAGTTAAAGCATTTCCAGAATCTTCTTTTTTTCTGCGGTTTCCTGCACTAATGTACTGTAAGGAGTGAAAGATTTATCGTTTCATTGGACAGATATCCCAGACTCTCCATTCCATCTCTGCAGCCAGAGTACTATCATGAGTATGCTTTAGAGCAGCTGCGAACAGTAGGACTCTGTTATGGCGATTCTACTGAAGAAAAATGTATTGTGTAGTATTTTGTTCTCAACAATTAAAGGGATCCTGTTGGGAGCACATTTCTGAAAACAGCTTGGAGTCCCAGCCCAGTGGGGGCATGGCTAATTTATGCAGAACATTATAGTTAGAGCCAATTAGGATTTGTGTCACGTAAAACACAGCTTGTCTCTGTTGTTTTATTTCATAAAATGTTTTTACATAATTAATGCTTCCATGTAGGACACCTGTTTGTCACAAAATACTGTTTTTCTGGCCACATTGGAATATTAGCTAACAGCTATGGATATACATGTAGCTTTTCCTTGAGGTAGTGTTTACACCATATCCTGGGATTAAATGTGAATTTAGAATGCATGTTGGCATACTGAACATGAATCTCCTTTCACAACACTGGTTATTCAAACTCAGAGAATTTAAGGTCTGTGGAGGACAACAACAACAGTGTATGTCATGTCCACAATACATAGAACAGGAGATACTTGAGTGTTTTTTTCCAAAGCACATAGAGGTTTGGTTCAAAAACAGATGGGGATAATTTCAGTATGGAGTCAACAAGTTATGATGGGGATGAGTTTGTGAGAGAACACCCACACACAGAAGTGGGATGTCAACTCTGTGTTTCCTGTTCTACATCTCGTAAGGGATATTGTTCATTTCCAGCTCAGGAAACTCTGTCACACACACCCTGAATGTCAGTTACACTAGAGTCAACCAACCCAAGGTACTAGATTCACTCCAGCCAATGAATCCCTTATATGATGACTTTAGGAATTCATTAATTTGATCAATTAACGATATTTTACAAAATCATTTGCATTTGTTTATTTCTACTATCTACACAGTATGAGTTCTTTTAGATTATAATACTTCCAGGAACATCAGGTCTGCTAGTTTTATGCGTAATTATTCATTATGGGATTTTTCTGCAGCTTCTGTTTTTCACCCAAAGGACAAACCAGGGCTAAACTGGTTTATAATTCATGATAATATATCATCTTAAAACACTAAATCTTAACAAAACACTATAACTTGATATATCAGCAGCGTGTAGATTACTAAAGGGGGAGAGTATAGCTGTCATTACGTTCAATTAAAGTAAAATTCTCCATGGTTCTCTGTCATCCCAAAATGAATAAAAGCAGGTGGTAGCCACAAATAATACATTACCCTTTGGGCTAGTTGACATAAGGATCACACAAAGTCACAGCCCCATCATCAGTCACTGTAGCTTTTGTTCTATGAAACGTCAGGATGATCTCCCCTAAGATGTGGCTATATTTATATTCCTACACTTTCAGGGGTACACTGACTCAGAACAAAATGCATTAAGATTTTGTTAGATTACTGTTTGCTGGAAAACGTTAAAACAAGTGTAAATAGTTAAGCCAGTACTAGTACATAGTAAGTGGTGTTCACTACCGATTCGGAACTGTATCCTGTAATGGACAAGTCACTTCCTCAAAAAGGAAAGCTTAGTTCCCAGTGCACAATACTTCCCAGGACTGTAGTGTGTGGAGCGGATATGGAAGGCTGTGGAGTAGTCCCTCAGTGCCTAGGTGGACCAAGAAATGACACGCTTGGTCACAATGATGATGAATCCTCAATCCCTTTTGGAAAACTTTTTTTTAAAGGGTTCCAAAAGGGTTCTTCGGCTGTGGAAAGGGTTCTACAAGGAACCCAAAAGGGTTCTACCTGGAACCAAAAGGGTTCTACCTAGTACCAAGAAGGGTTCTACAAAGGGTTCACCTATGGGGACAGCCAAAGAAACCTTTTAAGTTCTAGATACCACCTTTTTAAAATCCAAGTGTAGTAGATAAACACAGATGACATCAAGGCACCCCCCATTTGTCATTGCCTTTCAGTTATTCACTAAGGAAGATGTTTCACAAAGATCTTGCTTCGTAGTGTTTAAGGTTAGCTATGGTGCAATTTTGCACAATGAGCATGATTTGTTTTGGGAATACACAGGCAGGGGACGAATGGCTTTGCAGTGTGTGAATGCCCGTCTTATCCCCCTCATGGTTGCCCTGTCACACCTCTCCCGTTTTGTGGAGACTCCAGCGGAGCAAAGTGTTTCTGGTTGCATGCCACCAAGCTGGACCGCCATGCAGGAATCTCTGGAATTCCCAGACACTGGCTTTTTCCCAGTGCCCTAAAGTGCCAAATGAACAATGACAGCAGCAACATCTTTCTTGAATTGCACAGCATGAACTCAGGGGCCTCTCTCATTCCTCCCTTTCTCCCTCATTGTCAAATCCATCTAAACTCCTTAAGAAGGGACAACAGACTCCACGTTGATGAGAGGCCCTGTGAATTACTTAGGAGTGTTTGCTAAACATACATGCTTTAAAAAAAATAGGGAACTGGTAGGCTACCTATTTCAATTGTTTGTTAGGCCTATTAACATTACAATTATCATGTACATCATGTGGTCAATTAAAAAGTCTGCTTATTCCTATAAGGCAGTAATTCACATTTTGATTTATCTGGATTAAGTTGTCTTTTCTGATTACCCATCTTGTACAGATTTGATTTAAAAAAAATTCAATATAGTTTAGTTTTGAAATGCAAATAAAAACAGGACAGAAAGAGCGTCTCACGTTGGTCTTGCTAGAGGGGAAAAATGGCCAGTTCTACAGTTTCACTCTGACTGGCACTGAGGTAGTTAATTAACTGTGACACGGTTGGCTTGAGAGGTAGCAAGAATGGGACAAGCGGCTTGAACACTAGAGCTCAGATAGCGGTGGAGGAAGAACAAACGCATAGAGCCTAACACCTGCCAGACTATTTTGCTATTTTAAGTGTTAATATATCCTGGATTTGTCTATGCCTGGATTTGTCATTCCGGAGTTTTCAGGGGACGATGACTTAAATGAAAACGTGAGAGATTTCTAAAGCATCACGTAGTTTCCATGCATGTAATTTGAGGAAAAGTGCTCTCTGCATGAAGCAAACTTTTTGACAACTTGCGAAACCTTACCAAGCAGTGGGTCTACGTGAAGCAGTATTACACGTTTACATTGCCTACGGCTATACACATTTTCTACTATTAGTTTGGAGGCAGATTTCAAACGTTATCATTTTCGGAAGGCTAAACAACGCCACAGAATGTGACATCTACTGTCTCGCGACGACGCCGACTGAGCATACCTGCACTGCAAGTGAGTTTGTTATTCATTTCTGTTTAGAGCACCTTTTGTCACGGGTAAAGTCCCATTCTTGTCTGCAAAACTAGGCTAGTTACTTTTCTTTCAACCCCATTGTAGTCCATATTGGCCTTTGACATCTTCAGTCGCAGTTAGAGCATAAGCTACGCTATACTTATAAAGCTTATGTATAACTCATCAAATATTCATATCATCAGAAATAATTTGTAAATCATCATACAATAGAAATGTTGTTATAAAGAAGGTGTAAACCTACGTGTATTGCTTTGACAAATGTGGCAAAACCCTTACCATCCTTATAACATGTATATGCCGCTTATGAATGACATGAAGCATCTATAAAACCATTATGGAAAGGTTATAAAGGCATTATTAAGCTTTCAAAGATGGGGTTCAACCTTAGGTTTTGCCCCATCAGCCTCCCTCAACATGATCAAATTATGGCAAATGATACCACATGCTCTGACATTTCCTCAGCCCCCACATTTTCAAATGTGCCAACTTTCCTGATGATGGGGCATTTATTATGTTATCTATCATCTCATTTTAGCTTCACTGATCTGACTGATAATTCTGGTAGTAAACTAGGCTATGAATTCACTCCCCACATGGCAGGCACACATCCACCTGAGTGATGTTATTTTCATTTAACAAACTCACGAGCAAACTTTTTGAGGACCAGAGATGAGGTTTCAAAATGCACATGATATGTTCTCCTCTTAGTGGGCCTATGTATAATTCATACTCTGCCTCCCTGGCAGAAGTGCTTATGAATAATGCATTTTAAGTTAAAAGCACAACACTTTTTTTGTGACATAGGCTATCTGCCCATCCTCAAATAATGTCAGAACATATTATTATCCTCTTAGCTATACTATTATTAGTATAGGGCCCCGTCTGATAGTGTTGTTTATGTTGTGTTTAATCTAAGAGATACATAGGGGCTTTGTTCACTGCTGGCCTACTAGTTCTTCACAAGTTGTGTGGTCCTGTGACCTGTGGTCATGCTGCAAATTGTTCCCTACCTACACACTATCCCCTATGACACTGGTAAGTCTACACCAGTACCTATAGGAACAAATGACATAAAGCTGAAAAAACACCAGCAGGGACACTGTAATTTCTGACAAGGAAATAAAGAAATACAAACATCTATATGAATTTACAGCAACAACAAAAAATCTGCTACATTTTCTAAGCTGCTCCTTCTATATTAGTGTGTCAAACAGTGTTCTAGCTTTGTGCTAGGTGTGAGGGCCTCCACAAATACACAAGGAAAAACATGAAAAAGCTCTCAGTGGTTTTCGCCCTCTACAGCCACGGTTGGACATCTATCATTTTAGTGAAATCATGGAATGGTTTTGCATTTGAAATGTGTGGTGGAAAAGGGGAGTAAATAAAGTAATGATAGCTTTAATTGCTCACCCGTGCAATCCATGGAAAATGTATCTGAATGGTTCAATTTCAGATTATGACCCTTAAATATTTACGTTGTAGCTACCACTACAAACATACCATTAATGACACGGTAACCATATTAACACCGTGCACTTTCATATTGCCATGGTTGTTTCACAAATACATTTTCCTCTCATATTCGACATCTGACAATACAGCAAATGTTAATGTCTCGTTTTAGTAGTACTAGTCAGACATTAGCTTCAAATGCAGCGATAGACCGCTCCTATCAATTCTGAATGTCTATGAGACCTCGTTATGTTGTCTTGACAGGTGCTTTAACACTGCACATGTCATAATGCTGGCATTTGTTAGTTTTTGCCCCTATTTGTGGAATTAACTTGACATTTTTATCACATTGTCGCTTCAAAATTGAATCATTGTGTAAATGAATCAGTGTGAATATTCCATTCTATTTCTCAACATCCCGTGTACCAGTTGGATTCTGCATTATTCGTGCATTTTCTTTGCCCCCAGAAAGTTGTAAATATGCTAAGGTTAGGTAAATGCTTGAAAGTCAGGTTTGAAAGTTTGAAAACATGAAAGAAATCATATGTTAGGTGTTTTGGAATATAGAATGAATTATGGAATTGAGTTTGAAGTGAAAAGATTATCGGAGTGCAAAGGGGTATTAAATAAATTGAGTGTAGGATTATGAAATGTCTCTCTGCAGCTTTTAAAATGCATTATTTTCAGAACCAGAATTTAAAACAATCCATCTCTGTATGGTCATTAATGTCTCTTGTTAATATGCACTTCTATGAACGTTTTCCTCTTATCTGAACAGCAAACGTTTACTTTTGTTTAGCATGTCTTTCTGTATAGTCTATACTCCAATTTCTCATGTTGAGCCTTGCTTGACTCAAAGCCATTCTGTTTCCTAAAACTTTATCTCCTCTTCTGTTTGAAATAGAAACAGGCTGTGTGTAGGTTCTCATACTCCAGTGTAGGTTCATTTTATTTAGCAAAACCACCTATCCAACTTTGACCTATCGTTGAGTCCTGGCACAGTCGCCTGGCAATGGTTGGTTGAGACATTGTGAGCGACAATTTTCATTGCTACTATCTTTATGGCCAGCTCCTAAGTCATGTTTGTCCAACTACAAAATATCTCTATTTTTATTTGAGAGTTTGACCTTAAACCTTTAACTTTTATCTTAGTGTTTATCTTAGCTCTTCAAAAGAGATTGCCATAACATCTCCAAGAATCCCTGAGGATGAGATAGACAGGTGAGAGTGTAAGGAGAAAGAAAAAGAAAAGCAATCTGTCTGACATTTTGCAATAAATAGTAGAAATATATTTTGACGTGTAATTTACTGTCACACCTGATGTATATTTGTGGCATTATGCTTTTAATTATGCTACACCCTGTCAGGTTAGAATGTTGGGCCAGTAACCGACAGGTTGCTAGATCAAATCCCTGAGCTGACAATGTAAAAATCTGTCGTTCTTCCCCTGATCAAGGCAGTTAACCCACTGTTCCTAGGCTGTCATCGTAAATAAGAATTTGTTCTTAACTGACTTGCCTAGTTAAAGAAAGGTAAAATATATATATATTTTTTAACATTTCAGTTTAGGGTGAATCTCAGCATTTACAAACTTTATTGCAGGGATAAACAATTGTTAGGTTTACTGGAACATATTTATCCTTACTTTGCAAACCTTGGCAAAATGATTTTTTTCATTTTTGTACTATATGTAAATAATTTTGTGTTGCGTGTCAGAAGGTGCTATACTAAGGAAGTTGTTATTATAGTTAGTAACACTTTACATAAAGTAGAGCGGTATAATGCTGTATTACTTGTTATAACCATGTTTAAGCCTTTATAATGTTTTATTATAAGAAGAACGCGGATGGAATCACCAAATCCATACATTAAAACGGAATTCAACAATAATCAAAAATGTATTAAACTTAGTAGGAATAAACTAAATGTATTGAAAATGTGTTCATTTGGCCAAGTTTATCATAAAGCATGAACCGAATGCATCAGTGATTCGTATTTCCTGCAACTTTCTGTAAGAGACAGCGATAATTCCCTCTCTATGTGCATGTGCGGTGGGTGAGAGTCTACCCCTTTGTGCAGCCGTTAGCGATGATGCTAATGAAAGTCTTCTGGTAGATGGAAAGGCTCTCAAAAACCGTCTAAATTAAATGTTAACTACAAAGTAGCCTATGCTTACATGGCAGAATGATATCATGATTATCCAGTGGGTATTTGTTTTGAAAACTCTACCATCACATGTGTGCTACAAAAACACAGCTAAACAACAGTCTCTTGCTAGGTGCACACTGGAATTAAAGGGTAACTACACCCAAAAATCAACATTTTTTTTTCTTTTCTCCCAGACCTCAAAAGTGGTCTCCTGATGTTTAAGCATTGTTGTCGACTTAGAAAGTGTCATTTTGAGAGCCAAAACCTGAAGGAAAAAAGGGGAAAACGGGAACCTGGAAAAACTAAACGGTGAAACTGGAACACAGGGAAAACAAAACGGAATCAAGCAAAAAATAAAACTGATTTTACAAGGCCCTATACATGTATAAGGCGTATAATATTCCTCTCTATGTAGCAGATTTGCAACTAAGTACATTAATGGAAGGTAGCCTCAATGATATGACATAGATGCAGAAAGTAAACAGCATAGGCTCAACTTCTCAGCTGTTTTGGTACCCTGGCTACCACACTGTGAACAGCGTGAAGTGAACCCTTGCATCTCACTCATCTCAATATCTGTGGTGCTGCTCGTGGCAAAGTCACTTCACTGAGTCTACCTTTAAATGTTCCATCTTGACGTTTGATGTAGGGTAACAACTGGAGGTGATCCACAGTGCATCAGAAGCCAACCACAAAGCTGGTGTCATGTAGATATATGTTCAGATAGGGACCTGGCTATGGTTCGTCATCACTTTCCCTGACACTCTCCTTGTCATCAAGGATTTGGGGCATTCAAGCAGTTGCCAGGCTCCAACTCACCACAAATACAACCGGTCTCTTGAGACGGTTGTCATGACAGCCTCAGTGAGTTTTGCTGGGGTCAAATGAGGGCCAGCCTGGGCCCTAGAGGTTAAGAGGAGGGGGAAGGGGGGAAGAGAGTGATTGTTAGGTATACCAGTGAGTGTGGTAGACTTAAAATATATAGGCCCGCTACTGTTGGTGCCGTATTTCATTTTATGAGCAGTACCATGGTTAAATCATTTCTCAAATGTTTTTGTCGTTTTTGTCCTGGGGTTTCTTTTCCCCCCCAATTATTTTGTGACTAAACACAATACCCTAGATGTACTAGACAGGAAGAGAATTGCAGAACCTGGCATGTTCTTTGCATTACTCCGGCATCAAAGACAATGTGGCACTTAATGAAAAAGACAAGTAGCTCTCAGGTGAGCAAGGGGCAGAGTTCTCTTTTATTATCAGTCAGCCCAGTGATAGTCAGAGATAGTATCAGACTGATTATATACTATTTATACCATATAAATATTGTATACCGCCAGCCACACAGCACTTGTGCCTGTCACCAGGACTTCAAAAGCAGAAGCACCTGACTTGACTTTAGAATGTTATCCCCCTCCCTCTCCCCTCCCTACCATCCTTCCTAAATCTGGTGCCACTTTTACAGGGAAAGGCACAATACAGGGGGCGTCAATGACAGCAGGCAAGGGGAGCTAATCCATGCAGCTGTCAGCCCGCGGGGTATTAAGCCTCCATTCTGAAGATTCTTGGCGACCTGCCAGAGGTAGAGACAGTCTTTTTCAGACAGGCATGGAGTATAGGCATGGAGGGCCTGGTGCTAGGCCTCTGTATCCACTGTACTCGAACAGAAGTAAATTCTTGGAACCCAATGGACCATTCTTCAAGCCTTTTACCGAGTGAAGATGTAGCCAGCGACTGTGTAAATCTAGAGAGCCATTCATCATGTCTGGTGTCGCTGGGCCTCACTTTGATTGGCTCACTTGTTCACTGGTCTCAAGCTCTAGACTCAAGCTCTTGTGGACTTGGATACTATGTACTGTTGGTTCAGAGTTCAGTGTTACATTTTCTATATTCTATTCTGATTTTAGTAAAGAATGTTCTATTAAACATAGAATTATGGATGCGTAGTGCAGCCTTGACTGTGTAATGTGTGTGAAATCTATATCTAAACACGGCAACCTTTCTGAAGGTCTGTTAAGCCAGGATTTGGGTCTGGCAAAAACAAACATGCATGTAAAAAATAAAACAAATAAAATGATGTTCTGTCATAAGCCAATCCAATGCTGGAAAACAGCTGTAGGGTATAAATAGTAGGGCAAGAAGTTTTAGTAATTGCAAAGGAATCCAGTGTTTATTGTGTAAATCAAAAGAGTAAGCCCATTTGAAACAGGTGTTGGAATGTGACAGGAGGGTGTCCATAGATCGCCCTCTATTTTTTTGCAAAATAGCCCTCTAATGCTCCCTCGCTCATTTTGTACCATTACAGCACACATGACCTCCACTTTGAGGGAATGAGTTCTGGGGGGCTGGATTACCAACAGAGACAGGAAAGGGAGGAATGATGGACTGCATAAATGTGGGGTGACGCAAATGCTCCCCTTTTGTGCTATCACATAAGGGGGAGGGCAGGGGGCATCCATGTGTTGTCCCCTTGCCCTCACTGTCCTTCTAGATTCAGGGAAACAGCAATGTTTGCCAACATTGTTTGAGACTATCTTTGGAGCTCTTTCGAATTTTTAGTTGACGCAAACAAAAGCAAATGCAAATGTATCTTCTAAATGTTTTTGGTTTGTCGTTGCTGCCAGTAGTCTTGTAGCCAGACATCGTAATCTTGTGGATATCATTTTGTCAAAGAGTGGGCTTAGGCACAGTGGAACAACTATATGTTGGCTAACACATATAGCTCTGGTTACACCTGAATGATAGGTGACATTTCAAGGACTATGACTTAGCTAGCTAGCTAGTATGTTCAGTCATCGTTTTTTTATGTTCAGTCATCGCCAGCAGCTACCAAGCTTTTTGTTGTAGTTGAAAATTGCCAAGTGTGACACTTTCCTTGTGAAATAGCCTAGGAATTAAGGCTATGCTGCCAGTCACACTTTGAAGGAAACTGGATCCTTTCAAATGTTTGAAGTTATTTCTTCTCGAAAAGTAACACATTAGTTTCAAATTGAAGTTCAGTCAGTTCGTCTCTCACCCACTACTTGTCCTGAGTCTTGTGCTTGCTGACAGGCCTATTGTGGAGCTACAGGAGACATGGTCATGGAAGTGTAGTACTTCAAAGAGGAGCAGATAAGACAGCGGGAGCTTAACAGCCTTTGAAGGGAGGTGCTGAATCCAGTATTTAGGCGCGCAGGAGCTTAACGGTCAATTCCAAAGTTCACCACTTGGCCTGGATTACACATTGGACCCTGGACCTGTGTGGAGGGAGCCTGGTTACAGCTGCTACTGGAGAGGAGCCACAACACACCCACTGTAGGACCCTCCGGACAGACCATAGGATAGCAGCACTTTCCTCTCCTCAAACACACTATTGGGTTCTAGAACACTGGGCTCTTGATTTAGGAAATGAAGTCATAACACATGGAGCCAAAAGTGACAAAAAAGACATCAGATTAACAGGAGACACTCCCTACAAACATAATACCCTATGTATGCTTTGGATGCATGGTGTCATGGTTCACCAAACAGACTGTTCTTGTGACGCGTCAGGAATAGGAATCATGATTGATTAAAAGTCTCAGGACTACGGCACAGGTGCGTCCGCAAGTGGAGTGGAGGCATTGACAGTCTGTGAATGAAATATTTCTGCTGTGAGTCGGAGGCCCTCTGACTGGCCAAGCATTTGTCCCCTGAGCGAGGATGAAACATGCTGTACCCTCCACAGAATTAAATAGGTGTTGACACGTGCTGATACTGAAACAGACCAAGAGAGAACAGGCAGGGAGGCACAGGTCAGTCACTCCACACAGTAATGTTGTACGGTTCCTGACAGGTGATACAGCATTGTATTAGAAAAAGTTTCACAGGGGTATTTGTTTGACTTTCATTATCGTATGATCTATATGGCATGTGCTGTTGCCATTCCAGAGATAGATAGAGAACGAGACAGACAGAAAGACAGAGAGAGAAACCCACCTGGTGTTGGGGAGATGGCGCTAACAGCAAGGGTTGGGCTTAAGTAAATAATGATTAGGTTTTCGGCAGACGATGTGGAAACATGACCCCCATTGACCCATGCTGGCGGTCTCCGTCCCTCCTGGGGCCGCCCTCCAAGCCTGTCGCAGCTTTCTTTCCAAGAGGCCGTGCTAATGAGCTCTCACGTTGACAGCCCTGTCCCCGATCGGCGCGTGTGGAGAGGTGCTGCATGGGGACGACCACTCGGACCAACATCAGGGACTAATTGTTGGCCAAGCTAGCAGGCCCAGTCATAGAGATAAAACACTCGTTTTGTATGGCTAGTTTTATCTCTATGGTCCCTGTACTGTTGGAGATGCAGTATGCATGGTGATATACACAAGCCTCTCGTGGGCACCTCTTTCCTTTTCCCCTGTGACCATGTGCCCTAGAAAACCATATGCAATCTGTCACTTCAACCAGCTCCTAATCTGCACTTCAAATCTGCAGGAAGGATTCAAACAGCCTTATGACCCACACATTTTATGCCTTTATATTTTTCCGTCCATATCCACAGCTTTCCAGACAGGAAAGTGCCTTTAGGAAAAAATAACCTCCATAAACCTGTCGGTTATACAAAACAAATAAAACCAAGATCAGGAGGATTACTATGAATGTTGGCTCTTGGAAATGTATCACCATCCTTTATGGACACTAAATCCTCAAAGTCCTGGGTAAACTTCTGCCCTCTTTAGTCTTTGTTTGTATACTAGTGCATTCTGGGTCAAATTATAGTTTGTATACTTAGTGGATTCTGGGTCAAATTACAGTTGCCCAGATGTAGAATGATGAGAGTATGCACAATCAGGGAGCAGGCTGCAAATGAGAAACTCAAGTACAGTACTCTATTATCTCTGGTTATACCAAAGTGATTAATTTGATTGATTGATTAAAAAGCAAATGCTTGAGACAAATAGAAATCAATTTGATATGACTTATTCAATACATTCATGCCTCAAGGAAAGCCATGTATGTTGGTGAATTCCTGTGCTGTTGCAACATCCATTTACTGTGTAACTGTTCGTGATTAATGTCATCATTATACAGTATGCTAAGATCGAGGATTAGCCCTCAAGTATAGCCTGTCTCTGTTTTTTTATGGGACAATAATGGTGTGAAAAGTTGTATCAGCTGTCGCAGGTTTTCAGGCCCCAACATGTTTTCTCCAGGGTGCAGCACACAGCTCTTTCAGCACTATTTTAATGACTCTGATTGCATCGTGAGATGTGCACAGACAGTAGTGTGTGAGATAGATGTTGACATGTTTTCAAGAGCCATGGCCACCCTTCTGTCGGTTTAAACCTATGACAGGTTGGATTACGGGATCCAGGATTTTGTTGCAATGCCAACATGGCGGGTTCACTCAATCAACTAACGTTGAAGAAACACATTTTATTTTTGACTTTTATATGAGACAAATATTTTTGGGACTGAAATGGAATCTCAGACAAAATAAACATGTACAACGTTGCTTGAAAAGTCTGTACGAGCTTGTTTAATTTCATTCCTCTTTCATTGAGTTCCATATGAGGGATCCTTTGATGCATTCCTTTGTTTGTCTCGTTCTGAGGATCTGTGCATTCCTTATCGCAATTGTGGTTTGCATTGATAGGACCACCCCTATCTAGACTTCTAATGTGAACTGTTAGTCATTTGAAACTAACTCCAGAATACAGCTGTGAACCCCACATTATTTCCATGGACTTTTCACCACTAGTCATTGCATTGCCTATGAAGCAACCACATCTGACCACACAGGAGCATCTATGACATCATAAGCAGAGCTAGTGCTCAATTGTCCATTATGATGTTCCCAGTGTCTAGAAATGACTGTTCTTTTGAAAATGTTTCACCCATCTTTGCTCCATGACATACTCCTTCTGCTATCCAGTCACTTGAAAGACTGAATGCCCTTTGCAAGCCACTGCAGGCAATTTTGCTGGTTTCACAGAAACTACATTTATATTTGAGGAGAATTTCACTACGCTACAACCCAAAACTGAGGTTTAGCTAGCTTCTCGTTGTTTGTCTTCAAGCTTACACTTGGCAGAGGAATTGAGGCAGTGGAAAGGAACTTTATGGCTTTTTGTTGTTTATCTACTGTGGACACAGGTCCAAAATCATTACTCAAATGTGAAAATCCTACCTTTTTCATGTAATTTGTTTTGCTCTCCCAACATGTTTTGTGTCCATTCCCTCTCTCACCCTACTCTCTTGCTTTCTCTCTCTGTCTCATTTTTTGATTTCCTCCTCCCATCCCTGTTATGTGGCATGGATACGCTTGTCCAGTCTGGCACATCTTATTAGATCTATGCACTAGTCCTCAGAATAGATCAGTTGTAAAACATGCTGAACCAGAAATAGCTAATTGCAAATTGTACAGTAAGAACCAATGTTTCATGAATATGCTTGACTCAGGTTGGACTTTAGAGAGAGTAAACACACTCAAGTACTTAGTACCCTGCTCTTCTTTTCCTCTGAGGTTCTAGTAGCAACCATATTTGTTGTGCATTCTTCATAAAGAGTTGTTGTTTTCCTACCCTGCGACCATGTATCTGACCATCCAGATCTCCTCTTATCTTCAGCAGTTCAACCTATTTGAGAGTATGGTCTGTTTGCATTGGCGAGGCCCATTCTTCTGTCTCCACTCTCCAATATGCAGGTGGAACGTCAGGCGTACAGAGGCCCACAGTGAAGAGGTGACTCCAGGATGCTGGCCTTCTAGGCAGAGTTTCAAAGAAAAAGCCATATCTCAGACAGCAAAGAACACAGACCCTGGACAGAGGAACTCTGCCTAGAAGACCAGCATCCTGGAGTCACCTCTTCACTGTTGATGTTGAGACTGGTGTTTTGCGGGTACTATTTAATGAAGCTGCCAGTTGAGGACTCGTCTGTTTCTCAAACTAGACACTCTAATGTACTTGTCCTCTTTCTCAGTCGTGCACCGTGGCCTCCCACTCCTCTTTCTATTCTGTTTAGAGACAGTGCTGTTCTGTGAAGGGAGTAATACACCGCGTTGTACAATAACTTTAGTTTCTTGGCAATTTATTGCATGGAATAGCCTTCATTTCTCAGAACAAGAATTGCCTGACAAGTTTCAGAAGAAAGTTTTGTTTCTGGACATTTTGAGCCTGTAATTGAACCCACAAATCCTGATGCTCCAGATACTCAACTGGTCTAAAGAAGGCCAGTTTTATTGCTTCTTTAATCAGAACAACAATTTTCACCAGTGCTGACATAATTGCAAAAAGGTTTTCTAATGATCAATTAGCCTTTTAAAATGAAAAACTTGGATTAGCTAACACAACCATTGGAACACAGGGGTGATGGTTGCTGATAATGAGCCTCTGTATGTCTATGTAGATATTCCTTTAAAAATCTGCCGTTTCCAGCTACAATAGTCGTTTACAACATTAACAATGTCTACACTGTGTTTCTGATCAATTTGATGTTATTTTAATGGACAAAAAATGTGCTTTTCTTTAAAAAACAAGGACATTTCTAAGTGAATCCAAACTTTTGAATGGTAGTGTATATATATTGAATTTTTTACTTGGGAGCCAGATTGACTACACATTGATGTTATTTGTAGGAATAATAAATATATAAGAAAAATAAAAGGTAGTAAGTAAGTCAATTTGAGTAAAATTAAGACGGTTTTCCATGTTGTGTGTTACTGTAAGACCCAGTTTGTGGATCCAGTTGGATAACATTTTTGCTGCAGTGATAATGGGTGGTTCTCAATATGCATACAACCATGGAAATTGGAGCACGGAACAGTCAGAGTATGAGTCCAAAATAAAGTATGCGAAACACGGAGGGCAGTTCTCAGACATGTACTTCATTTGTACACATTTTGAAGCATCGATGCAAGCTTCAACTGAAATATTCCCAGGATTGTTGACATAAAAAATGATTCAAGGTTTTTTTTTTAAACAATGGTGGCTGGTTTTGATCTGAAGCGAGAGAAAATGAACTCTGAATGAAAAGTTGCCTGACATATGTAGCCTGACTACAATATTTTAGCTTGATACTTAAATAAATGCTGCAGTCATTTTGGCATGTTTATCTGCCTAGAATACCCAGTGTAGTGTGCCAAGACTGCTGCTAACTGACAAAGAATTGGTAGCTAGCTAATTACCCACAAAGAATTTGTGGTTATAGTTGGCCTACCACCTTTCATATCGACAATAGTTTTAGGTCGTTTTTTACATGTAAAACTATCTGGCTAGCTACACTGAACAACAAATATAAACACAAGGAGTGTTGGTCCCATGTTTCATGAGCTGAAATAAAACATCCCAGAAATGTTCAATACTCACAA